>NW_022983535.1:855173-958977 GCF_010093885.1 Aplosporella prunicola CBS 121167 | reverse complement strand
GCCGCGGGTCGTGGAAGGGGATCGTGTCGAGGAGGCGGTAGACGTCGGCTTTTGCGGCGAGATTAGTTGGCTGGTGTCGTGGTGGTGGTGGGCATGGGTGGGTGTAGGCAGAGCAAAACTCACAATACTTGCGATACAAGCCCGGCGCAACCAACGGGCCCGCAACCGCCGCCGCGGACGAAGCCTTGGTGGCTCCTCCGCGCAGGATCTTCCATAGCCCGGCAAAGACGCCGCTGCTGGTGCCCCCGCCCGCGTTGCCGTGCGTCGTGTCCAGCGTCTTGGCCCCGTCCCAGCCGTCGGCGCGCGTCACGATGTACCCCGCGCGCTTCAGGCCCGCGTACACGATGTAGCGCTCCAGCGTCAGCTTGCCGCCGAGCTGGGGCTCGAGGCCGATGAAGGCCGCGTAGGCGCCTTGCAGACTCATGGGGAGGCCGTCTTTTGCGTCCACATGCTCTTCGTCATCTCCACTTTCACCTCCGTCCTCGTCGCCGTCCCCAGCAGGCCACCTTATGTCCAGCGACCCGCGCTCGAGCAGATACAGCGCCTCCTCGGGCAGCAGCCACATGCGGCCGCCGACAACCCTGCCCATGGTGCGGAACACCTGCCCCTTCACACTGTCCACCCACGCCATGTTCGCGCCCGCGTCGTACGTCGCGCGGATGTGGTTCTTGGGGTTGTGGACGCGCGGGCAGGAGATGGCGGCGTGCATGGCGGCGCGCGACGAGGCCAGCGCGCTGGACTGCAGGGCCGTCGCGTGCGGCTCGAAGTCCTTTTCGCCGCGGCGCGGGAGCTTGGTGGTGCCGTTTTCGGCGGTGCTGTGGGTGGGTGGGGCGTGTTAGTGGTGGTGGTGGTGTTGTTGTTGCCGGGGAGGAGGTGGGGGTGCGTACGATAGCGCGCTCAGGAAGCGGAAGTCCTGCGTCTCGTCGCTGAGGTCGACGTCGTGCGCGGCGCTGCTGCTGGCTGCTGTGGGCAGCTGCATGGCGTCGTCGAGGTCGGCCATGGTGGGCGGGGGTGGGCGGGGTTGGTAGATTGGGGTTTGCGCATGCGCGCGCGTTGGGTGCTTGTTGCTTGCTTTTGCTTTTGCTTTTGCTCGTCGTCGCGGCGGCGGCGGTGGTGGTGGTGGTGGTGCTGATACATAGCTGGAGCCCGCTAGAAAGTTGCGGCGGCGGCGGCGCGCGTCCCGCATTCGCGGCGCTCGGACCGCCCGTCTTTTCCGCCAGGCCGTCTGTCTTTTCATGGAAGGGACCCCCCACGGGGAAGCGGACGCGGCGCCGGGGGTGGGGGTATCACGGCTTGCTCCCTTTTCCTGCCACCGTGGACGCAACGGGTGGGTGTAGATAGCTAAATCCAGGGAGTCATGATTGCTGCTTCTTACGCTGCCACTGTGTGCGTACGAACGAGAGGCTGAGGTGCAGAGAGGGAGAGAAAGAGGAATGAATATACACGCTTTCACTCCTCTGGGCTAGTTGATACGAGACCGAGACAAGAAAGCCTCACCAAAGCACCACACGCCGCGCACCGCACAGCAACAAGACCAAGTCAAGAAAACACCTATATCCCCCTCTACCTATTTTCCCTAACCCCCCTCGCCACACCCTCAACTCCCTCCCTAACCCGCGGACTAAAGTGCAGCCGCAACAACTCGCCCTCCCAAACCGTGCACGCAAACGGATTACTTCTCTCCAAATCGCCCGCCAACGGGTCCCAGACGCCATCGCCCCTGCGCTCATCGGCATCCCACAGCGCGCCGACGCGGCGGGCATGCGTCTTGGCCAGCTGCGCCAGCAGCGCCGTCAGCGCCGCCGCCGACTTCTCCGGCAACTGCAGCGCCAGCGTGTGCAGCTGTTTCACAAAAGCCGCGAGGCGCACCGGCGGCGTCGTGCGCGGGGAGAGGGTGCTGGCGAGCGAGCGCAGCAGCAGCACCGCCGTTGTTGTGGCGTTGACTTTGTTTTCGGCTGTGCTTGGTTGCGCGGCGGCGGGCGTCGAGGGGTCCGGCAGGTGCAGCGACGTCGCGCTGAGCTCGATGTCCGGGTTCAGCGCGATCGGGTAGAGTGTGCGGTAGAGGTGCGCGATGAAGAAGCTGAGGTCCAAGTGCAGTGCTGAGGCCGCTTTGGACGCGTCTTGGCCCTGCAGCAGCGCAAACGCCGTGATGACGCAGAGCAGCGACTCGCGGGTGGCGTTGCGGACGGGCTTGTCGGCTTCGTCTGCGTCGTCATCTGCGTCTTCGTCGTCGGCATCCGAGTCGTCGGCCGCGGCCTCGGCTTCCCGGATCAGGTCTTTCAGCGCCTCCAGAATGTCGCCGAAGAAGTCCTGATTGATAAGGTGCGCGTAGCGGGCTAGGCCCTCGAGCACCGCGCCCATGAGCGCGGGCGTGCGCGCCTTCAGGATGCGGAAATACGTGACGAAGACGAGCTTGAGCGTCTCGGCCTGCATGCGGTCGCGCTCTTCGTGGGAGACGGCGGCGTCGGCCTCCTTCATCTCGTTCTCAATGACTTTGTGCTCCTTGAGCAGCTTGCGCTGCTTCTTGGTGCGAAACTCCTTCTTCTCGCGGGGCTTTTTGCCCTTGGGGCCCTCGGCGGCGCCGCCCGGCGTGTCGACCCGGTCGAACGACGCCTTGCCCGCAAACTCCGACAGCAGCCGTAGGTGCAGGAACGTGTTCAGCACCGACTCGTGCACGTGGTACTGCCGCCCCTTGAACATCTTGGTGAGCATCGTGACCGCATCGAGCGAGGCGTGCCCGTCCTCGTCGGTCTCAAACAACGTCTCCAGCGTCTCGCGGCACTTGACAAAGTCGGCATCGACGCTACGCCCGCTCAGCTTGTCCACCAGAATCTTCAGCACCTCGCCGCGGAAGTTGAAGTGCGGCACCGCCGTCAGCAGGTTGCACGCGCAGCTGATGGCGACGGTCGCAAGGCCGCGGGCCGCCTCGCTCGCGCCGCCTTTGCTGCCCTTGGCGCTGGCCGCCAGGTCCTTGACGTACTCCTGGTAGCCGTGCACGAGGCTCTGCTCGTAGTTGCGCAGCTGGCGCACGTCCTTGGACAGTTTCTGCTTCAGCTCGTCCTCGGACACGGGCCGGATGCGGTAGCCGGGGATGATGTCCTTGTAGACGGTCAGCTGCGTGGCCAACGCCAGCTTCTTGACCGTGACGTTGTCCGAGCCTGCCAGCGTGGCCAGCTGCCTCAGCACGCCGGCATGCTCCTCGGGGTCTTCGTTTATCAGGCTGGCCAGGCGCGCCAGCTCTTCCTTGGCCTGGAGGATTTGTTGCCGCGCGGGCACCTTGGGCGCGGGGGGCGGGGCCTCGTCTTCATCGTCGTCGTCGCTGCTCGTGCCCAGGAAGCTGTCCTCGTCCTCGTCGCCGCTGGCCTCGGGCTCTGCTTCCACTACCGGTGCGACCCATCCCTCTGCTGTCTTGATGGGCAGCCGTCCCGTCTCTTTCCTCTTGTCGAGCGTGCGCGGCCGCGTCTCATAGTCCTGCTCTGCGTCCCACTTTGCGCTAGTACGGGAAAAAGCGGCGGCGGGCTGGTCGTCGGGCGGGCTGAGGCGCCTGCGTTTGGCGGCGGGTACGCGGGCCATGGTAAGTGTGGTGGAGTTGGTATGCTCAGCAGTCGCGCGTCCAAAAAAATTGCGGGCTGCATCGGCGAAGGCGCCGTCCAAGCGCCGACCAAAAAGTTCAACACCAAAAGGTCCGCGGCATCGCAACCACCACCTCCACCTCCACCCACCGCAAGCATGCGCCCGCTCACCGACACCGAGACGCAGGCGCTCTTCGCCAAGCTGGCCAACTACACGGGGCGCTCGCTGAACCACCTGATCGCCAGCGGCAGCGAGGACCGCCACGTCTTCCGGGTGCAGAACTCGCGCGTCTACTACGTGCGCGAGTCGATAGCGAACCTGGCCACGTCGATCGCGCGGCCCAACCTCCTCTCGCTCGGCACCTGCCTGGGCAAGTTCACCAAGACGGGCAAGTTCCGCCTGCACGTCACGGCGCTGGACGTGGTTGCGCCCCACGCCCGCTACAAGGTCTGGGTCAAGCCCAACGGCGAGATGCCCTACCTGTACGGCGGCAACGTGCTCAAGGCCCATGTGGGGCGCTGGAGCGACGATTGCCCCGAGCATCAGGGTGTCGTCGTGTATGCCATGGACGACACGCCCATGGTACGTTTTGCTTTTTCCCCTTCACGGTTTCCTGTCCACTCCGACCGATTGACTAACTGCCTATTCGCAGGGTTTTGGCGTCACCGCCCGCTCCACCGCCGAGGCCCGCCGCCTCGACCCCACCGGCATCGCAACCTTCCGCCAAGCAGACATCGGCGAGTACCTGCGCGAGGAAGACACTTTGTTCGCGACCTGAGCGGAGAGCGAGCGAGAGAGCGAGAGCAACACCAACCCAGCAGCCCCAACCCAACCATCTCCGCCCCAGCGCTGCCATGCAATCCACTCGTCGAGATACCACCACCACACACCTACGTCCTCAGCACCACTGCAGTGGTACGGAATCGGAAAAAACGGCGGAAAACAGAAAAAGAAGCAGGGCGTTCCAGGAGCTCATTACGGCGCAATTGATCATTTGTTCGGGAGGTGTGGTTGGCGGGGCTTTTGTATAGTGACGAAGAAAGAGGGAGAGTGAGAGGGGAACCGAAAAAAAAAAAAGCAATCTCAATTCCGCAGTGCTTGGTTAGGCCCGCCAGCCACTGCTCAAATCCACGCCTCGTACTACTCCTCGTGCAATGTGCAATTCCGGTTTTCCTGCTCCCTGTTTGTCTCTAATCCTTCCCTTCCCTTTCCTATGTGTCCTATCCTACAAACACGCGTATACAGCTGGACAGATAGCTACGGTAAGTCACTCAGTGCCGTCTTAGAGACGTGGTCAATCATAACGTGCTAGAGGCTGTACTGATACACTGCTCCACACCACCTCCCCTTCCCCCCAAACATAACCACCGATCTAGGGCCAAAGTGTGGTATAAGTAAATAGGTAGACCGGCGAGCAGTGGGAAAAACAAGCAAACCAGCAAGCAATCACATACATCAATCTCTGCCATAAGTTCTCCCCCCTACACGTGCATTTGCACTTACTTCTGCCGCTTCGCCGTTGTCTCGCTACACTACACTGCACCACACAGCACAAGCCACTCCCCCTTCCTTCCCTCTCTCCGACCTTCCCTCATGCTGACATAAAATGCCCAACCACTAACCTCGACACCCCCCTCCACTGCCAAACCCAAACAAAAACAAAGCCAAAACCAATGCACCCGCCTCTTCTCTGCTTTCACCACACAGAAAACAATCTTAAACTACACCCCACACCCCACACCCCACACAGCTCTCATCCATGCATCTCACACCGCAACCCTCACAAGTGGCAGCAGAAGCAGAAGCAGAAGCGCCATCAACACCACCAAAACAAAAGCGCAAAAGCACAAAAGCGCAGAGACAGCGGAAGCGGATTTGAGGTTGAGAATGACCAGGGGGCCGGGGCCTGGGGCAGGGGGGGTGGGGCATAGCTCGTCCGCTTCCGCTTCCGCTTCCGCCTCCGCTTCCGCCGCCACCTCAAAAAAGCGAGGCGCGCCTCGAGCCGAGCGAGCAGCAGCAGCCCCGTCCTCGCATCGGTGTGCGCGCCGCCGCCGCCGCCGCCGCCGCCGCCGCCGCCTCGCGACGGGGGACGGGTGACGGGTGACGGGTGATGCTCCTGCCCCGATTGCGCGCTCCTCCTCGTCCTCCTCCGCGGAGCCGCGTCGCTTGAGCGGCTTGTCTGCCCGACGCGCCCTACTCCCTCTCCCCTCACCCCCGCTATGTGCTTATTGCGTTGCGCAGCTGGTCCGCTGCTGCGGCTCCGGCTATGTACTGGGTGTCTTGCCTATAGCCTTGGCCTCGACCTGCTGCTCGCTCCGTCCCGCTGCTGCTGCTGCTCCGTTTTGTGCTGCTTTGTGGCAGCGAACTAGCCACATGTTTGGCGTCGCGTGCTTGCGGCTTCTAGCTAAGCAGCTGCTGTCGGGCCGGACATCTTGCTTGCACCGTTTTGGATGCGTGAGGTGGAGTGATCGGTGAAGACGGGCGACAGCTTGGCGGCCGATAGCGAGGCGTGCTGAGATTGTTATGTCTTTTTGGGGCATGCTGCCCATCTGGCAGCGGAGCAGGAAGGAAACCCAGGGAACCAAAAATCCAAGGCGCAGGATCCTGTGAACTGAAACTGGGAGAGAACGACGGGGACCCAGGGGTGCCTTACGTCGCGAATACCGACTTCGTCCCATGCACACACAGCATCAGGACCGAGGGAAATGCCATACACACCTTGTGCGGAATGTCACCGCGCTCCAACAACACCAACGGGCCAACCACCCCAGTCTCCACACCCTACTCCACCCCAGGCATTTTGGCTCGTCTCGAGGCGCGGCGCGGTTTACGTGGCAGTCATGGCCCAGACCACACCAGACGAGCAGGCTACGCCCCCCTGTCGACGACTCGCGCAAAAGCCAGGCAAGTACCATGCACGCCGCAACCCGGCGTGGCGCCTTGTGCGACAGCGGCCACCCCCCCCCCCCCCCATGCACTCACATGCACATATGTGACGTAGCACAACGGCTACCTAGACGGGAGGGGGAAGGCGCGCGAGATGCAGCGGAGCTATCGCCGTCTTTGTGTGCCGCGTGCGGGAGAGGCCGACGGCAACGATGGCGCACACGTCGCGGGTGCGAACTGCGAACGGGCCGCCATAATTGCGGTCGATGATGGGGTCTATGTCCTGCAGAGCTCGACTAGGTAGGTCCTTAGGGAGCTTGGCGGCTTGGGGTTGGATGCCGCGCCGCATTGTCTTCTTCCCCACGCCGCCGTCTCAAGTGAGCGCTGCGGATGCACATCTGCCGGCGCCGCGGAAGGTGTAATCCGGTACACGCCAATACGGTGCGGCCCCACCTTGAAGAGACACGCTGATCGATCGTCCTCAGGATAGATCCCGGAGATGAAGATATCCGAGACCATTGCAGGGACGTCGTGAGCGAGTGGGGCGATGTAGAGGCCGCAATGCCCTAACGGCCTGCACGCCATCGGGTCGTGCTGTCGACAAACGCAGCTGATCATCCTCACCGTCAGCAAAGCCATGCCGACCTGCACTTTGTGTGGCAAACATGGTCGGTTATCGTCAGACTTGGCGTATCAATAGAACCCACGAGACCTGTGGCAAAGCGTTGATGAATCCCATCGTGACTCGATAGACTCTACTAATGTTGATCCGTGCTCTTTCCAAGCCTATATCACCGGGAGCAAAAGGCCTAGCCGACTATGCATCCGCATCCTGGCATGGCGACTCGGTTCCGGTAGCGGTCTGCACTGGTAATCATTGGTTTCTTCATCATCGTCGGGTCGAGTATTGCGGTCCACATTGCGACTAATGTAGCTCGTGTCGTACCTGCAAGGAAGGTTTTGAATGACAAAATGCAGTAAGATCATCGGCCGCCTATCCCTAGCAACCCTGGGAGCGCCGGTCATTGCTCCTTCAGGGTCGTAGAATTGATTCGAGCTAGGCTATGCGTAAACTGCATGGACGGCGATTCCGTAACGAGTCAAATGCCGGCCCAGATCAAACGAGATCTGCGAAAACTGTAGGATGTGACCGACCAAGTGTTGAGCTGGAGTGGACCGGCGAGGAATTGTGGGGAGGTGATAAGACCGAATAGCCCGTGTCGCACTGCAGCATTCAGCCACGCAGACCGAGAGGCGCGGACTGATTTTAACTTTTTCAAACGTTGGACTGGGGCGAGGCCAACATGCAGCCACCCGAGAAACTTCTGCGTGATGCAAGCGTCCTGTCTATGCGAGACGAGTGAAACGAAATGTGCACCATAGAGAGGGAAAACGACGCCATTGGCAAACCCACGCCCTGGTAAGACAACATGCCTAAGTGACGGAAAGTATATTGACACAAGAGAAGCAGGTAGATGATGTGCAGTTGACGTTGTCTACCAACAGATAGTGAGAAAAGAAAATCGACTTCGGGTTGGACACCTGAATAATTGCCTGAAATGCTACAAACCAAGAACGCCATCGCGATGCTCTTGCACGCGCATTACTGCTCTCGGAATAAGAGCCCGCAACGGCACGCTCAGTATATGCCTTGCGTACGGTACTGGAAGGTGTCGTATCTGCACGCGTCGTCAGCTTGGCTTGTTTTCACAACACGGTTAGGTGGGTTCACATACAGCCTTGTGTAGTAGCTCCCTACGCTCTTGTTCACGAGATCCTCCACAAACAAGGACGCCTCTTCCTTGCTCAGCTGCAGCATGAAACGGGCCCGCAAAGCGGCCACCGCTTGCTGCATGCCAGCAGCGAAGCACGGCATCTGACTTGCCTTTCCCATCATTTCGACCAGCATAACGATGCGCTCAGCATCCTTCCTCAGCGCCTGGAAAGCTTGCTGGCACAAGTTCACATAGAGCCTGTACTGGGGCGAGCCTATGCCTCCAAGGACGTCGACGTACTCCTGCGTCAATTTAAATGGCGCAGCCTCAAACCCCATGCTGCCAGGACTGTTAGACAGCATAAAGCCGAAATCGATGTGAACGATGTGACCAATGTTGTCGATGAGAATGTTACCGTTATGCCGGTCCTTGAGTTGTAGCACATAGGAAATGATGCTGTAGGCGGCCAGAGAGCGGGCGAATGCATCAACAGAGGTAGCATACGTCTCGCTATCCGGCTCACCGAAAGTACGCACAAAGTGATCCCGCAGGGTCGCGATACGTTTTCGGGGGTTAGTTCCTGCCGCAATGCTAGCGAGGGTCAGGCTGCGCTTCAAAGAATGGAGCGAGACACCATTGGTGATGGTCTCGATGAGACCGGACGACTCGCCCGTAACAAGAATGCGCATCTGCTTCACCCACACAGGAACCTCTGCCTCTTTCCAGATCTTGGAGCAAACTTGGATCAGCTGGCAAGCAAAGGCCTCCTGACGCAAATCGGAACCCGTCTTGACAATCACAGAAAGAAGATCCCAGTTCCTCATCCAGCCATACGGCGAAGACCGCCGAATGCGTTCCTTCTTTGCAGCCCAGTCTTCTCCAAATGTTGCAGCACTGGGGTCGTCGCGGTCTCCCTTGCGCTGAACACCACCCGTCTTTTGGTCGTTTTCCATGCGGGCCGCTCCGACACTGGTGTTCAGTGTAGGGTCCGCGGCCGCATTAGGATCATCAAGCTCATCCGGCTCACCAGTCAGGACTTCAGATTTAGGTTCAGCCATGATGCTGTCGAACGTCGGCGCATTGTTGATCTCGTCCGTGTAAAAACTTTGCTCCTCCAGATTTTGCATGCTGGCAATGATCTTTGTCTTAATGGCCGTCACTTCCGCTTTTGGCCGCTTCGACCCGCTGTTTTCGAGCTGCGCGAGCATTTGTGCTGCCGTACGCATATGGGTTGCCAGGGCTGAAAAATCGGGTTGATCGGGGCCTTGCGTCCTGCTGGAAACGGGAAGGGTCATCTTCCGAGGCATAGGGCTGTTGGTTCTGCTCCTCTCAGTGTCTGAGGTCCTCGGCGTAGATATCGTTGCGATCGAGGACATGGTGTTGGCGCCACTCGATGACCGTGGGGCGACGGTTTTACTGCTGTTGAAGGCATTACCAGTCAACGTGGCGCTCGCCAAACCACTGGCAATCTCCTCTTCCGAAGGTCCCTGGAGCAATGCCGGGCTTGCTAAATCACCATTGGCGGGCTCGAAGACACTGTCGACGCCTGGATCAGGGGGTTTGTCCGGAATGATGACTTGCCTCGATGCATCTGAAAGGTCAAACAAACGTCTCTTGTTGGTCCCTTTTTCGGCCAGGAGTTTGGCGAGTAAAACCTGGTTTGGTTCCGTATCCGGGTTGAAATCGAAATCCTCCCGCAGAACCTCCACCATGAGAAGATACGGAACACGCTCCGCACTGTTGAGACTGGTTGCTTCCGCAGGATTCAACCGAACGATCCGATGGTGTTTGCTACGCGCCGCAACTCCCTCTTCCAGCGTCGCAGGACAAATTAGCGGTATGTCCACTTCTGCCGGGAGGTCCTGCGCTATGAGCGCCAATTCAGCGCGCAGTGCGCTCAGTCGTGCAGGCTTGGGTACGATAACTAGGCGATTTGAAATGTCCTCCAGCGCACTAAGGAACTGGGTTTCGCTACGGAAGTAGTTTGACCGTAAAATCCGTACCTTCTGTGCTCTGGTCAATGTACTGGGGCTTATCGGTCTAGGGTTATGAGAATGACGGCGCTGCACGTGTTCTGTGGGCCGCGGTGCTAGGCCCGCAGTCGCTGGAGGCTGGGGAATTGGGGACATGCTCTGAGACCGGAAGTCGGGAAGTGAAGAAGAGCTCATGTTCGTCATTGCTAGTAGCGAGGGCCTCGGTCCCGTGGACACGGCCCGAGGGGCCGTAATCACAGGCCTTGGAGGCGTGCGCTGCTTTTCTGGAGGTGGTTTGGCGCGTGCGATCGGGGATTCTGGGGAATAGGGCTGGTCCCCCGACGATGCCGCCTGCTTGGGCTTTTGCCTTTTATGCCGCGTGCCATCGCCGGCTACCGTATGACTTCGCGTCAGCTTCTGGGCGTCTGGCTGGGGATTGTCCGAAATTGTCTCTGGGACGTATCGTGGCTTGCGCGCTTGGGCTACAGCGAGAGGCCCGGCATGTCTGGGGAGGAAGGGCGCGGCAACGCTAGACAGGATGAGGCTCGAGAGTACGGTGACGGGTAACACGTTATCCTTGACCTTCTCTTTTGCCGGGGGTTCCGACGCGCCGAAGACAATCCTCTGAACCCTGTTGTATATGCGGCGGCAAGTCTTGAAGGCGTTGGACTGGGGGTTGCCGAAAAGGTCGTGGAGGTAGGTTTGGAACAGCCAGAAAGTCTACAGGGGCGCGGGATCAGCGGCAGACGCGAGTGGCAAGAGCGGAGGCTTACGAGCAGAGCGCCATTGACCGACTCCTCGCAGAGATCGATGATAAACTCCTCTAGTGCCATAGACTCATTGTCGACGCTGATGAGAAGGTGGCACAACTGCGGGAGGAAGAACTCGATCTCCTCGTACTCGAAGGTCCGCAGCTTGTTGCAGAGGACATAGTGGATGCCAACATGATCCGCATATCGCCTTTCCGCCTCGCAATGGACATATTAGCATCTTCCGCGTCGACAAATCTGGGGTGAGGCATGCGGGGGGGCCAAGTGGAGCGTGGAGGGAGCACACACGACAGGTAGGCGACGGAGAGTGACGGATCGTTGTTGAAGTGATCCGACTCGATGAAGCGCTCCAGTAGATTCCAACTCATCTGGAACAACTCATCGGAAGTGTGTACGAAGGAATGGACGGGCGGCAGATAGCATTGCGGATGGAGCTTGACGTCCAGCGGGCCTTGGCGTTTCGCGTTTCGGGGAGATTATTACCAGGGATCACACAACCAACAACACCGACCGCACAACTGCCGATGACATGACCTCGACCACCATCTGGCCTGCAGCAGGGAGCGCGTGGCGGTCGACCGGCGATAAAGAAGAGACAGCCTCGAGCTCTGCTTGCTGCAAAAAATCCGCCCTAGGCCCGACCCGGCTGACACGTCGCATTCGCAAAAGAAAATACATCCATCAGCGTCATCGCCCTCTCGAACCACCTCGACCTCATCTCCTGCACCCGTCCATGTCTCACCCCCCGTAATCCGTATTGCCGCCTGCAAAATGCTCTTCACGATCCCTGGGCACACAGCGTGGTCGCGCCCCACATCCCGCTCACCCGACCTGGCATCAAGGCTATTGAGAGCTGGCATTCCAGCCTCACGCATCGACGCTTACATGAAGACCCTGGCCATCTTTCCTGACATTCCTCGTCAGCCGTGCTTTTTCCAATTCTCCTATCTTCGTCTTCCCTTTTCCTTTTGGACGAAGCCAGGAGCCGACCACAGTGTGCTTCAGATATGACAAAATCGCGCAGCTCTTCCGAAGCAGGTCAGTGGTGAATAAAGCAGTCGCTAGCGTAAAAGACGTCGTGTCCACTTGAAAGGTGACGCGAGGGCGAAAGGGCGACAAAGAGGCTCGGCTTGGATCCTATCCGCGTCAGCGAAGTCCAAAAAAAATATATGGCCAAACGAGGCCCTATGATACTTTCGCCTCGTCCCTGCGACCTTGGATATTCTATGGGGTTGATCACAGATATGCAAAAGTGGAAAGAGGAAGAACACCACCAGCACTGCAGACTGTTATCGCGCACCTGGAACAGGCGGTGGGAAGAACCGAGTTGCGAGAGGAGCAGTATCATTGGGACTCGTAACTACATGATCGAGCGCGTTGAACTAATTAAGAAAGGCCAGGCTACGTGGACTGCTCAAGGCCATAACACCAGAGGAAGGTCATGATAAACGATACGCCAGAAACCCCGGCATTCCAAGATAAGCCCTTGGCCTGCATGAAGATAGGCTATAGACGATTTTCCGCCTTCAGGGACCTCTGCTGACCTACCTAACTACCACGAAGAATGCATGGAATAGTATATCACGTGAGGGCACTCTCAATCCCAGCAAGCAGCGATGCATGCTGTGACATCTTCGAAGGGCCCGGTGGCTAGAAATTCATGTGCAATGACGGCTGAATCACGTGCAGGTGGGACGCCGGGGCTAGACTGTTCTGCGTTGCAACGGAACGCAAGTCTTCCCACGCTCCTCGCATATGCAGCCTATATGTATGTACATCCTCAGCATGCGTTGACGGCCCGTGTGAACGCATCCATGCAGCATGCTAATACCATGTATGTCGCTGGCCGCGCATCTTTGCACCGTGCAGGCGACCTACAGCGTTCCCACCGCGATGGCTCCAGGACAAGGGTCTTGACTCGGTTTGGTACTGACCAGTACAGCATGGATGACAGCCGCGTAGCCGTGCTGCCTTTACGTGGTAACTCGATCGCGGAGAAGAATGTGGGGCCTCTTTCAAGGACCCCCCCCCCCAGCCGCACCATCTTCAGCGGAATCTTAGAGGCGTTCCCCGTCAGCCATCAAACACGCCTCAATATCGCTCTTCAGCAATCGAGCAGTCGCACAGCCGTAGGCTGCATGTCTACCAAAGCCGAAATTTGAAGGATGGTCCCGCTGACTATGCTCTGATACGAGGACTTTCTTTTTCAATTCGCGCGCGTCTGCTAGACCCGCTTCATCACTCTCAGACGGGCCCATGTATGCAGATTCCACGTAGCCAGTTTACTTGCGGCTTGAAGATCCCGCTCATTTCTGCTCTCGAAACTGCCGGGTCCATGCAGCGATATCTGCCGCTCTGTTTCCTGGCTTCGCTTCTACCAAGGCTCGCAATGCACGGCCTCTGGACCTTTTTATATGGTGCGACCTCAAAGTCCGCTGGGACAAGGCACTAGATATGCTAATAATCAACGCCACCAGTTGCAACTGCTGCTGCATCTTAAACTCCCGGGTATTTGATTGTTTCCCTTATGGCATGACACTGGCGTCTGAACTAACCCATGGCCCGCCGTGCTGTGCAAGGAGCTGAAGCGGTGAAGGAAGCACCGTTGTCCCAGATACTGGCTCCCCAGCAGCAGGCCTCAGGATGCTGCAGCTAGCCGGCGGCAGTGCTTGCCGCTCACATATGGACTCGCTCCCCTGATGACATCATGAACGGCCAAAAGTGACAGGGGAATGGTAGAGTCGCTGTCGTCTGAGCCAAACGTTCAGGTAGGTAACGCATTCGCCCTCATCCAGCGTATAATCACACATAAAACCCGTCTGGTGGGAGGTAGATGTATTCTGTACTACGGAAGCACACGGTAGAGTTCAGGCATGAAGCTGGATGCGATGTCTCTAACCATGGCGCCCAATTATGCGCCAGAGGCGCCCGGGCTCCCAACTTCCTCAGATCTGATGCAGCGGACCGTTGCACGCTGGATGTGATGCCGTTGTTGTGTGAAGCATCGAAGTGGCGGTGGCTCCTGTCAGCGCTCAGCCATGCCGCGACCCCTTCCACGCTACCATCCTCGCTCTTACAGCAGGCTTCTTGCAGTCTCACTAGCATCTCAGCCGCAGGTACCTGGAGTTTGGGCCGTTTCCAGCCATGGCTACACGAAAAGCTCATCTAGGCGGGCGGGCCATGCAACACCCAACGAAGTGAATCCTTCTGCGCAGCATTGTCGTCGGAAACGGATGCATTTTCCTCACAGTGGCTGATACCCTGCTCTCTCATATTCTGCCGATCACGCTATGGGCACCCGCCAACGCAGCTTACCTGCTTCACAGACCGCTATTTTCTCGACGTATCATCTTGCCTCGAAGCCCCCAGGCCCCGCCGCGGCTTACATTGCCTGAAGACATGGCGTGGAGCTAGCAAGCGGAATGATCTACGCGCTTACCAGATTAGATTAGATTAAAGCGGGCGCAAGGCTGTATGATCTGAGCTGTCCGCTTCGATTTCTTCACAAAAAGCACGGTGATTCCAACCAGGTGCCTGGCCAGGGAAAGTAATTTTTGGCAAGGGCAAGGGTAGAGGTGGGGGGGTAGGGAAGAGACATCCGATGCACCATTTCTTGCAGATATCCGGAGCCTTTTGCGCGAGTCTTCTTTTTTCAACAAATCACCCTTGGGCGGTTACACAGAAGGACAAGGCCGTTCGAATAGATCAATGCTCTGATAACTCATGCGGATGTGGTACGTAGGTATTTTAAAGCTGAGCCGTTGGACCCTGAGCCAGCCTGCCACCATTCAATCTTCCATCCTCCTCTCTCCATCTTCTTCAAGCTTCCGAGTTTACCACACACGCACACACACACATACAAATAGCCCGCTGAAGATTGCCAACCCTTGTTTTAGTTCGTCACACACACTCAACTGCTGATTCTGACTCGTCATGACTGCCATACGGGACATTCTCAACGACACACAGCCGTTCCCGGCCAACCCAGCCCGAGGGAGTAGTAGGTATTCGAGTGGATACCGCACGCCAACGACATCTTCGGCAGCCATGAGCACTTCAGTCTCCAGCACGCCGACGCCAGGGCGGGACTATCGTCGTCTGGAGAGAATGTCTCTCGATTTCATGGCCCCGGGCAGCTGCCCAACGCAGCAACGGACAGGCAGTCACAGCTACCCAGTCGAACAGGCCCACAGGCCCCACTCTTCGTCGTCCGAGCGAAGCATGGTCACCCGTCGGGACAGCAGCCAATACAGAGCACAGTATGCAGCCTATCCCGCAGGCACCGCTCAGCCCTGGACCTCAGTGAACGGGGCCCATGCTCGACCTAGCACCATGCCAAGCTATGACAGACGGTACAACAGCACCTGCACATCCCCCACCACGCCTTCGGGCATCATTCGCGATGACCCCCCGGACCACAGCTCCGACGCTGACTCGCCCTCTCGCGGCGGGAACACGTCGCCGTCAGTAGCCGAGCCGGAGCGCCGCGAGCCACGTCTTGCATACGGCGAGGAGGAGCGTGCCTTCATCATGGTGTGCGCGGTGCTGCGCAACATGACGTGGAAGGAGATCGAGACGGCCTTCCGCCAGCGTTTCCCAGCAGGTCAGAAGCGCCGCCATTCCGAGCCAGGCCTGTGGCCCACCTATCCCGAGCAGGAGCGCACGTTTGGGGGTCTCACTTGCGCTTACTATCGCATTCGCGAGGCTTGGGGCATCGCCAAGGTTCGCGGCGTCCCGGACGAAATGAAACCCGAGGTTAGAAACGTCGTGAGCGAGATGATCAGGAGCATGACACAGTTCCCGGATCTACAGCAGTGGGTCTAACCGTGAGGGGTTAACGTGCTAAATTGTCCTTGCCTTTGAACCGTCTGCCTGTTGGTGGCGTCTTCTTGAGTTCTTCTTCATCAGTGTTCGAGCGAGCGCCTGGGCTTTTCTTTTTTGTTTTTTTTTCCTCTTAGCGGGAGTTATTTGTCTTAACTACGTTTATGTCTTACGAGCCGTGAGCCTCTCGAGTCTGGCAAACTCAAAATCTAAAAAGAGCATTAATTAGAAACCTCATCAGACACGAAATCTTGTCTCTGCCCGTTTTTTTCTCGATCAGCCCCCGCTAGGGGAGAAACTGAAGACCAAGAAAACGCACCTTTCCTTGTCCCATCTCGCTCTTTTTTCGCTTCATGGGCCTCGTTTTTCTGGCCTTCGCCAAATTTCGTACTGAGTTGACGTCTGCTTTCTATTTTCTTCAGGCACCAGATCTCCTGTGAAGAATGATTAGCTTTTTAAGCATCGATTTAGCCTGACTATTTGATCCGCACGCAATTAAGCTTCGTCCCTGCCACGTTCGGATCTGCCGTGGCCTGTCAGGCCCTAAGCTCTTAGTGCCGGGCGGCATTCAGGATAGTCCAACGCTCTTGCTTGAAGGAACCAAGCATCCGGACATTCCTCCGGGCGTTCCCCCCCTGGCACGAGGAGCCTCCCAGAATACGAGACGCAGCTCACGACCGGCGGCTAAGACAGCTTGGCCTTGCACAAGCGAGTAAGACAGTGCCCCCCCCCCCCCCCCCCCCAAACGCGGCGGTGGCTTCCCATTCCGGCGGCCTCAATCGCCTCACTATTCGCTGATCCGCCATGTACGGGGGCTGTCCCTGTGCCGGCAGAGCGGCTGATTCGAGCATCATGGACGGGCCCGGCAGCGGGTGGAGCTGTCAGGCGTTCTATCCGCGCCCGCCTCGTCATCCAGGATGTCATTTCTCCCCTGGAAGCATGTCAGCGCAGGTGTTGGCTGCCAGGTTGCTTCTTTTTGGATCAATCAACCAGAGGTGAGACAGCCCAGTACCTGCATCCGCATGGCCCGCGATGCACTACATATGAACTGACTGTCTAGCAGGAAATGAATGCCATTGTGTCCGGTTTCAGTTTCAGAGCCACCAACCATCTCACTAGCAGCTTGACAGGAGGCCGCACCAGCAGGGCACCCAATGGGATCCGAGCTATCCGCGATAGAAAATTGCCTAGGGCCCAAGCTACGGGGGCACGTTGTTAGTCGCGGGCTCAGCAGTGGTGAACTAGCAGCAACGGCGCCACACTGGGAGGGTGTCGCAAACCGGCATAGTCTCAGTTACAACAATGCTATAAAGCTGGCTTGATTTCTCCCTCATATTCCATCGTCAAAGTCAGACTCCTTCGCCGGGCCGGGCCCAGCTCTCGTACTTTCAACCGGAGGCGCCTCCGAACACTGACACAAAAGGCGCCACGGCTTGTGGGGCCAGCAAAGATGACAGTACTCCGCATCGCGCTGCTGTGGCATTCGCATCGGACAAGCGCAGCAGCAGCAGCAGCAGCAGCTCCTCGGCGTCACAGAGTCGACGACGAGAGGAAAGGGACACACAAGGAGAGAGAAAGGGAAGATGTCGACGCGCAGCCACGGTGGTACATACTCGGCAATCATGGGAGACCAAGGGGAGAGAGGGCGAGTGCAACGGCATAAGCTCCGCATGCGCGACACGTTTGCGGGAAGCGCCCGGGACGGGCTGGCGAGTGGCGGCGGTCGCGCCCAGAACAGATCTACAGCGTTGTACGACGGCCGATCCGCAGGAGGGTCAGCTCGACCTCGCTATCGGTTGCCGTTGCATCTGCCTCGCCCTCGCCCTCGAGGCGTGAGATTCCACTTCCGCGCGGGCCAACCTCACCCCTCTACCTAAGTACCTACCCCCTAGTTACCCAACTACCTACAATACAGTCAGTCCTCCTAGATAGGCCTGCCCGACTGGTCTATGTTGCATTGCGTCACCACCTGCCCTGGATCATGGGCGCACGGCAGTCAAGCACCCCGCGCTTACACACTCTCTCACAGAGTCACAGCAGAAGCTAGCCTGATCGCCAAAGCGGCACCCAGCCAGCTGTTGTCAAGGGAAGCACTAGATGATGCACGCCAGTCCCAAGACGGTAGCGCCAATTTACGACCGGTGGATACGTCGTGAGAGGGGAGTAGCAGCAGCAGCAGCAGCAGCAGCACAGCCAGGACTGTCCAGTTACTACCGCCTTCACTTCCTCCGAGCTCCACTCTCCTAGCTCCAGACTTTGCTGGCATCCTGGGAAAAGAAATCCCGGTAGATCCGCCGCAGTAACGACAATCGACAAAAATCGGAACTTGCGCACCATTATCTCCAGAAAAAATTAAAAATAAAAGCAAAAAAACAAAAAAGAACAGCAAAGCAAAAGGCACTTTCTCGACGACGACGACGACGACGACGACGACGACGACAACAACAACAACCCAGCTAGCTAGCTTCTCCTTTCCTTGCTTGCGACCTCCACCCACCGCGCTGGATCCCGCATGTTGGAGCTTGTGCTCGCCGGCTGCTCTGTTTGGCTGTATGCAGGGAGTATGTGGCCCGGATGCTGCTCCACCGAATGGGAGAGCCCAACGCTCGTCTCGACTGCCTGCCTGTCCTCTTTGCCCTAGCTAGCCCGCTCACCCTCCGTTTAGCCGCCAACGGAATCTGCCCAGCCCCAGCATTCCGGGTCCGATCCTCTGGTTCCCACCCCCTCCCTCCTCCTCCGGCTTGGGGGCCAACCCCTCCAGCAAGGGATATGCTCCTCCTCCTCCTCCTTCGTCGTGCTTGTGAAAAGTTCTGCCTTTGCTGCCTGCCCTGCCTGTCTGCTCTCGCCTTCTGTTGCGCCGAAGCTTGAGCTCAGCCGTTGCTGGGCTGTCGCTGTTGTGGCGACCTGCCCTTTTCCTTCCTCTCTCCTTATGATCTCGCATCGTTCACATGGTCGGGGCCCCCGAGATATGCCAGCTGTATGCATGCAAATGTGATTTTCTCATACGGTGTCCATTTTCAAATCCGATAGGCACTGTTTCGGGCATGGTTGAGCGAATGTGGCCACTGCATTGCCCCACCAGTGTGCACTGGCTTGCGCATCGCCGTATCGCCGTGTTGAAAAGTAACAAGGTCCACGGGGCCGCTTTAACTCTGTCTGGAAACGTTCCCGCTGTCCTGACTTCGCTGCTTGCATAAAGGATTCTGAGCATCTTTGCCCAACCACCCTGAACCACTTTGCACCTTGTTATGCTGGTTTTAATATTAGGGGACTCTTTCCTCTTCTCGCAAGACGCAATTCGCTGTCTGCGTTGCTCCTTTCCATATCAAGGGGGTCCTCCCCAGTCCTTCAAGCTCGCAAACACATTTATGCAACATTGTTGATCGTTTATGATCGCCCCAGTGTCGTTATGCAGCCGGAGAAGCCGATTTTCGATTGTAGGCGCAAGCTTCTTTCCAAATTATGCCGGCCAGAGTTTCCCGTTCAGTACTCATCGTCGTCGCTATCCTCTTTGCTCTTGTCCCCTTTCATCCACGCCGGCTTTCCACTCCCCCACGGTCTCCTCAGATCGTTGAACTCATCTTCGTCACTGAGTCCATACTCTTCATCATCACTGGCGCCGACACGATAGTTGTATGCGCCTTGATCGTACTCGTCGTCACTAGCCACTTCCTCCTCCGGATACTCATTTCCGTAGAAATCTTCCGCATTCTCATCCTCTTCGTCCTCAAAATCAAAGTCACTGCCCTGATCACCGACATCCTCGAGATACTCTTCCCACAATGGCTGGTCCTCTTCCGAGATAATAAGCAGGCCAATGTTAGGAGGAAGAGTGTCGCTCTTCAACGGATCTATCAGAGTATCCGACGGGCCGTCATATCGGATATACGTGTCATAGACATACTCGCCGTCTTCAATATCTGAGTTCTCCATGTCAACATCTCGTTGGCTAGAGTCGGGCTTCTGCCCCTCAGGGTGACGATCGCGGTAGCGAGCAATTTGTGGAGTTCTGGGTTGGAACTTGAGCTTTGGGGGTGTGGCAGGCATTTGCGGTTGGTAACGCGGTTTGACAACAGATTTTTCCGACTCCTCCACTTCCTGGGCAAACTCCTGCATTTGACGAAGCAAGTTCTGATCGACGTCGTTCTGTGAAGGGGCTGTGCCTTTCTGGCCTTGAGCTGTTGCGTCAGACACACCATCGCGACCAAGAGTGTTTTTGGCATTGTCTTTGTTGCCCTCAGCTCTCGACGTCCAGCGCCCTTTGCTTGAGCTCGCTTTCGTCAAAGGTCTTTTGGGCTGCCGTTGCTCAGGCATGTCCATGTCAACATCACCATCATGGCTCGCGGTTTGGTTCGCGAGGTAATTTGCAAGGGCTGGCGGGACTCCGTCTTTCCTCGCCTTGAGTGGCTGCAACTTCGTCTCGACGAGAGTAGCGACATTCTTTCGCTTTTGAACGCCACCCGGCGGACCGGAGTAGGAGCCTCTAGAGAGGTGGAAGCGTCTCGTGGGACGCGGCGTCAGGACCTTCCGATCACTGAGACGTGGACTGGAAGGCCGGGAGGAAGTGGATAATGCAGGGGAAGCAGTCGCTGACGTGTCAACATCTTTGGACTCGTGGACACGCTTGAATATCGAGGTAAGAGTGGTTGCTGCTGTAGGCTCGGTCAAGCGACGCTTGTTCGGATCATCTTGGGTGCGGATATGCAACGTTTCGACAGGTTCGTCTTGTCTCTTGCGCTTGATGCGCACTGTCTGTGGTAGTTGGGACATTACTGGCCTCCAGCTCCTACGAAGATCCGTCTGCGATGAGTGCCGTCAGCCATCCATCGGGCGGCGTTCAGGAAAAAAAAAAAAAAAAAAAAAAAAAAAGTAAAGAGAGAAGAAACAAAAGTGTTAAGGACGCTTGAAAATTTGTCGCCGCGGTTGGCGGCGAGCATGTACGGATCCGTACCATATCGGGAAATGGCATGGTGGCGGCTATCATGGGATGCATGACAGAAATGAGCTGGGGGTTGGAGCCCCACGTATGCGTGAAAGAGAGAGCAATGCACTTACTATCAAGATGCTAAGGCCAAGGGTGTGCGGCGTGGAGAGTGCTCCACTACTATGAGCAAGCTGCGCGGTTGCTAACAAAGAATGCCCGTCGTCGTCGTCGGAAGAAGTCTCGAACCGGATAAACCCCGGTCCGTGGGAGTAGCCGGCGGCGGATGAACTCGCTTCTCGGCAACCTCGTTGTGATCACCGAATTTTGTCATCCGACCAATCGCTGCCTTTCCGACCACGGCACCGAGCAATGTTCTGGGGATGGCTTGGGGTAGAAAGATGAAGCCACTTCTCAGCTCCGAAAAATCCTCGTGCCATAGCCTGAGCCCCTTCTCACGGAAGCTTCTTTCACTCCTCATCCGCTCTTGCCTTGACGTGCTTCATCCGCAACCCGGCAGCCCGGGTACCATCTGCCTGCCGCGGGATACTACGTACGTAAAGCCGGGGCCCTGCCGCGAGGCTCATCGTTTCATTTGCTATCGAATCGATGATCTTTTCTCCTCTCAACTCCTGGACTCAACCGATCCTACTCCATCGAGTTCGTCCCACGGCCACGACAAGATATTGCCACGCGATTGCTCTTCCAAGTCGTCTGGCGTTTCAAATATCGCGGTACCGACCGCCGGAAAATCCCGTTTCTCATATGTCCCTGTCTGCAGCCGTGAACAGTTGCCCTTTACTCGATGCCGTAGAGTGTAAACCATAACCTACCTTGGCTGTAGAAAACGCGTTGATCAGCTTCAATTTCCCCTGCCTTGCTTGGATTACATCACCTTTGCCAAGGTTATATCAATTCGCGTCGTTGGGCATCATTGGAAGAGCTTGGGTCCGATAAGCCTGCAACCACCGAACACCCGTCCCCCCAAATCCGAAACGTAGTCAACTTGCGCCACTAGCAGACGTACATACTAAAACCATATTTGCACTCTCCCAAAGCAATAGGAAAATAATTACGGCTTACGGCCTTTGGGTTGCATCTCTAGCGCTTGGCTGTTGGGATGTGATGTGTTCTCAAGCTAGATCGATCAGCTACAGCTCGGATATATGAGACATCCCGTCGACGTAAACGGCTTCTTGTCCGACAAGACATCTGCAACCCAAACAGTAGCAGTTGTCAGTCGCAGCTGACCTGATGATGCGCGGAAAACATGCGCGGTGGATTGAGATTCTCCAATCAAAAAGGGCGATCGTGTGGTAACCTCCCGTGATGGAAAGATAGAACACCTCAACATCTCAGATCCAACGTTATTCCCGTCCTGAAATAACGCCTTAGCAAATTACATATGACTATCAATCCATCACATCACGAGGACCCTCTCGGCACTTTTTATCCGTCTCCAGCCCTGCACATGGGCCTCTGTGTGCAAGGATTGCATCCACAAAGGGTAACATCTTTAGACACCTTCGGAAAGCATCAATACTCGTCGAGGTCACAAGACATAAGCAAAGTACATTCTACGTAGCGGTAGCATGTTCTAAGGATACACAAGAGACGGGGGAAAGGGTAGGGTTCCACTAATCAGCCGTCGGCAGAAAATGCCGCTAGTTCCTTTGAGGCACTGTTGTTGGGGTTGACGCGTATTGTTCTAGATTGTTATCAGATTCTTAAAGTTGATGCCTGATACAGGGCATATGGACGCTGTTGGAAATTCTTCCGCGGAGTCTGTGCCCCTAGTCGTGACTGGGCCGAGGCAGAGAAGTCGTCGGTTGATCGAATTGATCAGCGCTCATCAACGCGCGGCATTTCGTATCAATCAAATGCGCTCAGATGGTATACTGACTTGCATATGTTCTGTTGCGGCCCTGCGATTATTGTAATGCTAGAGTTTCATTTTAGAGCAAGAATGCGGTAACTACGGTTTTTGAAAAGGTGGAGAACCACTGTGGCTGAGCATCCTTTTTCAGCACTTACCTAGTAACCGTTGGCTGTGACAAATTAGTATCATAACGACTCTTTGGCTATGTTGTACAAGGGTCCTCATTGATCTCTGCGGTCGCCCACCCTGTCAGTCTTGAACAGTGCGGTAGGAAAATAGAGGGAGAAAGAGGTGTGCACTGTTCAGAAAAGCCGTGCGTTGACAGGGTGGGCGGCCGCAGAGTTCAAGAGGGACCCTTGTAATAGGGGCATTGACCAGACATTTACAAGTGTTCCGGCCGAGAGATGTCCTTAGCCGGACTTATTTACTGCTGATTTAGTCGGTTTACTCAACTTAAAGCTCGCGGAGAAGGGCATCGCTCCTTAGTCGGGCGCCGGGTCATGGAAGGATTCAGTGATCGGCCTGTAGTGCGATGATCAGGGTCGAGATTCGCGGCCATGGTACGATTACTTGGGAAGTAGTAAAAGCGTTATTTGGGGAATTTTGCTAGTGAAAGTTTCGCCTGGTCTGAGCTTACAGGTGATGGTCACAGCAACGGAAATGTTCTCACGACAGGCTGGACGTACGATGATTTGAAAGACGGAGTTGCAGTAGCGGTATGTGCTTACAATTGCCGGAGGAGATCAACTCTGGATCATACGATTGTAAGTGGTGGTCGTAGCCCTTGGCAAGTTACACGTAAGATTTTGCTTCTTCTCCCACGACTGCTGAGGCTTTCACTTGCCCAATTATGGTCCAGAGAGGAAGCCTGAAATCTCGTTCCAAGCTTGTTATTCTGAATTTTTTGGGTCATCATGCCGTTCGTTATAAGGGCTCGGCGGAAACTTGTATCTCATTCTGCATGGTTGGCGGCTACATGCAAGATTTGTTCCTGTTACCCGAGAGACTTTGATCGGTTAGTCCAGCGACAACAATCTACACAACTAGTATTTGGATTTACGTCTGGATGCTCAATTGACTGGACTGCAGTAGGTGCGCGATGAACATCCGTCACGACAAGCTGTACTGACCGAATTTGTACCTGTACCTCTCAGCCTCTTCAACCTTCGCGACACGCCTCAGCGAGCATGCCATGAACTAGGCCTCTTCCAACACCATGAAACAAGACAGTCTGGACCAATGAGGGGGAGCAAACCACGCCAGCAGCGGACACTGTCGTGCAACGGTCGTCAGGCTTCGAGACGCTAGCCAGCTGGCGCGCACACAGGGGGTTCTGCCACTACAACAATCATCGACGTTGACAAATATCGCGGTAGTTGTCGCGGTATTTTGACAGGCTTTCTCCTGGGAAGGCGTAGTGGATGCTCGGTTGCCCACTTGAACCACGGTTCCTTCCCGTCGTTCAATACTTGGCTCCCGCCCTCACATAACGGAAGGGTCTCCGCATCTCCTGATGAATTCTGCCATCTCCCGAAAATTACGTTTGGATTCGTACTCGAGTACTGCTTGTTCCGACGGAAGTTGATCCCGCGTTTTGTACATGGAAGTACAAGGGCGAGTCGTAGGCCCTGGATTGATTCGGCGATGGGTAAGTGAGCCCAGAGTAGAGACACAAACCCATCGACACAGAACTGATCGAGGCGATACTCGTACGTCGGTAATTCTTCCTTGAAACAGCTCGAGCTGACAGCTCTTAAATCCAGTCCACTGTCCTTCGATGCAAGAAGCTGTTTTCGCCTTGCAGCGATCCAAGTTCCATCTCGACTCGCCACCAAACCCCTACTGCAGTTGGGTTCGTCACATCGCGAAGTCGAGACGTCTGTCGCGCAGCTGGGTCCATGCTGGAATCCGGGAATCTTTGTCGCATGAGTCCAAACAAGTCGTTTAGAGGATTGAACACCGATAGCTTATCGTGGCAATGAGCTGCTGCGGGCTCGCGTAGCCGCGCGGCGGACGATCTTTTACAGGATGACTGACGGGCACAAATTGGAGGATACTTGCCGACAAAGGCGTAGGCAGAGGAGCGCCTTTTGTACCCAAGCATAACCGATGGCCGCGCTTCAAGGCCTCCGATCGGGGTTCGCCGCCAAGACGACTGAAGAGCTATTTCCGATGAGGCAAGTCACGACTAATAAAAACGACCTCGAAATTCCCTGACTGGGCACAGCGCGAAGCACTACAAAAGTCAGAAACATAGCGCTTGGAGCCAAAGTCGATCAGCAATTGACAGCTATAGGCGTACAGTCACATTTCTATCGTCAGGACAGCATCCGGTTGGTCCTCTGTTGGCGATGCGACTTCACGGTGGCGCACCGGTTAAGAACGCCGGCTTCCCGTTTACCTACCCTATGGGGTAATCACGACTACAATTTCAGAACTTCGCCTTCTGGACGTTAGACGTCGGAGGAAACCCCCGAGGGTAGACTACTCCACCAGATCAGACCCTTCGCCAATAAGGACACAATCGCCCGCATCCGCTTCACCGATGACCGACTCGGCGTCGACAGCCTGAATCTCGGAGTATCTCCGAGCCCTCGGATAGCCAGCCGGTCGCACTGCCGTGCAGATCTGGGGAATGTCGGGGATCGCCCAGCACGCCGGGAACAGATCGAGATACGAGCGGACAGGGACGAGGGAAGCTGCTGCCTGCTCTGGCACACGTCGCACCAAGGTCCACTGAACTACCTAGCAGGTGGGGGAGATCGCCAACGGCCGCGTTAGGCGAAGAGAATGAATCGGGAACAATGGACGTCGGGGGTGGAATACCGCGGTGGATTGTTTGCTGCCGGCAGTGGGCTGTATGGCTTGAAAAATATCAGAGGACCAACGCCAGGACTGCTCCCTGGTCTGGCTCCGGGCTTCGTTGAGCCAGGCCCAGGCGGCTGGTCTCCCATCCTGGCCCGCACGCGTCGTTGCGTGAGGTGGACGCGAGCGATGAGGCACAGCTACTAGCCTCACTGGCCAGATGTGGCTCAGTAGCGTTGCTCGATCAACGAGATTCGACGAGTCTTGAAGTCGGCGCAAACTCACTGTCATTTCGTCTTCTAGAATCTGCATTCGCCGCGGCAGAGGATGGAAAAGAGAACAATCATGACCCGCGCGGACGTGGCAGGGGCTTTGCCCAACAGCGAAGACGCGCCAAGGATGTCTCCACAGCCACTCAATTGATAATAACACAACCCATGGCCCAGCACAACTCGGCTTCGGAGCAGGCTATAAGAGCAAGATTGGAAGTAGGCCCAAGATGCCACTTCAATGCGGTCTGAAGAAGCTTCTCCGCGTGGCTTGCCGTGGAGGGTCATGCGGAGCCCATCGGCAACCCCACACGCAAAGCTCCGATCCTTTAGGCGTAAGCAAACCTAGTAAGCAACTCCCAATCTGGCAGGAAGAAGGCCGCCTGAGCGCGCCAACCCCACGCGGGAGAAATTTGTGCCGTTGGCAGCCAGCGTACCAGCGCCACGCCAAGCAATCATTACCACCGTTTCCGCAAACGGCCCTACAAATTTGGTGATGACGCATCATAACCGTGGTTACAACAGCGGAGTAATGCTGGCATGCACGCGCGACTGCACATGGAGGCGGCATCCTTCGGCTTGGCGATAGAGCCGGAAAAGATCAAGTGTCAACCCTAGAACAGCTTCATGTCGGGTTACGGACGGCACGAAAAGGCCCTGGCGGATCGCGCTTGTTGGACGCACGCGTGAAGTAGCCGACTAAGTCGGCGCGGTTTGAGTGATGAGATTGGTGAAAAAGCCTCCCAGACGTGTGTATGACGCGAGATCTTTTGGGCACCTCACGTAAGTTGCAACTACACGTAACTAAAGATAGAGCCCTAGCAGGAAAACGTTTGCCGCTCGGCTTCATTCTGCTCCTATTCGCAGAATTCCGTTTGGTGTGCACCCGGACCCTGAGGTAGGTAGACAAGTTCCCGTCCCCCCCCGATTACTATTGCAAAGCCCATTGCTTCAACCAATTAACTTAACTACAACTTCGCTTTCGTCTTGGGTTTCGAGAGACGGTACTGCTGATGAATGTGGTGAGCGATAGAGACCTCTGCGGTTCTCTGAGTTGTGCCCCTGAAAGGATTTTCCAAGCACTTCCTCACTAAACTCGACACCCAGAGTCGCTTACCCCCTCTCACCACCATCCAGAAATCCATCGAAAGAACCTTAGATCTAAATCTGAACTTATCCCGAAGTACGATGGTCGTTGCCACGCTACGTCCCTTTCCCCTCACCGACCCCGCCGGATCTCGTCTCCATTCCATGGACGACCTCGAGACCGACCGCACCTCAACGCACACCCCACGAAATTCGCCACCCATAAAAGTCTCGTAGCCGCGTCTTACCACGAGAACAAAACCTCTGTCCACCTCGTCCCTTGACGTTTACACAACAGCATCAGGCTTACGCGCCACGTCCCTACATCCTTGGCTCGAACTACAATCAACCCTTTTTCGCCATCCCAACACGCACTCACATTCTCTCTCTCACGACAAGACAATTTGAGGAGCTTGAGACAGCAAAGATGCGACAAATGACCATGCACGCCTTTACAACCATGTACTGCCCCAGACGTGGACACAAGTGAGCGAACAGGACAAAGATACCAGATCATCAGATCTTTGATTCAGTCGACGGGTGTACAACAAACAAGGCCGAGCACCAGCAGGGCTAGGCCGTAGACTGCTGGCTTGTCACGCCATTAACGTGTTGGCGGATAGCCCTCGACGAGGCTGGCTGGCTGGGCAATGCCATTTAAAAGAAAAGCTTTATTTAATCAGCCAATAACAACGAATTTTTACAATTGGACTACTCAATTGCAATGTTCAGAAACCCAAGAGTAGCTAAAACCTCGTAAGTACCAGGCATGTAGCTGTCTTGACGCCATTGAGACTGAGGTTGAACTCGATGAGCCATGAACCACCCACGACGCATTACTATCCACGCAAACTTCAAAGCAAAACACACAAAGAAGCAAGCAAGCAAACAAGCAGGCTACATCGGCACGCCTCGCGCCTCATACTATCTTCCCCTCTCGATCTCACTCGCGCGCAATACCGAGCATATACAGCGGACCGCTCTCTCAAACACTTAAATCACCACCGACCAGGGCTAGCTAGCTCTATAACCGCTCTAATACACCCGCCAGCTCCACACCAACAACCAAACCCCGACCCCAGCCGTCTAATACACATACACACACATACGGCGTAAATACCACGCTCGCGAAACAAAACACTCACACGCGCATGCGCGCACGCACGCCTGCCCCGCCCCCACCCCCGCCCCATCACATCTCGTCTCGTCTCGTCTCGTCTCGTCTCGCGGTCTCGGCTCGCCATCGCATATAGTGTGCCTAACTATTGTAGACCCACTACCCACAACCCGCTTGCCCGCTTGCTGCTCCGATACGACGTAGTACGTACGACGTACGTAGTAGTGCGTCCAACCCACTTCTCTCCCCTCCTCCCTCCTAGATCCTAGGTCTAAGGTCCGGGTCCTACGGCCGTAACCCACTCACCCACCTACCTACCCACCTACAGGCAGGCTACGGGGCGCCGGTATTGTACCTTTGTTCCTACGTTCGTAGGGAGGTATGTCCCTAACTTGTTTGGTTGGTTGTTAGGTATTGTAGGTATTGCAGCACACGCCGGGGACCGAAACAGCTTTCTGCCCGCTGGTCGTGTGTATCAGGGCATGTATGTATGTGGTAGGTAGTACGTAGGCACCGACATGCGCCAACAACGAACGAACGATTCAATCACGACGAGGACGGCCACCCTTCCCCTAGGTAGGTAGGTACCTAGGTAGGTATTACGAGGCAGGTCCCAGCCATTCCCGGCCTGCCCTTGGGCCGATCCCAATCCCAATCCTTCGCCCTCTCCCCCCTTCGCGCCCCACGCCGTCACAAAAACGCCCAGAGTCCGACGCCCGGCAAACGGCTGCCGGCGGCTATGCTATAGGCACTAGGCAGGGACGATATGGAGCCGCGAGCGGGCGGGCGGGGCCGCTACTGGCTAGCCAGGTAGGTGGATAGATGGATGGGCAGCTGACAGATGAGACGGCGTGGCGAGGCTGCCGGCTGCCCTGCCGAAGGTAGGTATCTACCTGTTATCTAGCTAGGCAAGCCGGCGAGGCCCGCGGAAGTGGTATGTATTGTAGTACAAGGGTCCCTCTTGAACTCTGCGGCCGCCCACCCTGTCAACGCACGGCTTTTCTGAACAGTGCACACCTCTTTCTCCCTCTATTTTCCCACCGCACTGTTCAAGACTGACAGGGTGGGCGACCGCAGAGATCAAGGAGGACCCTTGTACAATAGGAGCCCGGTGGCATGTGGTATAAGTGGGAGCTCGCGTGCGTCCACCCGCCCGTCTTCGCCCGGTTCGGCGCGATTCGGCGCGGCACGGCGCGGCGTCCCGACAGCTCGGGAGCTCGGCTAAAGGGTAATGTTTCATGCTGAGGCGCCCCCGTCACGAGTACGCTGGACGCTGGGCCTCGGTCGGGACCGCTGTGCGCTTTACCGAGCACGCCGAGCTAGTTGTCCGTGCGCCCAACTGCCTGCCTGACTGCCGCCTAGTGCTTGTGTTCGCTCGCACTCCCTTCCCTTCACGCCGCCGTCCGTCCGCCAGCCAGTCGACTAGCCAGCTCACAGCGCCCATGACACGACGAAGCTGAGCAGGCTCCCCGCCGTCAAGCCCGACACAAGACACAAGCCCATAAACCCGCCCGCGGCCTCGCGCTCGTCCTCACCCACATACTCGACCGCGCCCATCATGCACGTGCTGCCGACGAAGCCGTTGCTGAGGCCAAACAGCAGCTGCACAAGCACGAGGTACACGGCGTCGGAGGCGAGGACAGCGCCGCGGCCCTTGACGTTGCAGAGGAGGTAGAGGGGGAGGAAGACGATGCGGGCGGCGGCGAGGGCGAAGACGGCGCGCGGGTGGCTCGTGAGCGACAGCGCTGGCACCGCCGGCAGGATGCGCCCGAGCAGGTCGCCGGCGTTCCAGAAGAGGAAGGCGAGTGGGATGAAGGCGTCGGGCTGGAGGAGGCGCGGCGTGTCGGCCGTCCCGCTGCGCACTGATTGGATCTCTTGCGTGAAGATGGGGTAGATCATCGTTACGGCGAAGGTGAGGAACACGGCCGTTGCGAGCCAGAAGAGCTTGCGCAGCAGTGTGAGTAGCGGCACCGGCGCGCGCGGCACGGACCCCGACAGCAGGCTGTGCTGCGAGTTTTGCAGGTCGTCGACGCTGCCGGCCGAGGTTTTGTGCAGCGGGTGTGCGCGGTACCGGAACAGGAGGAGTAGATAGGCGGCCAGCGCGCTGAGGGAGATGAGTGTCGCGAGTATGAAGTAGCGGAACGCGTCATTGGGCTCCTCGCGGGCCACTTCGTCTTCGTTGGCTGGTAGGTCGAGAGCCGACACGATCTGGAAGATGCAGGGTAGCACGCCCGCGAGGCCCTGGCCTGTCATGATGGCTTGCGTGTACTCTTCCCGCCCGAAGCCCGTCACGTACGCGAAGACGCCGTTTTGGCACAGCGCAGTGCCGAAGCTGGCGGCACCCACCATGAGCATCATGAAGACAAAGTACGCGCCCGCAGACACGGAGAGGAAGTGCTTTGTGGAGATGGCGAGAAGGCTGAAAGTGACAACGAGCACGCCTAGAGAGGCTATGATGCGCTTCGGATAGTTCGCGCGGGCCTGCATCTCAGCGAGAACAAGCATGGCGCCCAAGTTCACGACCGTCGAAATGGTGAGCTCGGCCGACTGGAAGTTGTGCAAGATGGTCTCGTTGGAGGAGAAGCGGTGCTGGAAGTACGGCCCAGCTGCGAGGAACATGTTCCTGTCCGGCGTGTCAGCAAAGATGTTTGCGCATCGTGCGAAGCACCGAGAGCTCCCTACCAGGCCCATAGCATGGCAACGCCGAGCAGGAAGAAGACAATGTAATCAAACCACACAAAGGGCGGCTTGTCCATTCCCTCCTCTTGCTCCGTCTGCTCGTCATCCTCCCTGAACCTGTCGCCCCTCTCCAAAGGCTCATAGGGCTGTTGCTGTTGTCCCTGCAACAGCTCCCGTATCCTGTCCATCGTGCCTTGTGTGATAGCACCCTGCTCTTCCAAGACCTATGTTCCTCGTGTGGGGATGCGGGGGTTCGGGGCGCTCGGACGGGGGATATATGAGAAGGCGTCGAGGGGATCGTAAGTGCGCTCGTCCAGGACAGACGCTACCGTGGTAACGAGGGGTTCATAAATCGGCGGCGGATGGTCGATGGCGACAAACTGAAGTGGTTGCGGAGAGTGTGGGGATGCGATCAGATGGGTGGCCCATGTGGATAGGTCATAGGCCCGCCAAGCCGGGGTTAAGGAGACCCTTCGGCGCCGTGGGCGAGAGCCAGGGCGGGAGCAGAGCCACCAACTGTCACAAGAGCATCTGCATCTGGAAACCAGAATTGCCCAAAAGGCCATGATCACCAGGGGACATGCGGCGCAATCAGATCCTTAACATTGGTCCCGTCATGTTGACACTGTATTCAACTACGTGCCTGTACGCCAACTTTGTACATATAATTCCTGATACAACAATGAACAATTTCCAAGCCCGCGTTATTTCCTCGCGAATCCCGCGTGCGTGTCTATACCAAACGCTCCAAACGCCTGCGGTCTCCTGTGGATCCGCCCAAGCCTTTGCGGCCGGTCTAACCATCTATCATCTATGTAGCCGTGATAGCTTCGACGCTTAATAAGACGCCGGCCTCCTCAGCGGGTGAGCCTCGGTGTTGAACACAAACTGGTCCAAGCTGATCAACTCGGGCTCGCTGAAGATGAGGTAGTAGTACTTGAGTGTCTCGGCCATCCAGAAGCTCTCGCACGAATCCACCTTGAGGACCTCCTCGGGGTCGTTGACGTTGTTGATAGCGGCGTTGCTAATCTCCGTGCGCGTCGCCCTCTCTACCGCCTTGAACATCTTCCACGCCTTTTCTTGGTACATGCGGTCGCCCGTGATACGGTACATGATGAAAACGCTCTCGATGGCTTCAGGCCGCAGCAGGTACCGCTTGTCACGTACGTCGGTGAAGCCGTAGGGCAGGTTGTGGCGTTCGATAACGCTGAGCGCGTCTTCGGCGGTGCTTTTACCGGTGTATTGGCGCACACCTTCGATCCAGCGCTCCTCGGACCATAAGCAGTCCGTGGGGTCGGTGCAGGGGACAGCATGGAAGATCTCCGGCATGATGCCCGTCGGCATCGACTCGTAGGCCCAAATACAGCCGTCAGTGAGTTGGCGCGCAAGCTTCACTTCGTCGGGGCGGTCGAAAATCTTGGCCGCAATGCCAACCATACCGCCCACGAAACAGCCGAGATGCTGGCCCTCAGGGTCCAGCTTGATTTCGTTCGCTGCGTTGTTCGAAATCGTGCCAGAAATCAGAATGTCCTTGTTATCCTTGTTCAGGGGACGCCAGAACATGTATTTCTTGGCAGCCTCGATGGAGCCCTCGTACATGTAGCGGTATTGGTCCATGACTCCACCAAGCAAGAGGTACTGCTTAGGGAAGTATTCGTAAAGGGAATCGCTCATACCACCAAACGTGAATCTCCTGTCATCCGTAAAGGTGCCCTTTCTCGGGTTGACAATAATGGGCCAAAGGCCGGGAATCTTCGTGTCGTTCTGCTGCGCCTCGAATTCATCCGCAATACGCTGGACTGCGTCGTAATATTTCGGGTCACCGGTGAGCTGGGAGAGGCGAGTAAACTCAAGGGACAGAGACCCGACTTCCGCGGAGACGGCTTGAGAAGAGGGTCGCTGCTCCTCATGATCGGCTCCTTTCCTCCAGTTCCAGTGCGAAACGGGCATGCGGTTAGGCGTGTCGAATGCACGGTAGAGCATTTCGCCAAGCTCGAGCGCCTTCTCCTTCAGTATGGGGTATTTTCCGCCGCTGAGGTCGTTGGCGGAGAGAAGACCTCCCAGGTAACGGATCGTAGTCTCAAAGATGTTCAGCGAGATCATGTCGGTCGTAGTAAAATCAATCTTCTTTAGCCCCTTGCAAGCAATTTCAAACTCTTCATGCAAACCCATGATCCAAAGCGTGTCTAGAGCGTCAACCAACGAAGCACCCCAACCACCAAAGGTGTTTTTGTAGTTGCCAGAGAGAGGCGTGAGCTCGTCCTGCAGCCACGCATACGTCTTGTAACTATGCCACGAGCGCAGGAAACTCGCCTTGACAGCCTGCTGCCTCGCCTCCCTCTGACTTTGTTGCTCGAGTGTTTCTTCCAAAAAGCCGTCATACTGAATCTTAGGGATGCTGGTGGCCTTCGCTGCCGGCAGCGAGGTAAAGGTGCTTAGAGGATAGCGTTCCGGGACGTCTTTCCATTGGACGGGCTTTTGGAGGTTCCTGTCGGCATAGGAACGCAAGGGTACGGGGCTTATAGGCTCGTTTGAGTGGAGGTTGAGGAGGTGGAAGAAGGCCACGACCGTGAAGAAGGCGACTGCCAGTGAAAAGGACCTGCGAATGAGAGGCATATTGACTGTTTTGCAGGTGCAATAAGTCTAGGAAGGAGAGGGGGGCATGGAAGGAGATTGAGCTGGATCAGGGTAGACGTCTAGCTAGTGTCTTGCCTTGGAACGATGCGGGGAGCTCCTTCCGGCTGGCCGTGAAAAAGAGCGACGAAAGAGGAGAGCGGCAAAGATGAAGGGTTTCGTAAAGGGGGATGGGAGAAAGGAGAGGCATGCGACGGCTGACAGCGAATAATACGAGCGCGGCGCATTGGAATCCTGGACGGTTTGGATGGGGACCCTTTTGTGCATCGACAAAGATAGTAACGAATGGCGTCACATGCAGCAGCGGCACGCGCAGCATAGGTACGGAGTAGTGCAACACCAAGCCGGCTGCCGGCAAATTCCCATACTTTGCAGCCGCCGCAATTGGCCTCGCTCTAAGCCTTCTTTTTTCCTGTCCTTCGCCGCGCGCAGCAGCTTCACCGTTGTCGTCGTCGGTGAGCAGGTGCTGATGACGCTCATGTTTCAGCGGTGACGATCTGCTCACGATCCAGGCGCCTCTCCGCACTTTTGCTCGCGCCGGTGGGTCTCGCAATCTTGCAAGCGGGCAATCCCTTCGCCATGGCTGTCACCGGGTACGCGTCAAAGCCCATCCTAGGTTTCGCCCACTGACTCTGTCTTGTCGTCGCGCAGCATCTACCTCGTCCAAGGCCAGGGCGCGCCCTCGCTGCCCGTCCTCAGCGACCGCCTGGCCCGCGCCTTCGACCCTCTCCCCGCCGGCCCCTGGGTCCTCCAGCACCGCCTGTTCCGCGCGAACCCCGCGCCCGCGTCCGCCCTGGACACGGCGCCGCCGCGCCTCCAGCACCTCGTGGCCCTGTCGCACCACGCCGGCCGCGCCTTTGCCCTCGTCGACTGCGACGACGATGCCACCGTCGCCATGCCCCTCCACCACATGGAGCCATATGCCCAGCTGCTGTCCGCAAAGTTCGGCGCCCTCTGGCACTACCGCACCGGCAACCACGTCACCAATGGCGCTGCCTACGCCGTCGATGGCTGCGTTGTGCGCGTCGGAGAGCTGCGCGAGAGGGGCGGCCAGCAGGCTTTTCGCGGCCTCATCGTTTCCATACAGACCGTGAAGCAGGAGTCCGGCGAAGGCGTCGAGGGGTCCGAGAGCGTAAAGAAGGACGAAAAAGAGCCTCAGGAGCTCATCCGCGAGCTCTGGCAGAAGCTGGACGTGCGGGACGCCAAACAGTTCATGGTATCCATCGATACGGACGATGTGGATGCCGCGGCCGCGCAGGAAGCCAAACTGTGGTGCGACGTACTCCGCCAGGCAAAATAAAGCGGCTCGTCGAACCCGCGGGCTTCTCTGTGGCCTGGAGGAACGGGCGTGGTTGGGACTGGCCAGTTCGACGTGCAGAATCCCAAAAGGTTATATATGTCTCGGCGGAAATAAGAGCGGTAGAGACATGCTTACCATAGCAGAAACCCCGCCAATGAACACTGCTTGTCCAATCCACATTGCGTAAGCCAATCTCATGACGAAATCGCTCCCGAGTCTCAACTGTGCTCGTTTGGAAACAAATATATTGGACAAATGCACTCGTGCACATCTGTTCTAGCACGCCATTCTGCCCATCTGTTTCACTACTACCCATTAGCACTACTTCATCCCAGCTCCTTTCCATATCTTTCCTTCTGTTCTCAACCCCACCCTCTCTGAACCCCCAAAGCCGCTTCTATTCTACCCCAGGAAAAACAAGGTTAAATCGCAACTTCCAATACCCTCTTTCTCACCTTCTGCCTAGTTAATGCATATACCAAAGACGAAAGCGGCGATTCTACCACACACAACGCCCTAGCACCATACAAAGTCCTCTAATCTTTCATTTCCTCCAGTAACTGCAGTCAAACAAGAATAGAGCCGTCAGCAAAGCATATTACAGCATACCAACTAAAAGGCCACACCCACATTGCTAGAGCCATCGTTAATATGTTTAGCGTAGCGATAGATAATATACGCGGCGTAGACAAGTACTCTGCGCTACAGGCACCGAATTGCAATGCCAGCGTCCATTTCCGACTTAGTCCTCGCTATACCACCGTACTCGGTCTAGCCTAGTATAACAACTAGCTAGCTCGTACGCCATGCTATCCCGCAAGCCATCCGGTAAGCCAGCCGACGCTACTGCTGACTAGGCATTTCCTTCGCTGTCTACTACTCTTAAGGTATAGTAATATACTCGAGCTTTATCTACTATTCCTTTACCTGGTTATTCATATCTCGTGTTGCTTTACTAATAGTAGTATTTCGGTCCTCTTGCTTACTTTGCGCTTTATACTTATTGTTTTTTGCTTGGTGTGCGGTCTTGGTAGCTGTTGGTTATCAGTTATATGTTGGATATATATATGTGGTTTAAATATGTGTTTTAGATAAATAGTTTAGCTGTCTTTTCCTTAGTCGCGCGCGCGAGAGATACTACGGCGGCTTATATACTACGTCTATTATAACGATAGGCGTATAGTATATACTTTTAGTAAGTTTTCATTAGTATCTTTATAGAGATAGTATGTTTATACTATTGCTCTAGAACTATTAAATATAGTAGACAATAGTTATTACTTTAAAGAAAGAACAAACAGAGCCGAAGAAGCGATACGTAGACGAGTATGTAGACGTTTAATAGATGTAACGACTGCCCACCCACCCCCTCTATAACACACACACACACACGAACTAACGAAGCGCTTTACCATCACAACCATCTCACAAGCCACTGCATCAGCCACGGCCATCTCGCTTCGTGTTTGCTATTTACTACCCAGTCCTCCGCTGGCACGCAATGCAATGAAGAAATTCACTTGCGCGCGCGCGCCTATACGTCCTTGCGTGGACATAGATAGGTACCTACTTAGCTGCGGCTGTCTGCTGGGTACCTAGGGAGAGTGGACGTATTTGCATAGATATTTGGTACACGCATACGTAGGTACATACATAGGCAGTGAGCCACTGCCGTTGTTGTTCAGACGCCGAGTCCTTTATAAGCAAGTGTACTTCAAACACGTCCCAGACACATCAGCGAATTGATTGATTGATTGATTGATTGATTGGTTGATTGGTTGATTGCATCATTGGATATCCTAGCCAGCCGACTGTCCTCGGCGTCTTCTATAGCAATAATCTCTCCAGCCCAACAACATCTACTCCTCCAGCAGCGCACTTTCGCGCGCCTCCCATCGCGCCAACAAACCAAACAAAGAAAAAAGAAGCGCAGCAGTGGTATCCCTCCGTAAACGCCGCCCATTTCATCCCTCCATGCAAGAACCCTAAGAGCGCGCAGCCGCGGCCCTCGCCCTACGAAAAAACGCGTTTTGAAGAATAATAAAAGCCTCGATCTGTCGAGGCCGTAGGAAGGTGAAAACAAATAAAAATCCTGGAACTCCTTTTAGGTGGTAGTGGTGGTGGTGCTGGTCACGAACAGCGCAGACTACTCGATATACCAGAACGAGTGCACGGCCGGCAGATGCAGCGACGGCGGCAATGGGGCCGAAAACGCCACGTCCGCGTACGGGTGGTGGTGGTGTGGCGCCGCAGCGACAGCAGACGCAGACGCAGAAGAGGAAGCAGATTCAGGCATGGGGGCCCAACGGAGTCACTTGCGTGCAGCGGCGTCAGGTGCGGAAGCTTCGGTCTGTAGGCAGGAAAAAGAGTCGTAAGTCGTGGGTTCGTGATAACGTGATAGGTAGGTAGGCAGCGAGTGCGAGTGCGAGGGAATAGAGGGGGGTGCGGAAGCGATGCTCGTGCTTCTTCTGCCCCTGCTCGCTTGCTCGCTCACTCGCTCGCGCTCGCCAACGCGCGAAGACCAGACCGAGATTCCGGACGGACATAACGGACGAGACCAGCTGAACCGGACCGGGCTGAGCGAGGACGAACAAAAGAGCGCGAAAGCAGGAGCAGGAGCAAGAGAGCGGGGCGGAACGGAACGGAGCAGGGGTGTGTGCAGTGATGTGTAGGTAGGTGGCGGGGCGGGCTTATTGTACCTCGTAGAGCTCAATGGCCTTCTGCATGTCCTCGAGGGAGTCGCGCGAGCCATATGCCGCCATCAGTGCGGCGTTGCGCTCGTTCTGGGCCAGCGAGCGGGCCTCGGCTTGCGAGAGGCCGGCGGCAGAGCGCGTTGGGCTGTAGCGGCGGTCGAGGTACGAGGTCGCGGCGACGCCTGCTCAGGTGGCGGGGTTAGCGCGGGGATGGTTCGGGGCGGGGCGGAGAGTGAAATGGAGTAAAAGCGAGGGGTTTGGGGTCGCGAGTGGGGCAGTGCGTGGTTGGCAGACACCCGGGGCAATGACGTACCGAAAGCCAAGGCGGCCGTCACCGGCATGAACCATTTGGGCATTTTGCGGGCGGCGGGGCGCAGAGTCGCGTGCATGTGGGCGATGCTGGCGGCGCTGGGGGCGGCGTGGTGCGGAGTAAAGGTCGGGTTGAGGTGGGCTTGGAAGGTTGGGTGCACGCGGGCGGCAGTGGAGAAGGGTCGCGGGGACGGGAGACCGGCCATGGTTGGTTTATGTACGTTGGAGTGATGACGGTGGTTCGATCAAAGTCCAAGAATACTGGATCCCGGAAAAGGGTGGAGAAAGGTTGTGTGTTTTTGTAGGCGATGCGGTTCGCGACAGCCAAGAGCTGGGGTAATGCAGCAATGATGATGCGCTCGGTAGATCGGTCAAAAGGTGTCCGGCCGGGGTTCCAATGGATGCGTGTGGATGGTGGTAGTGAACAGCTAGCTATTGGCAAGACTTGGGGGCTCATGGAATTGATATATATCGCAAAGCAAGTGTCAAACGGTCGACTGATCGGACAGGGATGCAGGCAATCTCGCCTTTAGCGGGCCGTCGCGCATCACGGCGCAATGTGGAGAGGCCACGAATAATTGCCGGGAGCTCTGGCGAGTCGCCGACTTTTGCCGCGTCACAATCGAGTGACACGGGGGGTCTGGTAGTTCGACCGTGGGCTGATCGAGCCCGCCACCGCCCTCGGACTTTCCTCGCCCACACTCCCTGAAACGCTGAGCCTCTCACGCAAACTCACCCATCTCTCCACTATCAAGCTTTTTTTCTCCTTTGCCTCCTCCGGATTGGCTAGGTCCCCATCTCGCATCGACGCTTCCAGAGATCGTTCCCGAAACAGAGCCTCCCACCCTTCCCTGACCATCACCAGACAGCTGCATCTCCAAAAGAAAAAACCTCGTATCTGTTCTACGCGCCCATCTCGCGTCCGCACCTTACCTCGCCGTTGTAAATAGCGCGTCGTGTCTCGCGTCGACTGCAAGCTTGCGCAAGACCGATCGCCCACGCAGCGCCTGGAAGCATCCAACGCACCACGGACGCCTCTCGGACCGATCGCCAGGATCCACCAGGCCGGGCTGGGAGCCTGGGAGCCTGGGACGGGCGGCGGCGGGCGCTCGGGCTCCCGCTCGCGGTGGCGGCCGTGGCCGTCCGTCGGGCTGGAGCGAGTGGGCGAGTGAGTGGGTGGTGGCTTGACCGGTCAAGGCGTGTTTGTGTGTGGGTGAGTTGTTTGGGGTCGGGGAGACGCGGGCGCGTGTCTGGGTGCTAGTGCTGCTGCTGCTGTTGCTGGGTCTGCGTGCGAAGGAGCGGGCCTGTCTGGTGAGCTGAGGCTCAAGGCCTTGCATGCTGCCAAGCACCCATGCATGCACGCTGTCGACCCGACGCGTGCTTGATCGTACTCGCGATCTGTCTCAGGGGAAGGGCCCTGGTCTCGGGAGCGGCTGAGAGAAAAAAAAATTCCGATTTCTCGTTTCCGCGCAAACGGTGGTGTGGTGTTTCCGCGGGAGCAGGCGGCGACTACGTGGCCATGCATCAAATCAATCACTGCCAACGGCCATGGCTCCCAGACAGACGCAAGATAGCAGTGCCGCCGCTTTGTATGGGGGCCGTTGGCAATCGCGCCTTCTGGTTGTAGTGTCCGTGGTGAGACACGCCCGCGCCACTGTCTCCCGTTGCGCCCCGGCGGGTACGCTGCTTACAGTGACGCTTCCCGCTGCCAGGTCTGGTCGCGAGACTTGCGTGATCAGTCGCGCTGCGTCCTTGATTGCTTGCGCTTCTCGCAATGCTGTCGCCGATCTGTGTGAGCAATTGATGCTGCTCGCTCACCACCCTGGCCTCCACTGTCATTCTCCTTCATAGGCTCTCAGCCCTCACCGGACCGCACCGAGTCGTCTCGCGTATCAGGAGCAAGCAAGCTAGCAGGCAGCCTGTCATGCTCACCGACTGCTTGTCGCTCTCCTTTCTCTTTTCCAATCCTTCGTCTCTCTCTCCTCTTTCGTCGTCGAGGACGTCGCCCGTAACATGACGAAGAAATTTCCCACCCACACAGCCTGAGGTACCGACCATCGCGTTCGGGAGCAGTGACGCACTCCGCAGGACTGGAATCCCGCTGTATGGTGGCGCTTGTGCTCAGTGTCTGCCTGCACTGCACGCGGTCAGCCAACTGTATCTACTGTCTGCACAAAGCCAGCACAAAAGATTGGACACGCACAACCCTAAAGCGCTAAACAAGCAACGCAGTACTTACCCCCGTCAACAATCACGCCCAGCACGCCGCTCGCGCCTGTTCGCGTCGTCAACAACAACAATACCACCACCACACACCACACCCATCCCTAACCCTCAAGACACAAAGCCATTAACTAGGTAGCCTACCCAGCCTCAACCGCAGCCCAATCCAAACCAAGCTGTCGAAAACCACGACGACGCAACCGCCATCATCACCGCCACCGCCTTCGTCCTGTCCCGTCCAGTTCAGCGTTTCAGCGTGCAGGCTTCCTTACCGATATGTCGACTCGGCTTCTTGCGGTCGGCGCGGCTGTGTGCTGATCTGTAGTATACTGTGTACCTGCGCTGGTACTTCCACGGCGGATGCGACTTGCGATCGGGATCGGCGGGGTGTGCGCTTGTCGTGATGGCTGGGGTTGGTGTGGTGGTGTCTGGGGCTGAAGTGAAGGCATTTATGCGGCCGAGTGAAGAGACACGGCTCCTACTTAACCTCCCCTCCCCCACAACCTAGTCTCCCTCCCAACAACACCCACCTGACACCTCCCCCAAGCCCCCACTAAAAGCACCACTATAGCACCACCACGTCCACACGTGTGCACTCAGCCCTGTGACTCACTCACCACTCAACGCTGCCCTGCGACGTGATTACCCCTCGTACCCCGCTTCTTTGTCTTAACGCCAACGGCCCACGGCGGGAGATGCTAGATGGTAGACGGTAGGTGGTAGAAACGGTCCGTCCCAGTGACCTGGCTGCTGGGTGCATGATTTGCTTGCGACTTGGGTGCTTGGGTATTTGTTTAGCCCTGGCCCCGCTCTTGTACACGCACGGTGATGTTTGTGCGTCCGAGCGTGTGGTGGGGTGTGACAATGTTTGTATGTGTGTGGACGTACCGATGAGTTTGTTTGGTTTGTTTTGGTGCTTGTGGGGTGTGGCGTTTTGAGGCACTGTTGGTGTTGTGGAACTTCATCTACAGTCATCCGTATTGGACAACACTCTCCTGCACTAACACCCTCTCCCCCCAGGTCAGTTCCAACTCCAACATCACTACAGCAACACTAAAAACCGTGACAACAACAGCACGACGAACGCCCTGGTCAAGTAAGTAAATCTAGCCACATAAAACCGCGCAAACGGACAGAAGCTCGAGTACCTAAAACCAACGCTTATATTTAGCGAGAGCAGGAGCAGCGCTGACGAAGGTTCAGGCGACGCTGCGCGACACCGAAGACGTATTCGGCGATGAGATGAGTGGAATAAACACAGAGCTACTGGACTGGGTCGCGCTGCGGCTGCAGCAGGTGACGGGACATGCGGGCGTGCGCTTTAGCGGCATCGGCATCGGCGTCGTACTGTTAGTGTTCACCACCAAAAACCAAAACAGACGCTCAGCTCGCCTATCTATCGTTAGGTAATACTTAGGGCCATTACCTTAACTTGATGTTCATCATCCCCCTCCCTAGTCTCTTTAATATCTAATCGAATATTTATTAGCTCATAAACACTCGCAGTTAGGCCTTAGTTAAGGTTTCTTCTATAGAGAGTCTATTGTTTCCGCTCCTAACATAGTGCTCTGCGAACCGCGCGTTGAGAGGATGGTACTGCCGTAGTGCGTCAGGGATGGTTGGTGCTTCAATCTGTATGAAAATGGCTAGAAAGGCGGCGGATAATTTCACCACCCTACATGATCGATCTACGCTATTAATGCGCGGTTGTACAACTATACAACTTACTCTATGCGACTGAAGATATGTCTAAATTACTACGGGCGCGTATGTGTAACTTTAAAGCATGAGATGTAAAAGCACGAGATTTAAAGGCACGAGGAGGTAAAAATGGATTGCTTACGTCTGAGAGTTGTGGTGCTAGCTTTGTTTAGTTAGTACTTATATGCTGTCATGGTTGCATGGCTGCTCTCTCATTGTTCTTCGTCCTCTTTGAATGGACAGTGTTGGTCGTGAGATGTTTATCGTCGGCCGCCGATGCCGTCACCACCACCGCGATCGAGCGGTGGCTCGTATCTGTGCCGAATAACGGCGATGGTCAGTATTGCTGTGAGTTGAAGTTGTATTTGATAAAAGCTCGCAATAAAGCCTCTCTTCAAGGCCGTGTCTGACACCTTGAGGCTCTCAAAATCGCCGTCCTGGTCACTGTGCATAACGGGACGTGTACCATTGGTATGTCTACCGCATGTCTTGGAGGTAGTGGGCTTCGCGACCACACAGATGAGATTACCGTAGTTGGGGGTGATGGATTTAGCTGAAAGGGGAGATAGATTTATCTAGTGCCGATGAAATTTAGGCGGGACAGAATATATATTCTACGGTCCCGTATAATTCGCCCACTCTTTCTAGATATTTTGTCCACCCCTCAACTGCATATCGAGTGAAATCTACGATACCTATAGGGTAGTCTTTAGGTACTTGTGATTTGACTATTATGCTAGGGGCAGTAGGCACTATATAACTATATAGAAATAAAAAGATATGAGGTACAATAGTACTTAAATGGATATAACAGTAAGAATATATTCAAACCCTAGAATATGCTACGAGAATATAGAGATATAGAATTATACGAGTACTAAAACATACTATGAGGGCACGAAAGTAAGATACTCGAAGGGTTTAGAGGCACTTATAAAGGGGTAAAGATATAAACTATCTAAGAGTAGAATATATATCATATAGTTTTACGCGGGATAGGCGAAACATCTGAGGGGGTGGTTAAATTATCCAGTGCTATATTCTACAGCGAGATGACTTGGCGCGACTGGTTGTATTGTACAGTGTACTAATAGTAGCGTACTTACTAGCCGTGTTGTACTTATCTTCTTGAAGCTCCTAAGTGCGCTGGTGGCGGGTAAAGCTCTTGGGGTGGTTGATGGTCTTTGACAGTAACTTGTGGACGGAAGTAAAGTGAGTGAGTAGCAGGAGACTTTTCCTAAGTGCGTGATTGGGTAGGTAAACCTCTTTTCGAAAAGGTGGTGTTTCGGACAGCCTCTGGAGAAGTGGATAGCTGAGGAACATCAAGGATCCGCCAGTGCTAATAGCTTCGCAAAAAGCGTATAGTAGGTTGCTGCCGAGGCAAGTGATAGGGCGAGCGCAAAAGGCGATTGCACAGAGAAGAAGAAGAAGAAGTTTAACGGGCCAGAACAATGCATGTGAGCGAGCTACACTGACACTAACACTGACGGCTTAACACGCCAAACAAGAAAAACCATTCACCTTAACATCCCCACGTTCGCCTCCGATACAAAAAGAACAAAAAGCAAAAGAGCAAAACAGGAACCCGCCTCCTCAGGCGTTACCCCTTCTCCAAACTCTAGCTCACTTATCGCAGGACAGCCATATTATTTTGGTGTTTACCCCTTGACCAGGCGCTCGTTACTTAAGTCAGGCGACTGAATCGCTGGCGAGTTCGATGATTAGGTACCGGAGTCCCCATTATACATAGCGCATATTTAGTTAGCACAGCGATCGCACAGTGCTTAATGGGCTTTTTCCACAGCACAACAGTACGAACAAGGCTTTCTCAACGCAACTAACACATTACCATTTTCGAAAGCAAACAACCTCACCGCTTCACTTCCCCCGCCCCCTCCACCACCGGCACACACCCCGCCCTCGCCGCACCCACCCCATCCTCCTTCGCCTTCTCCATCTCGCGCTGATACCGCTCCCCAGCCACAGCCCACCACGCCAACGCCACAAATCCGATCCCGCCCACGCACACACACGTATAGTTCATATTCGCGGCAGTAACAGGCTGATAATAGGGAAACGCAAAAAAGACAATAGCAAAAAGGAGCCACACGACCGCAACCGCATTCACCACGCCGCCCACCCAGCCCCCCATATGGAATTTCCCGGGCGGCATGACACGGCGGCGCTGCAGGGCGTGCGTGAGCAGCGGGATCAAGTACGCGGCGTTATTGATCGTGACGACGGAGCCGAGCAGCGCGTTGAACGCGGTGCTGGAGCCAAGGTAGAGGCAGCCGAGGGCGGCGCAGGCGGCTGTGACGGCCGATTGCGCGGCGAGCGGGACGCCGAAGCGGGGGGAGACGGCGCTGAGATGCGCGGAGAAGGGCAGGCCGGCGTCGCGCGCGAAGGCCCATACCACGCGCCCCGTGCTCAGTTGCGAGCCGATGACGCAGGGGCCGAGGGCGATCCAGAGGAGGAAGACGAGGGCGAAGGCGCCGCCGCGGGTCTGGGTTGCTTGGTGGAAGAGCTCGGCGAGGGGGAGGCCCGTGGGCGTCGTGCTTAGGGCGGAGTAGTCTTGGACGGAGAACATGAGCGCGATGAGGTAGCTGAGGCCGGTGATGAAGGCGATGGTGAGGGTGCAGAGGAGCGCGAGCGGCGCGTTGCGTGATGGGTTGGGCATTTCTTCTGTGATGTGCGTTATCCCGTCTAGCCCGCCGAGGGAGTATAGCGGGTTGACGAGCCCGGTTATGAAGCAGATGGCGTTGTTTTGCCAGCCGGTGTTGTTGACCCACGTCTTGAAGACGAAGGTTGCGTCGTTGTGTGTGGGTGCTGTGGCGGCGACGGTGACGAGGAGAACGAACCAGGCGATTTGGAGGTAGAATACTGAGTATGTTAGCTGAGGCGGCGGAGATTCTGGACTGAAGTATTGCCATACGAGAGAAGCGGTTCATGGCCGGAATGAGTTTGTTGCCAAACATGACGATGCCGGCTGTTACCAGATTGAAGGCTTGATAGACGACGAATGTCATCCACGTCTTGATAACCAAATCGTCATGGTACAGCGCAATGAGCGCCATGAAGTTCTGGGCATACACCAGATTGGTGGACGCCGTAGTGAAGATCCAACCAGCCACACTCCACCAACCCGTGACGAACGACAAAAAGCCAGCATATTTTCGGGGAGCAATAGCAGCAACCCAATGGTACATGCCACCTGACACAGGAAAAGCCGAGACAAGCTCAGCCAAGGAAGCTCCCAAAAACGACTGCAAAACAGCCACAAGAATAAAGCCATAAATAACCGCGCCGGGGCCACCAGCATCGATTTCGGTAATAAGGCTGTCGACCACGTCAGGCCTTCCACTCGTCAGTCCTTGCGTGGAAGAGCTCCACTTACCCCAGACCCAAGCCCGTCCACGAGATCGTCGTCGTCGAGGCCAAGCCGATCAAGCTAAAGACGTCGAAATGCCGTTTAAGCTCCTGCTCGTGGCCCCTACACAGCATCCCTACGTCAGACAGGTGCATTTTGCTAGCAGTTTGTCAGGTTGGTACTTACATCTGCTTCAAGCGCAGCGCATCCGCGTCCCGCTCGTCTTCGGACGAGCTCTTGTCCAACGCTGGCGCCGCCGCAATTGCCGCGGCTTCTTTGTCCTCTGCCATCGTTGGAACCACACAATCCGAGTCTTGCTGTATATTACTCTGCTCTTGCCGTCAAGCCCCCGTGGCTGGGAAGTGTTGCGCCTCGCGACCAAATATCGGAAAATTTCGTATGCCTCAACAGGCCCTTTCCACGACAAACAAACAAACAAACAAACACAACGAACAAGGTAGTTAAGACCAAATAAGTCCAAAAAGTGAGCGCGCGCAACCATTTAAACCACCCACCACTCCGCGGGGCTAAACACCCGTATCCCCTCCCAGCGCGCGACGCGCATGCATGCAAAGCCCCGGGGGTCCAGGGGAGCAGATTACCAAAAGCACTATACCTAAGTGCGGCATGGAGGGGTACGATTGCCCATGTTCGCGTTCGCACGGCTCGCCATCACGAGAGGGCGGCGGCGATCGTGGGGCAAGAGATAAAGCGCGGGCGCGGGAGTGGCCAATCGTCGCCGCGTGCTGTGGGGAGGTGGAGTGGAGGTGGAGGGGTTGCTCGACAGGGATCGTCACTGACTGGCCGGGGTAAGCGTCTTTGGCTGTTCGTCTTACTTTGCTTATATGAAAGTCCTACGGTTCATGGAGTAAAACGGCAGAAAATCCATTTGTGCTTTACCCAACAACAAGCTTCAAAGCAGCAAAAGTGGCGAATGACAATCGCGATAGGGTTGTCGGCTTCACCACTGTTGTGGAGGGTTTGGCGGCTCGGACGTCGTGCCTAACCGAGCCCTACGTCTCTGCATGCAGTAGGAGCTGCCGTAGATGATAAGCTCCGAGGATCAGTTGCCGTGTTTCCTTGCGCTTCGCATGATTTTCAGGGTCGGGTGTTCGATCGTTGCGAGATATAGTCGTTGGATGATCTTGAAGGACTCCTGTGAGTGTGCTGAACTGTCTTGCTGCTGGTAACTTCTGTCACCGTCAAGCGAGATTCGTCGCCGGATGAGATGATGATGCTTGTACGGAGGAGAAATAGAAACCCGGTCAAGATACTTATAGTATACGTGCATCCTAAGACCTTCTTATTCATATCCAGGATTTAGGCTTACAGCTGGACAGGGATGCGATAGGGATTGCTTATGTCCTTCCCTATCTCACTGGAAGGCGAATCCTTCTTTACGATGCCGGATGTTACATCAGAGCAAAAAAGCGTTCACCTGGTCAGAGAATTTCCAACACACGAACAGTTACAACGATGTTTAGACTTACATAAAATTCTTATCATTAGGTATAGTTAGGTAGGCTTGGTCGGTTTCAGATAGCTTCTAAGCGCAGATATATTTATATACTTGGACAAACACGCTAGTATTGATTAACTGACTAGATGGATCTGTCGTGTTCACAACAGAGCTCTTTGTGCAGTTGTAAGCAGATACAATTAGCTATACTGGGCTTTTTCATAACAAACCTCTCGAAAAGGAGCAACATATAGCAACCTACAATCTCACCAAACACCACACCCACCATTACTTCTCCTCTTCCTTCCTCTTCTCATCCAACACCTCAACTCTCTCAACCTTCTCCTTCTCCCCATCCCCCCTCCCATCCCCCACCCTCGCATCCCCGCCATCAAACAATCTCGCAACGGCCTCCAAGCTCGGCCCCTTAGTCTCAATGAACCAGACATAGACGACAACAAACTCAACCGCGATCCACGCAACATAGAACCAGTAGAACTTCCAATTGAACGCCTCGAGCCCGAGGGGGTTAACGTACGTGTTGAACGCGCCGGCCGCACCCGTCAGCAGCCAGAACAGCGCGATGCCCTTGGCGCGCAGCGTGTATGGCAGCACTTCGGTCACGTAGACCATCATCGCGCCGGTCCAGCCCAGGTTGTGCACGCCGCTGTAGAGGTAGATGAATGCGACGGAGGCGTAGGAGGCGGAGTGGGAGCCCGACCAGGTGGGGCCTTTTTCGACGAAGACTAGTGGTGGTGTGTCAGTGATGCGAGTGCAGGGCTAGTTGTGTAAGGACTTACGGCCGGTGCAGATGGTGATGAGCGTGAATACTACCCACATGAGGGCCATGCTCCAGAGCAGGAGTGGACGTCTGCCGACGCGCTCAGGCAGAAATGCAAATGCAATACTGCATGCCAAGCTGAACATCTGGCTAGTAGCCGTGATGAGCGTCTGGTGCAGCTCCGCGGTGATGCCGGCGCTGTTGAGCATACTGTGCAGATAGTAGGACACCAAACCATTTCCGCTCCATTGCTTGCAAATACCGCACCAGATCATGATGAAGCTGCGCCAACGATTACCAGGAGTCCGCCATAATTCCGACCATTTGGTCTGCTTTGCAGCAAGCTCTAGCTCGATGGTAGAGAGCATTTCATGATACTCGTATTGTACGACTTCATCATTCCGGTCACCGTTCGCGTGGTAGTGGGCGAGGATATCGAGAGCTTTGTCTTCCCTGCCTTGAGAGATGAGCCAACGAGGGCTTTCGGGCAAGAAGAAAATGCCAATGGCTTGGAAAATAGATGGTAGCGCCTGGAAGATCGACGGTAGACGCCATGACCTAGGCTCGATTAGACTAATGGGCCTGTCATGCAGGTAAAGGGGCAATACCAAGTTGTGGCCATGTGGAAGCTCCCGAAAGTGATCCAAGATGCAACAATGGAGCCGCTGCTATACTGCGTGTTTGACATCGCTGTAGCAGTAGCACGGTGGCTAGGGTACGCCAGCTCGGCCATCAATACAGGACCAATGGCGCCAACAACGACGCCACCAATTCCCAAGAGGAGGCGACCGGCAATGAACATGCCAGCTAGAAAATTAAGCTTGTGTAAAAAGTTAAAGGCCAAGAGTCTTACCATTGACTGCTCCTGTTACTAGTGCCGTTCCCACTATACAAATAGCAGAACCCATAAACATGGCAGCTCGTCGTCCATATCCGTCGGAGAAGAAGGCGATAAAGAAGACGCCTAAGATATTTCCGATCCAGTAGGACGCGCTTAATATCCCGAGAAGGCTGCCCTTGGGATCATGAAATTCCGCCCTCCACACGGAAAGTTGCTGTATATTATTGATCAAACTCGCGTCGTAGCCCTGGACATACTCGCTCATCAGCGGGATGAAAAGGAGGATGTTCAGTCGGCGCAGCCCGTGATCTTTCCACCACGGCCCCGTCTTGTTGTCTAGCGGCATAGTCGCGGCGATCGCGTCGCGATCCGCATGGGCGTCCAGATGTGCGTGCATGGCGAGCTCGTAAGAACGCTTCTTTCAGTCATACGGGGCTTTTGCGTGACAAACAACCTTTTTATTCGGGCCATGTACGCAGACGTGAAGTGTTAATAGCAAGGTCGCGGTTGCTAAACCCCGCAATGTGCCCAATGCGGTAGGTGGGAATCCGGGGAAGCGTGTGGGGTAGTATTGATTGGCATGAGACAAGCTCGCACTCTTTTGTGCCGAAGGATGCCGTTTTTCCGGGCGATCGTGTGATGCAGCTGGGGCTGCGAGCGTCGGGTCCTTGCCGAGTACGAGTATTTCCATCCACGAAATCCCGGCGCGCCCGTTCTTCCCCGCCACATCCATCATGGCTGACTTCATGCTGCGCCCGAAGACGTATGTGCTCGGCGACGACCCGCAGCGCACACATCGCATCAATGCAAACTCATTCCAGCAGAGCGCGCTACTGACAGTGAACGGCTGGCAGTACGCTGCCTTCTATCAGAGCAAGGAGGCTGCCGACAGCAGCGTCTGTCTCGTGACACTCTCGCGTCGCAAACTTCGCGACAACCCCAACGAACCGGAAAAGGGCTGGGAACACCTCGTATTCGAAGATTATGAGCAGGCCGTCGACGATGGACACAACACCATCTCCATCGGTGTCGCGCGAGGAGATGGCACGCTCCATGTGTCGTTTGACCATCACTGCGACCCGTATGGGTCCCTCTGTTTCCAAAATGGCCTCCCAGCTGATGAATGAGCCAGGCTGAGATACCGCTCATCTGCTTATGGTGTTGCAACCAATCCAGAAAAGCATGCCTGGCAACCTTCTCTTTTCACAGAAACCCTCAACTCGCTCCCGGGCCTCAGCCCATCGCAGCTAACAGAAGGCGTGACTTACCCTAGGTTCGTAAGCATGGACGACGATATGCTTTTCACGTACCGTGTTGGACAGTAAGGGCCCGCTCCTTCCGATGCATCCGATAGTACACTAACGATGGTCAAGGGCCGGCTCAGGATCGGACGTGTTGTACCACTACTCCTCGACCAGCCACGTATACACATTCTTGGGTACACATCTTACCGGCGAAGGGAACTCTCCATACATCAATGGATTGGATTACCGCAACGGCAAGCTTCATGTCTCCTGGACCTACCGCAAATTTGTCGAATTCGAGGGCGCCAATGATCCGAACTCCACTGTCCACAAGGCCCAGGCGGGACCCAATGGCCCAGAAAACAACTACAGCCTGTGCTACATGTACAGCACCGATAAGGGACAGAGTTGGAATACTTCGGATGGAAAGGATATAGCGAATATGAGCAGTGAGCTCAACGAAAAGAAGACGGTGCGACCGAGCACGGAAGGAATCACGGTTTTCGACATACCGATCAACAGCGGAATCCTGAATCAGGAGTCTCAATCTGCTGATGGGCTAGGTGGCTTCCATGTGCTCAATCGAGAGAAGTGGAATGGTGTCGAGACCTGGACCGTATATTCCCGGAGTCCGTCTGGTGAGAGCGAACGACGTTGGCGTCTAAAAGAGCCCTGCTAACTGTTACAAAGGAGCATGGATGCACACACCAATCCAAGGCTTCAAGCCGACAGAAACCGGATCCAGAGGAAGCGTTTGCACCACCGAAAAGGGCAATATCTGGGCGGTTCTCCCAGGGAACACGGACTCCTCTCTTTCGCTCGTCAGGTCGTTGGAATCGGAGGACTACATGATGTTCGAGACGATGTGGAAGGGCGACGGCTTTGATGGAGAGCCTTTGCTTGACCAAATGAGGCTGGAAGAGGAAGGCATTCTCTCCGTCTTCACGAGGACGGACAAGGATGAAGCGGGGCGCCGCAAGGTTGTCGTCATCGACTTTGACCTTAAGGGTCTGTGATGAACTTGGTTACATGGCGAAACAAGAGTAACGGCTTTCTTTTGCAGGTACGCGACAGCTAACTAGTTAGATATGCGTTCAAATTAGTCTGAGTTCACATACAAGTGATTCTAGGAGTGTGATTTCGCTGACATGTCTGCGCACGAGGTGCGAATGGCCTCCCGTAAAACTTGGTAGTCAAAACGATCACGGAGAGTACGCCTTTTGAGGCTTACGCAAGGAGCTTTGCATTATTGCGTATGTGAAAAACATTTCGACTGGACTGGGGAATGCCTACCTACGATAATAATCTGTATCACCGTACATCCTGACGTCGGACGGATCACAGCAGTCAGTGACGTATTGATGATTATCATAGTACGGCGGACGATAATTAACTAAAGCGTTGAACCTCCGAAACTCAAACCCAACTTCTCTTCTGACAGCCGTCGTAAACCTGTCATACTCTTGTTGATTGTTTGAGAAACTGAACATGCTCACGACGAAGCTATCCGTACCTTTTTCTGCCTCGCTGCGGGCTACGGCGAGGCCAATCGCGTGCTCAATCGTTCCCGCGCGCCAGTCCTCCGATGCATCGCGCCGGAGCTTGAGTACTACCACCACCACTAAGAGAGCTCCCAGAAGGCCTGCGGTATCGTCATACAGCGCGCTGAGCACTGCAAACGCCCCCACATTCTTTGCGGCGAGGCTCCTGCCGTCGCAGCAGCTACGACATCTTGCTGCTTCCGGACGTGTAAGTGACATCATTGTTATCCCTTCGTCATTGTGATGGCCAAGCTTCCGCCCCACATAAATGTTCCTTCCCTTTACTACATATCTTCTCCAACACTCTTCCCAATCCTACAGACAACCACTGCACACAACCGCACTCTCAACTTTAGCAACACCACTCTAATTACGAACAGTCCGCAAACATGGCCACCAACAACCCCGATTTCCAGCTCGGTGAGGTCTTCAACGTCAAGGACAAGGTAGCGCTGGTTACTGGCGGCGGTTCGGGCATAGGCTTGATGTCCACGCAAGCTCTCGCCGTCAACGGAGCTAAGGTCTACATCGTCGGTCGCACCAAGGAGAAGCTCGATACTGTCGTCAAGACGCACGGCCAGAACATTGCGGGCGAGATTGTTCCTATTGTCGGCGACGTTACCGACAAGGAAGGTGTGGAGCAGCTTGTCAAGGAGATCGCCTCCCGCGAGAAGCACCTTGACATCCTGATCAACAACGCTGGCATTGCTCCCGGAAAGACCACTCCTGATGGCGAGAACGCTGAGGATCTCAAGAAGAACCTCTTCGGACCCACTAGGTATACATCCTAAACTTCCTGTACCAGCCACACGCTTCTGACACTTTGCAGCCTTGACGAGTGGACTTCAGTCTACGCCACCAACGTCGTCGGTCCTTTCTTCATGTCTACCGCCTTCTTGCCTCTCCTCCAGAAGGCCACGGAGCACCAGCACGGCTACTCGGGTACTATCATCAACATCACCTCGATCAGCGGCATGGTCAAGATCTCGCAGGGACACTTCGCATACAACGCGTCCAAGGGCGCCGCGATTCACTTAAACAAGATGCTCTCTTCTGAGATCGCCAAGGCTGGTCTGAAGATTCGCGTCAACTCGATTGCGCCTGGTGTCTTCCCCTCGGAGATGACGACTCAGGAGAGTGGGGACAACCAGAAGTCTGAGATGCCCAAGGAGCACAAGGAGGGCTTGCCTTCCAGCCGTCCCGGCAACGACAGGGACATGGCAGCCGCCATCCTCTTCGCGGCTAGCTGCCAGTACCTCAACGGCCAGAACTTTGCCGTCGACGGTGGCTACCTGATCCAGGTCGGCCAGTAAGCGTTGCCATATAGCGACGTCTGCTTCTCTATTCCAGCGATATCAGCGAGTGCGTCTGGCGACTGGGTAACGAGTACATGATGATTAGATAACGACAAAAGCGAACCATGCCACATAGAGCATGATGAATTGAAGTAATACCTATTCAACAAAACCTTTTTCTCGTGCTGCAAGTCGTGCAAATACAGCTCATCTACCTCTGGACACTGACTGCTCTTAAGGATTATTCCTCCCACAAACGTTCTGTCATTCACAAGTCTGTCAATGGCAATATTTTTACTGCTTTCAAGGCCTCTGGTGGCGACAAGGTGTTAGTTTTTCCCCATACCTGCTGTTGATAACAAACTTGGCAATTTTAAGTCTTCAGTCTCTACGGGTCGTCTTGAATTTATTAACCTCCTGAAGACGACGAAGGACCTGAAAGCCCTGTGGGGGATGGTTGCTGGTTCTGAGGGGGATTGGTGGTGTTGGTAGACATCATAGACTTGTGATGATTTGTGATAGGTGTTTGTGTTGATGAGCGGTGATATTTGGGGAGAACGGTGGTCGTCGTTGCTAAGTGGGCTTGAAGAGAATAGTGATTCGACTCTGCTACTAGTTAAGTTGCCCCATTTTATGTCCTGTTGCAACTCAATACCGTGGGCATTTTCATTCCGCGCGCTACGGCTCCTGTCTTGAAGAACGAAAGGCAAATGCACTCCACACAACTCCGACCCGGAGTATCAACAGAAAGGAAGGCAAAAAAGCTCGTTTATATTAGTGAACGCGCATCTTCTTCCAAATTACGCGCGGCTCCGAAATGGCGTGATCAGGGGTCTTTTTCCTGGCTCTTCTCTGACCCTCTCTCTTACTTCTCGCGATGAATGAAGACTTGTCCGACGCACTCAAAGAAAAGATGAAAGCTACGACCTTGGAACCCGCGGGGTCGGATTTAGCTCGCGCACGCTAGCATGTCAATGCTCGTGTTTGCGGATCGATCTCGCATCCCCCAGCGGCGGTGACGAAGAGGATACAAGAATGGGGAGCGATGAGGTTAGGAGAGCTATCGGATGAGAGAGACCAACTTGCGGAACACGACCGAGATGATTGTGCGACAACAACTTTTACGGTGGATTTGTACGCGTCGTCCATGAGCGTCGACCGCAAGCGGCGTCCTCTTGGCAGCCCAAGCTTCCCGCTCCGCCGGCAGGGCTGAGACATGCGAGGCGCCTGGAATCAGCGCCGCCGCGACATCCAACGACGCAGAACATGCCACCTGCACTCACCCTCGCATCAGCATCCCCCGGGCATGTCGAGCTCATCCTCAGGTCTTTCCGTTCCTAGCCCGTCGGCTGTGCCGGGCACGACGGACGCGGTGGAGCAGCCCTACGTCGACGACAGCGCTGCCCTCAGCGATGACGACGCCTCCCTCCTGGCCACGGATCCCCTGGGCATCGCGCATGGCGACAGGTGCGCGCGCGCGGAGCCTCTTCTTGTGCGAGCGAGCCGCTAACCCGCGCCTCTGCCAGGCTGTCGTTCAAGCGCAAGCAGAGGCCCTCCAATGGCTTCTCCGTCCCCGGCCTCCTCGGCGGTGCCTCCCGCCGCTCCTCCAACACCCCGCAGCGACCCTCGTCGTCGCGCGCCGGGCACCAGCGCAACCGCAGCGTCGCCTTTGACGGTTCCGATAACGGCCTCCCCCATCTAAACCTCAACGGACACGCGCTCGACGGCTCAGACCCCTCCGGCGTCGATTGGAACATCGAGGGCCCCGGCCGCCGCGTGGGTTACGATGACCTCACGGCCATTGACTGGATATTCGAGTACTCAAAGGAGCGCCAGCGCTTGCGGAAGCTGTACGCGGGCGCACATGGCGTGGTGGGCCAGATACGGCAGATTGCGGACGCGAGCCAGATATGGCTGGTCTTGATCGCGACGGGTCTGGCAAGCGGGCTCATCGCGGCTTTCATTGATGTGGCGAGCGATTGGCTGGGTGACCTAAAAACGGGATATTGTAGTAATGAGGGAGGGGACGGAAAGTTCTACTTGAACAAGATCTTCTGCTGCTGGGGCTTTGACGGTAGGATATTCAGTCGCGATGGGAAGGGAAATGCTGATTATGGGCAGAGTTCGCACAGTGCGCCGACTGGCATTCTTGGAGTAATGCTTTGGGTGCCAAATCCAAAGGAGGTAGCTATTTTTCAGAGTACTTTGTCTTCGTCATTCTGTCGGTGGGTGTTGCTTCCGCGCCAGCCACCCGTCTCTCGCATACTGATCTCTGAAGGTATTCTTTGCTGCATGTGCAAGCATTTTGGTCAAGCATCACGCTATTTACGCGAAACACAGCGGAATTGCTGAGATCAAGACGGTCTTGGGCGGTTTCGTCATTCGGTATTTCATGGGCACATGGACACTGGTGATCAAGTCCTTGGGCCTGGTATGCTTGCTTTCTTGTGCCTTTTCCGCGGACGTATCTAATATGTCATAGTGTCTCGCTGTCGCCTCCGGCCTCTGGCTGGGCAAGGAAGGTCCTTTGGTTCATGTTGCGTGTTGTTGCGCGAACCTTTTCATGAAGCTATTCCCAGTCTTAAATGATAATGAAGGCACGAGTTCTGACCCTAATGCAAAGGACTACCAGCTGACTCTTCTCTCAGCACGAAAACGCGAGGTACTTTCTGCTGCCTCTGCGGCTGGCATCTCAGTAGCTTTTGGGTCTCCCATTGGAGGAGTCTTGTTCAGTCTTGAAGTATGTTTACATGCTGCTCGTTCACGATTCATGTGCTGACTTGATTAGCAATTATCATACTATTTCCCTGATAAGACCATGTGGCAGAGCTTCGTCTGCGCCATGATCGGCGCGGTGTCTCTCCATTCGTTCGATCCCTTCCGGACGAACAAGCTCGTCATGTATCAAGTCACATACCACACGGGCTGGCACGGTTTCGAGCTGATTCCTTTTGCATTCCTCGGCGTGCTGGGCGGTCTCTACGGTGGCCTCTTCATCAAACTCAATATGAAAGTAGCACGGTGGCGCCGCGACCGGCCCTATTTCAAGGGGCCTGTTCGGGAAGTGATTGTGGTTGCTTTCTTATGCGCCATTATCAACTTTCCGATCAAGTTCATGCGTGCGCAAGCATCGGAGCTTCTCTACTTCCTGTTCGCCGAATGTCGCGATATCGCGGATGATTCGCTTGGTCTTTGTAAGTCTGGCAGGGCCAACACAGGTGTTGTCACTCTCTTGGTGATCTCCGCCTTTCTTGGATTCTTCCTGGCCACAATTACGTTTGGTCTACTGCTGCCGACGGGAATTCTCCTCCCGTCAATGGCTATCGGCGCACTCTACGGCCGCGCTGTCGGCCTCTTTGTCCAAGTCATTCAAACCTCACACCCCAAGTTGTACCCCTTTACCTCGTGTGAGCCCGATGTTCCTTGCGTTACACCAGGGACGTACGCGATCATCGGCGCGGCGTCAGCACTTGGCGGGGCGACGCGCATGACAGTCACGATCGTGGTGATCATGTTCGAGCTCACGGGAGCATTAACCTACGTCCTACCCATTATGATCGCCGTTATGATCAGCAAGTGGGTAGGCGACGCGATCTCGGCGCGCGGCATCTACGAGGCCTGGATCAACTTCAACGGGTACCCGTTCCTCGACAACCGCGAGGACAACAACTCGTCGATCCCGGACCTGCCCGCGGCACAGGTGATGACGCGGCTGGACGACCTCGTCGTCATCACGGCAACGGGGCACACGATATCGAGCCTTAAGGCGCTGCTGGCCGCGCACTCGTTCCGCGGCTTCCCCATCATCGACAACCCGCGGCACGCGCTGCTGCTAGGCTACATATCGCGAACGGAGCTCGCGTACGCGCTGTCCAGCGCCCTTTCGCCACCCAAAAACCTCTCCCCCGACGCGGAAGCGCATTTCTCGCACCAGCCGCTGGCGGACCAGACGGCGAGTCTGGACCTCAGGCCGTGGATGGACCAGACGCCCATGACGCTGAATGCGCGCGCCAGCTTGCAGCTTACGATCAGCATGTTCAGCAAGCTGGGGCTGCGCTACGTTGTCTTTGTCGAGAAGGGCTGCTTGCGCGGCTTGCTGACTAAGAAGGACGTCTGGTTCGTGCTTAATGGGGCGGAGGAGGCGGGGGGGCTGCTGGGGGATGAGATGGAGGTGGGTGGCTTGAGGGAGGAGGGGGCAGCCCCTGAGGAGAGGGGCTTGTTGCGTGGGGATGCGGGGAGCGATGATGGCGTTGGGGGACCGGGTTGAAGGCGCCTTTGTGTACGTCTGTTTGTCTGTCTGTCTGTCTGTGGGCGCATTTTCTTGCGGGGCTAGGAGGCTGTAGAGGGGGGTTTTGGTACGTAGGAGGCGGTATAGACTTTTTTTAGTCAAATAGAATTGGTATTCTTGTTTGAGGGGTTGAGACTGCTGTGTGTGTTGGTGCTTATGGGAGTGGTCGTATTGATGGCAGGAGACTGGATGGTATGTCGCTTATGCCATGTTCTTTCTCCTTTTACGTCCCATAGTGATCGTCTAGTCTTTAGAAATAGTCGACTTTTCTAGTGGGTGGATGAACTCATCTACTTTGCTACTTCTCGCATTTCATATCTTCCACGCTCCCTCAGATACGTTCCAACATAGCTGGACAAGCCTAGATAAGGAGGGTAGTTCAATCAGAGTGTTGAAATACCATTTGCTTCACTTCCAATGCTATTAAATGGTTTCAGTATTAACCCAAACGTCCGGGTAACACTGGGGCACCCAGATCGCTTTAAGTTATCCTTTAGCGGTTGTCCGGGTAGTACGTGTGCGCATGTGGTTAAATGCCGATTAGACTGAGAAAAACGAGGATTTGAGGAGGGTTTTCGAGGTTATTGCGCTTATGGGAAGGCTTGCTTGTGAGCGAGCTTAGGGGATAGGGGTGAGGTGCGGGAGAGTAGACATGAAGGAGGTTTTTGGAGGGAGTGTGCTGTGAGGAGCAAATGTAGTGCGTGAGGTTTTAGATGGCCATATTTTCTCGTCAGCCTGTCTCGTTTTCCCTGTATCTCATGCCTGTCACTATAGAGAGACGAGAGAGTTTTATATTGCTTGCTTATGGACCTTGTTTTTGAAAAACGAGACGTTTTGACGGCATATGTCCGGGTTTCTTTTATAAGTTGCAGCTTAGTATCAGGAAGACTAGTGTTGTAAAGAAATAGGCCATACAAATTTGGGACAAGTTCTCAAGGTCCCCCGCGTAAGTTGCTGTTCATGGATCCTTGACGAAACCCATAATTTGCGTATTCGGGAATGTTGTAGGTTTGACTGAGAAAGCGGTCAGCTTGTGAAATTGAATCCGGGATTGCGATACCAACAATGAGGCGGTTTGCTGCGAAGCGTGCTGATCTGATCCATCCAAAGGAGGCAACACGAGCATTGGAGGCTGACGGGGAATGTACTGGACGACATGAGTGGACCACGTGTCGATTGAAGCTTGGAGCTTGAAAGTATGATCCAGGATGTTGAAAACCAGTTGCTTTGAAGTACAGTCATCAGGAAGCCCGAGCACTTCTCGCATCTTCAGAACTTTGTGCACCATGTCGAGGGACAGTGAAGTAGGGAAGAGCTCTGCTTGCTCCTCCAAGAACATTTTGGACGAAACGCTGAAGGCGGCTTTTGTGTAGAACTCCGCCACCTCTTTCGAAGAGACCTTTGTGAAGCGGTATTCAAAAGTGTTTTCGTTGTCGGTTCTTTTGTTGACCAGCGTGGTGGGCATGTAAAAATAGAAGTTAGACGTGATGGGTAGAAAACTCCTCAGCAGACAGTCCCAACACCTTTCGTCGCCGCATGTCGAAATGGCAAATCTGAGATGACTCAAAAGCGTTTCTGCGAGTTCAAAAGCATGTTGATAAGAATCCGGCCCTTGCGATCTCTTGTAAAGCTCTGTGGCGGCATAGATGAGCACTCTTTCATGTCGGATCTTGCTGTATACTGTGGGAAGGTTTAGAATCTTTTTCAGGCTTTCCTGTGCTTGGATTCTGTCCATCGTTATGGTTACAAAAAAAGTGGACAACAGTGAGCTACCGTCCTGCCCCCTTTGTAGAGACAGGTCAGGATTCTCAAATAGCTGACCAATAAGGTCAGGAACGGTCTTGCCTTTAGTAATTTCTTGCCTGCTTTTGCAGTCATGAACAAGAGTTTGAAGGAGTTCTCTGCTAAAGCGTGTTCGAAACCCAAGAAAATCAATCAAGCGTTCAGCCCATTGAGATCCCGGGGTATGGTGAACCAACTCATGCAGAAGAGTCTTTACTCCATTGCCGAGGCATGAGGATTGCTTGAAAGGCATACGTAATTGCAAGTGGTTTCCTCGGACTAGAATCAGAAAGCTCTGGAGATCTTTGTCGTTCAAATACCGCCACCAGGCGCTCTTTGTGAACCACGGCTCGATGAAGGTGTCTGACCAGTTCTGGTTGAAAAGTCCGGAGTTGTGGTATTCATCCCTCGCATATTTGGATAGTAGCATAGTGACGATGCCGCTAATGGTGTCGTGATTGTCTAGTCCATATCTTTGGCATCTCAGGGAAAGTGCCATCTCAAGGGCATTCTTCCCCTCATCGTGACCTTTGCTCACAAGCTTTTTGATGCTGGCTCCGTAGGCAAGAAGCTTTTCCAGTGTCGCAGGGCTCGCTTCAGCCATTACACACACATGGATCGCACTGTAACCAGACGAATCCTCGGCGTTGACTTGTGCCCCGGCTTCCAGCAAAGCATCGAGGCTCTCTAAAGACGATGAAGCGGTTGCCCAATTGAGGAGTCGGTCTCCGACTCGTGCGGAAATATGAGGCATAGAGATTTTTTGGCGGCTTAGGACGGTGGCAGGAATAAGAACATTAACAATGTGCTTATTACTGCCATTGAGTGCTATCTTGATAGCAGTAGCATTATTCTCCCGAATGGAATCCAACAGGTTCGACATGAAGTTTTCAACTTCTTTGGCGTATGCTCCATGGATTTCTTCCGCACTGGTACTTCTTGAGTTGTTCGTATTATCTAAGGTCTCAGGCGGAAGACTGAACGCTGAATTCGAATGTCTCAGGGTACGATGCTTGTGCTTCGGTCTCTTGAATCCCCATTGCTGAATTTTGTTACGATAAGCTCGTTCCCTGAGGAATACTGTCAGATGGGAAACCTTTTCTGACACAAAAGAAGGATAGGTGACAAAAGAAGCACATACGAAGCTTCAAAGCCCCTTTTCTTCAGATTCTGGCTAACTTCAGTAAGTGGTAGGCCGTCGTCCACGTAGTAACGGCGAATATCTTGCTGGACATCATCCCAATCTTTTGTCATATTCATCAAGAACGGTAGTAGATGTTTTGGAGACAAAAGTCGCGGCTTGGGAATGAAGAGAAATTTATTTCCGGGAGATGAAATTCTGATTGACAGGGGCATGACTTTTGCCCTGTCGTATAGCCAAGTAGGCACCGATCTCTGACAAAAGCAAAGTTTGCCAGTGACCTGGTCTCCGAACAGTCGATCGCCATCCCAATTTCTATCCCAGTAGAATAAGCGACTCCAACTTCCAATCACAACCCTTGATCTCGATGCGGCCCGCACCATCCGAGACAATCGGACTGGCTTGGTAGGGCTGTGTACATATGCATATTTTTTGGTCCCGGAAAGTAGTTGCACTCTGCACTGTAGCGTATGCATGTATGCACATGCGCACGAATGGGATTTCTACCCGTAGCATTTGTAGCTCGCTGTGTGCTTTTCTGAGAGATTTTAAGTAAAGCATATAAACAGCGTTTGTATAGTGTGTACAGTGTAATTATATTCGTGGCTTTCCTGCGCTCCGAACCAAAGGATTGCGCAGTACAACAACGCCGATGGCATAAATTAGATCGGCGGTGTAAATGACACTGATTGTTCGAAATGGTTGCTAGCCATGTTTTTTGCATTGTGAAAATGTTTCGTTCCAATTCATTCTTGTAGTGAAAAAGCATCATCCGATTTTTTTCCAACACGCATCGTAATCTTCACGGGAACAGTGAAACAACACTGTGTCAATCTTTTTGAACAGTGCAATTCTATCAAGCTTGAGAATCCTGCACACACCGACAGCATGGTTCCATCCGCGCTTCCCATGCAGGACCGACGGCTCGCATCTCGGATAAGAAACAACACGCCCTTTGGGGAAGCAAGTGGCTTGGACTCGGTAAGTCGGAGCCGACCAGATGATTGGCAAGGCTGGTGTCTCATGCCGGCGCCTATAAAATTCTCTCTTTGCTGTAACTTGAGTCGATATCGTTCTCAGCAAAGTAACCCATCCTTAAGCTGCCAACGCCGACAAGTCTCTAGCTTTCAAACATGCCTTCGATTGCATCCGAACCATCCAAGCTGCACCTAGCTCAGTCAGTCTTCTCGAAACGATGCCGGCTATCAAGAAACCCATTATATAGTTCAGTCACTGACATGTATGATGCTGCATAGGACGAACAACCCAAGCTTCGTTCATCGAAGCAGCAAGAATCACGACATGGATTCGACAAGCGCTTCTCTGAGGGGTGTAACTCCAAAGATCAGAGCCCCCTTAACGGCGGCCAACCTCGCCGCCCATGATGCGAGCGTCCCCGGCGAAACAACTGCAGTTGCTTTCAGCAGCATTGCTGAAGCGGCACGCTCTCTCGGTTTCGAGTTACCATCTGGATACCAGGTTGGACAGCATGGAAAGCAAACGGGAGTGACCCCTATGGAGAGGTGGTTGGAGAGCAGGGACGACCAGTATTGGTTTTCCTTGTCGGACGGTCATCGCCGGGCCTGACCAGAACATACCTGGAATCAAGGTTGTGGTGAAGGCCCATTTCCGTACGGAAATGAGGATCTGAAAACTTGTGAGAGTGAGGACGAAAACTATTTTGGATATTTCATAGCTCTCAGGTTCGCTTCTTGTGGGCACACTGAAAGTTGGTCTAGAATAGAAAAATTTCTATGTCTAAAATCTCCGCTGGTCGCAGAGAGTGATGATGCGCTATAAGGCCAGGACTTTTTGGCCGACGGGGAACTGCGCTTTAACCTCAGCGGAAACATTACCATTTAGCTACCCGGAGTAAGGCAGACAGTAACCTATCGCCTTCCATATTTAAAGGCTGACAACACCAGTCGTATGAGGACTTTCGTTTCGGGAATACTAAGTTTATGATATGACTTTCATCAATAGTAAGGAATTGAATGTGCCATTACTTCTATTGAGTAAAGTATGAAGTTCACTGTTTACCTTAGTGATTGTAACTACACAAATAACTCTTCACAAACAGTCTTCGATAGTAGTATTTCTGGGATAAAATATTTCGATCCTGCTCTTTGTAATATTAAGAGTAGAGTGAAGATGACTGGTTAGTCTCATAGAAGCATATATTATTGCTTTTGGCTTTTATAGAACCGAGGTTTATTTCCAAAATGTGAGCCTTTAGCAGATTGGGAGTGGAACGTGGGGGCGGAGTGTTTTTGCGAACTGTACCCTCTTGGCGCCCAATTCTTGATTTTTACATGGGGTAGGCCTGCCTAAGATGACGATGGCCTGCCCCCCACGTGGCTGAGTGCAAATCTCGGATCGTGTCTCATGTTCGCACGACATTTCAGCTGGGTAGGCAGCATTCCCTCGCAGCGGCCCGCTGGCGCCTACCTTGAGCAGGGGCCTCAAACTGTTGGACAAATGCTGTTCGGGACATGGCTGAATGGTAATTCGCTCGGAATCCTGGACGCGCGGAGTTGTCAGCGCATGTCGCGCCTACGCCTCAGCCGATACCAACACCTGTATATGCCTGCTGACGTCTAGGGCTAATTTGGAAGAGTCATATAGAGCATGGCGCGCCATGTGGTCGCCAAAGAACTCCTTGATCATGCAGGTGCATGGCGCAGCGTGTTTGCCTGTCGTCAGATGGGACTCGGGGGGATCGCGTAGATCTCCGAAGACCGGGGTATGGCATTCTACCATTGTCGATCGGTTTAGTTTTGGTCATGTCCCGGGCATCCGAAGAAAAAACCCTGAAGGTGCCGGTTTCATGGGCTTGTGAGATGCAGCAAGCGAAGGGTTCCTGGCAGGTTGCCAGGGCGACAGGGGATCCCTCCGGCTACGCCACATCAGATCTCGATCGTTAGTTAGGCAACAACCTGGGAAATCGACACGTTTTATGGTGGCGCTTAATGCAACATTTTTGTTGCTGGACAAACCTTGGTAGGCCTGTAAAAAGCATATGCGAAAAATTTGTCTCTGATATGGTATGCCGATGTAGCCGCCATCGCAGGAGGGCGTTGGCTCACTCCATACCTCTCCGGATTCTTTTATGTTGATGATGCGGACGAAGATTCCAACAGCTTGAGTTGGGCTGGGTTTGTACGAGAGAAAGTCATGAATGTCTAAACAAAGTACGGGTTGATTGATCTACCCAAGAATCATTAGCTTAAAAATCCTAAAAATCGCTTTTCATCTCAACTTGTGGACATACTAATACATTATATAACTCAAGGAAACCAAAACATCCGAGGCGCCACAGTGTTTTATATCACTGCCATTACCAACAGCCTAAACAAGACGTCGTCGAATAACCTTGACAATATCCTGCAGGCCCTTCAAACGCTCTTCACCAGATTCACCCAGATACAAAGTAGCGACAGGCCACGCGTGAATCGACCCCTCCTCTTCATACACGTCAACATCCGCACCGGCCTTCTGCAGCAGCGCAATAAGGTCCTTCGTCTCCGGTCCCAGCACCTCTTCGGATCCGAACAAGAAGGACCAGCCTAATCGCGGACTCGCTGCCAGCCAGCGGTCGGGATCTCTGCAGTTACCCGGCGAGACCATGGGATCGTGAGTAGATATCTTGCTGCCGACATACTGGCGTCCGTAGAGATGCAAAGAGTCAGCGTTCAGATAGTCAGAGCGCGTGTTTTGGTTCTTGTCGGATACAATGGTGACCCAAGGTGAGATCATGGTGGCCAGAGCGGGGAGGCGGCCGCGGTGCCGCGGGTGGTCTGCCAGGTACAGCAGCAAGCTAAGAATGAGAGTCGCACCAGCTGAGTCGCCTCCAACAACAAGGCGTGACGGGTCTTCGATGACGGTAAGAACGTGTTCGTAAGCAGCGAACGCTTGCTGGATCTGCGTCGGGTAGACGGCATCCGGAACAAGGGTGTACTCGAGCCCGAAGAGGGCGGGGTTCTTGTAACCCGCTTCTTTGAGGAGAGCAACCCAGGCGAGCAAGAACTCCATGTAGAAGTAGCTGCTGCCCATAGAAAAGCCACCGCCGTGGCAGTAGAAGACGACAATGTCGGGCCTGGTAGTCTCATCCATGGTCACCCATACCCCTTTGAAGTCTTGGCGGTTGACTTCTTGCCAGCGGATGGGAGAACTGATGTACCCGTGACGGAGCATGCGCCATCTAAGGAATGGCAAGGCCACGGGTTTGGAGAAGAATACCCTACCAATTTTGGCCGGAAGCTCAGCGAACGCAAAACGAACGTATCGGATGACAAAGTCTTGAAAAGGAGAAGCTCGCTGGACAAAAGGAGAACGATGCTCAAAGTCTGTGAAATACCGCTCCGCTATGAACTGGCATGGTATATGGGCAGCTGCAAGAAATCAGTATAAATGCATATTCCGGAAGCGGTAGGAGACTTGGTACCTAAGTCCGGCAGGGCGAAGAAGACCCAGCTCGCGAGTTCAAAAAGGCCAACATTGATGATAAGCTGGGGCGCGAGAAAGATTAGAAAGACTATGCAATCTAAATATGAAATTTGACTAAGAATCATTGCGGGGAAGCGACTGAAGTAACATTGATAGGAAAATGAGAGTTTTGTTGGTGTTGAGGAGTTCCTGAGGTCTATGATGATGATAGGCTGCTTGAGCGACGCAGGCTAAATGCACGTAATAACAATAATGCACCGGCTCCCTCCACTAACGAGAGCGAATCCCCTGAACTTGTTAATCAGGATTATGTCGATGACGCAGGGTGCAGGTTTACCACCAATCACGTGTAAAGCGGCGCACGTGACCTGGAAATTTCCGCCTTTCCACCAGAGGTCGGTCCAACCTAGGCTGACATCGTTTGTCACGACGACGAAGAGCTGGTCGCGTGCAACGCCAAATCATTCCTCGTCTTCCGCTATCTTTCACTGCCATCTACTTTGGCCGCCGCATTTCGTCCATTTCTCCAATGTTATAAGCTTCGCCTTTCTACCTAGCGGTTGACATCGCAAATTTCCTACATTTCCACCGTAGGCGAGCGCAACATTGGCAGAGGACACCTAGCCGTCGCTTCTTGCAGTCATGGACCTCGCCAGGTAAGCGCGATCCTGCGCGTCTTTTCTCTTGACGCAAAAGCTCACTCCTTCAACCAGCTCGCTACCCATGGAGGAAATCCCCACCAAGCTCCGATGCGCCAACTGCAACAGGCTGGCTGTCAACGCCTTCGGCCTGCCCTGTTGCGATCAGTCGATATGCGAAAGCTGTAAGCTTTCACTCCGCACGCGCCGCTGCGCCTTACAACAACTAATCTCATCTAGGCCAGTCGTCACTTCCAGAGTCATGCCCGGTCTGCTCGCATAGCCCGGTCTCTAGTGAAGACTGCAAGCCCAAGAAAACTCTGCGCCTCACTATCAAAGCATACCTCAGGTCGGAAGAGAAGAAGAGGGAAAAGGAGCGCGCTGCTAGCATTTCTGGCAGACCCAGCACTCCTGGCACGCCCGCTCCCGCTGGTACACTGGTCGTACAGTCCATCGAGCAACCTCCCGAACAAAACGCGCCCAGCGCAGAGGCGGATGTCAAGCAAGAGCAGTTGAAGCCGGAGGAGCCGTCTGAATCGACAGGCCTCGCGGAGCTCCCGGCAACTGAGGGTCAACCACAAGACCCAGGTTCTGAGTTGGCTGACCAAATGCAAGCCGATGTGGGTAATCTAAGAACTATACAAAACCATGGGACTGACATCAAAAAGGGCGCGACCTTCGCGGAAACCGCAAACGAGGGTGAACCCGCAAACCAGGAATCTACCGCGGAGCCCGGCGCTACTGAGAACTCCACAAGTGATGCTGCGAAGGAGGTTCAGGATGGTCAAGAGCAGACGCAGGATGAAAGTGTCGCAAAAGATCAAGAGCAGGCCGGAGTTATGGGCATGGGGTTGAACGGAACCCAGGCACAGGGCCAAATGTTCGGTAATGGTTTTGGTTTTGATCCAAGCCAGGGCGGTTTCCCTGGCATTGCCTGGAACGGCGGCTTTAATCCTATGATGATGAATGGCATGCCAGACATGCAAAATGGCAACTGGAATAATTTTGGCATGATGGGTGAGTTTACCCACTGACGTGTAAATCTTTTACTGTCCCACTGATACACTGTAGGTATGCCCGGTATGGGTATGGATCCGATGGCCATGTCCCAAGGAATGTTCGGGGGCTTTGGAGGACAGGGCATGGGCATGAACGGGATGAACATGGGTATGGGCTACGGCGGAGGATACGGTGGCGGTTGGCATGGGCAGCAGATGAGTGGTAATGACTTTGGTGGCGCAAATGCTGGCTACTATCCCGGAGGTGGATATAATCAACAATCGCACCAGCAAGGGCGTTTCCCTCAGATGAATCATCATCACCAGCAGCAGCAGTTCCCAAAGAATAATTTCCAGAACCAGAGTCGTTTTCATGGTCCCGGCGCGCACCAGCAACAGCAGAAGGGTTTGGGTCCGGGTCAGCAAGGGAATTTGGATGCTGGCTCGGCCCAAGGCCAGGGGGATGCTGCTGCTCCAAGCCAGTCGCCTGGCCAAACGGAAGACCCGACTGATCCGAACGACGCCGCCAAACCGACATCAGACGCCGGAGACGGCGCATTCGCACAACAGCTTCCGCCAGAGCTCCAGGACAGCCGACCCTCTCAATCTACGTCACCACAACCGGAAGAAGCGACGGACGACCAAGCACCTACGACAGAGCAGACAGAAGCCACCGACAAAGCTCAGCAGAATGGCTCGAATGCCGGACCGGATGCCGAGAATGGCGCCGCCGCTGAGAACGAGCATCAAGGTGAGACTAATGATAACACAGAAAACCAAGAGACACAGGGAGACGGCTCGGTTGAGCAGGCCGAGGTAGGGGTACAGGACACAGAAGACATGCAGCAGCAGCCATTCCCCCCTACCGGCAACTTCCAGACACCGCCAATGGGCCCGTTCGGTACTGCCGATCCGAGTGTCATGGGGATGAATATGGGCATGGGGATGCCGATGGGCATGGATCCCAGCTTCATGGCCATGAACATGGATCCATCGATGGGCTTCATGGGCCAGGCCGGCATGATGCACGACTTTGGGCGGGGCAGAGGTGGGATGCGCGGCGGGTTCGGCCGGGGCGGGTTCGCGGGGTTCCGCGGCGGCTTTGGCGGACGAGGCATGGGCGGGGCGGGATTCGGCGGCGGCGGGGCGTTTGGAGGCGACGTGCAGGTGCTTGCTGGAGGCGGCGAGCCCAAGGGAATGGGCGTCGAGGGCGCACCGACGGGCCCGAAGGCCATGCGCGAGGGCCTGCCGAATACGGGCGCTAGCGGCCGGGTCAGGAGCGCCTTTTCCGGCAGAGGAGGCATGCAACCCCAGCCTGCAATTCCTCGCCCAGACTCGCAACGAGGGTAAGTTGCCTTTCTTTCTACTTTGCATATGCCCCCGCCGCACTTCCTTCTGACCTATTGCAGCAAAACCCCCGACCGCGAGGGCTCACGCGCCCGCTCGCCCGACAAGTCCAGGTCACGTTCACAGTCCAAGTCTCGCTCGCCGTCTCGTCGGCACCGCCACCGCAGCCACCGCCACCGCTCTCGCAGCGCCTCATCCGAGACCGACTCTCGGAGCAAGCGCGATGACAAGCGTCGCTACCGCTCCTCTCGTAAGTATGACGACGAGGAAGAAACGGAAGTTCACGACGACACACGCCAGCGGGCTCATGACAGGGACCGAGCTAGAGAATCGTCCGTCGATTCTAAACATCGCAGCCGTCGTGAGCGGGAGAAGGAAAAGGACCGCCACCGCTCGTCCCGCTCGCACCGTGACCGCAGTCGCGAGCATCGTCGGCACAGACACCGGGACCATGAAGATGGCGACGACGCCAGCGTAGTCAACGGCGGTGACGGCGACGCTGACTCCGAGAACCGCAGGAAGCGCGACAAGTACCGCGACCGCGAACGTGAGCGGGATCGGGACAGGGAGTACTACGACCGGGAGCGGGAGCGGGCCAAGGACAAGGATCGTGAGCGGGACCGCGACCGGGAACGCGACAGAGACAAGGATCGCGAGCGGCGAAAATCACGTCGCGAGCGCTCCGCCTCCCCACACGACCGCGACCACGGCTACTCGGACGACGACCGGCACCACCGCTCATCGCGGCGCCGTCGCGAAAAAGAGCGCGACAAGGAGCGTGACCGCGCAGAGCAACGCTCCTCTCGCAGTGGCAGAGACGAGACCAGCACCCAGGCCGATCAGCAGTCCGAAGACACCGAGTTCAAGATCCAGGGCCGCTCGCGGACGCGTGGCGGCGGCTCCAGCAGCGGCGCCATGCCTCCGCCCACGCAGCCCAAGGGCTCGGAGCCATCCAAGGGTTCTTCGTCCTCGCGGAGCAACCGTGATAAAGAACGCGACAGCGGCGGCGGCAGCGGCAGCCGTCGTGGGTCCGCTGCTAGCGTGGCGTCAAGTACTGCTGCTGCTTCTGCTCCCTCTGCGTCTGTGGACCCGCACACGCTGGAACGCGAGGCACGCAACCGCGAGCGCATGCTCAAGGAGCAGCAGCGGCGCGCGAGTCTGCAGAACCCGGGCTCGGAGAGCGGGAGTGGAGGCAAGAAGCGCGGACACAGTGCTGCGATGCAGGAGGATGAGTTTGGGGCGCCGACGGCTCCGAGCGCGGAGAGGAAGCGCAGGAGGGGCAGTGATGCGGGTGGGGAGAGTGGCGCCAGAGAGGAGAGAAGGAGTAAGGGCCGCAGGGTTAGTTATAAGTACGAGGACGAGGAGAATGACGAGGCGAGGGCGAGGCGGGTGGAGAGTGAGCGCGAGGCGCAGCGGTGGCGGTAGGTGCGTGGTGATGTTGGAGGAGGCGAGTTGGTGGCTTTGAAAAAGGTAGGAGAAAGAAAGAAAGAAGAAAAGCAAAAAGGTGGAGCTGCCTTGTACAGTACTCTCGATTCCGTGCGTGATAGATGGATGGACGGACGTTCGGTCGGTCGGTCGGTCGGTGGGCGGGTTGGCGGATGTATCATTACTTAGGTAGGCGCGCGGAGTCGGAGGTCTCGTCTCTCTTGCTCAAGCTGTACTTGTACTTCGGCTACACTATCACTATCACTAGCCTATCCGCGTTGGAGTACCTAACACAATGTGTCTTACTACACCACGCTATACAGTACAACTCGTCAGCCACACGCGGTCCGGGCTCAGCGCATCTCAGATCCGGAAGAGGCAGCACACTGCCGCATGCGGCTAGCGCTACATGGCAGCGTCCTAAGCTTTGACGCCCTATCACGACCCTACCTCTCATTCCTCTAACCCTCTAACCTCTTACACACAAACACACACGTAGGTACAAACACAAATACAAATACCTATTTGCACAACCCAACCCAACAGCCACACCACACCAGCCCAGCCAGCCCAGCCAGCCCAGCCAGCCCAGCCGCGTGTCACTGTCAGGACGCGCGGGTCTCGGCACTGCCGCACGGACGCCCGCCAAGCCCGGCGGAGCGCCTTGGCTCTCGTGGTGGCACGGAGAGGGACCCACGATGCGCTTCTGCTGCCGGCCCCTGATCCTGATTGATGCGCATGCGCGGCCGGGAATGTGGTCGCTTGGTTGGTCGGTCGGGAACTGGCCCGTTGGCTTGTGTCTCCCTCGCTGTGACTCGCTCGTCGACGATCTCTCTCGCCTCCTTGTCGGAAGACATAATTAGGAGTAACCTACTCCGTGAGGACGCCGCGACTCTTGGCCATTATTTTTTTGTTTCTTTTTTTCGATTTTAGTTCCTTCTCCTCCCAAACGCTGGGAAGGCGAGTGTTTTGTTTGTTAGGCAGGGTAGGTATGCTGTTTAGGATGCCTGCCGCGGCCGTGGTTTTGGGAGCTCTTTTGCCCGCGCCCGCCGTAGCTCAGGCGGGAGGCTATCCTTATACGAACGACGACGATCTCTACACGTTTGTTTCGGTACGGCTGGGCGCCCCCCGCCCGCATGGGATACCTAGATTGTTTTTGGACACGGAAGTACTGACGACAGACGCAGCGGCCGGAGCTCAAGCCCCCGAAGCTCGACGTCGAGATATACGAGCGCGAGGCGCGCAGCCCGGGCTACTTCTTCCTCGCGCCTTACAACCGCACCTTCGAGTGGGACCATGGCGAGCCGACGTGGAAGGCGTGCGTCATGGGGCCGGCCATCTACGACGACGAGGGCGTGCGTGTTTTCTTTCTGTAGTCTCTACCTAGCTCTCTTTTCTCACTCTGCGCAGGAGCTCGTGTGGAGCGGCGCGTGCGACTATGCCAACCGCAATGTCTTCGACTTCCGCCCCACGACCTACGACGGCCGCCCTCACGTGTCGCTGAACGTCGTCCACGGCGACGAGACGCCGCGCGGCGCCGGCCTCATCCTCGACGACTCGTACCGCGTCGCGCGGAACGTGCTGATGAGCGCGGCGCCCGGCGCGCTGAACCAGCACGAATTCAACGTCATCGACGGCGGCAAGACGGCCCTCTTCATCACCGAGGGCTCCGAGACGGTCGACGGCGCCCAGGTCGGCCTCGCCGAGCCGACCCTGGTGCGCTGGAACGCCTTCATCGAGTGGGACCTCACGCAGGAGGGCTCCGTCTTCGAGTGGAATGCCCTCGACTACGTGCCGCTGAACGAGAGCACGTACGGGTGGCCGAAGCCCGTACTGCCGGACGAAACGCCCACGCCTTGGGACTTTCTGCACATGAACTCGGTCGAGAAGTTCCCGGACGGCGACTTCCTCATCTCGGCGCGCTACACCAACAGCATCATGCGCGTCTCGCGCAAGGACGGCAGCGTCCTCTGGCGCCTCGGCGGCAAGGCGTCCGACTTCCAGCTGCTGGACGAGCGGCTGGCTTTCTCGCGGCAGCACGACGCGCGCGTGCACGCGTCAAACAGCACGCACACGCTGGTGTCGCTGCTGGACAACGCGGTGGGGAGTCTCGTCGGGGACGACGAGCCGACGGCCAACGCGTCGGCCGGTCTCTTCGCGCTGCTGCACCACCCCCCCGACCGCTGGGAGGAGTGGACCGCCAGCCTGGCGCGCTTCATCCCCCGCCCGGACGCCAAGTACACGATGCTGCGGGGGTCGCTGCAGACGCTGCCGTTCCCGGAGGGCCGCAAACCGGCGCACCATGACCCGTTCAGCGCCGATGTCCCTGCCCTCGTGTGCTGGAGCTCGCGCGGCTACCAGACCGAATACGATGCCCAGGGCCGCATCGTCGCCGAAGCGCGCTTCCGCTCCCCGCGCCTGGATACGTATCGCGCGTACAAGGGCGCGTGGGCGGGGCAGCCGGGAGAGCCGATCGCGCTGGTTGCGAGAGCGTACAGCGCTGCTGTGCCTGCTGAGCAGAAGAAGAAGCTGGAGCGGGAGCGGGGCCAGCAGGACGGGAAAGAGCAAGGAAAGGGAAACGAAGGTGCAGAGAACGCCGATAATAACGACGGCCACACCGACGACGACGACGACACCACCATCACCCTCGCCCACGTCAGCTGGAACGGCGCCACCGCCGTCCGCGCCTACCGCCTAACAGGCCGCCTCGCCGAGGGCTCCACCTCGCACCCAATCCCTCTCGGCGAGTTCACACGCACCGGCTTCGAAACCGCCATGGCGGTGCGGGCTCGCGTCGACGCCGTGACAGTCGAGGCGCTCGACAGCAGCGGCAGCGTGCTGGGCCGCTCCGCCGAAGTGCGGGTCGACATGAGCGCGCTCGCAGGGGGCAGCAGCGCCGCGCCCAGCAGCGACGCCGGGACCAGCCATGACGACGCCGCATGGGGCAGCAAGACAGAAGTCAGCGCGGGCAAGAGCGGCGCCGTGGGCGGAGTGGGCGTGCTCGCTGTCGCGGCGATGGGGTGCGCGGCGCTGATGCTGGGGGTCGGGGGCTGGGTGGCGTGGGTGCGGTGGTGGCGGCGGAGGAGGGGCCGCGGGGACGCGAGGAGGCGGGGCTGGGCTTATGGGTTGCTTATGGGGGAGGGGGTGGGTGGGGATGGGGAAAGGGGGTACGAAGACGACGACAGCGATGATGATGGCGATGACGACGAAGATGGCGGCAGGGCACGGAGGGGCAGTGCGTGGAGTGGTAGGAGCGGTAGGCGCAGCAGCGCGTGGAGCGTCGGCAGCTTGGGGAGTGGGGTGGGGGGGGACGAAGATGGCGGCAGGGCACGGAGGGGCAGTGCGTGGAGTGGTAGGAGCGGTAGGCGCAGCAGCGCGTGGAGCGTCGGCAGCTTGGGGAGTGGGTTGGGAGGGCTGGGTGGGATGGGCGGCTGGGGCAAGAAAGACAAAGGCAAGGGCAAGGTCGACGTCGACGTCTTGTTTGAAGGCGACGAGGAGCTGGTGGACGAGGTCGAGTTGGGCGGGTTAGCGGGGCTGGGGGGCTTGGATGGTGTTGGTGGTTTGGATGCGGGTGAGGGGTATGGGGGCGGGGAGAGGCGGTGGCGGGACATTTGATATTTGATTTTGTAGCGAGATTTTGGTGGGTGGGATCATGAGGGAGGAGTGGTTCAAGGGGGTGAAAAAGACGAGTCAGTGATGTGTGCACAGTGTATATTTTGTAGGTAGGTAAGGTGGGTGTACTGTGGTTGCATTGTGTCGGCGTTAGATCTAGTTAGTTCCTTGCTTGCTTGAAGGAGCGTTCTCTTTTCTGGTGGGTGGGTCGTATATACCGTACTGTATAAACAGACAGACTGACAGACTGACAGATAAACATATACACTTATAAACATATACTTATATACATACATATTATACATATACACACATCTCACACCAACATCCACACACGCACGCATCTACCTACCTAAGAGCCGCCACCGTGCCTCGCGCTGTAGTGCTATAACAACTTTACCTACCTTTCGACTTACCCTATTTATCTATCTACCTATCCATCTAGATATCTAGATATATATAAGCACTTGATTTAGATCTTTCAGTACCCATCTAGTTTATTTCGGTTAGGGTTTAGAGGCGAGTGCTGATCGCTTGTATAGGCTCTTTTGAAGTATATGAAGAAGAAGAAGACGAAGAAGACGAATACCATTATCTATGGGTATAGATGTGAGACTTATACATATTAAGGGCAGTGATGGATAGATCGTTGATTAAGAAGTTGTGTACGTCGTTTACTGGCTTTTTGTTATTTTTGCTAAGCTCTCCGTGCTCAGGGCTGCTTATTTTCTGCTTGGTTCCTGCCTTTTAGGCTTCACGTCCTGTTAAGCACCTTGGGAAACGCTGCTAGAATTGTAAAAAGTCGTTATCGTCGTGTCATTAGCTGTAATACCTAAAAATTGCAACAACCCGTCTACAGCTGAGTCTGTCAGAAACAATCCTCGCGCCTGCGCCTTCTATGTAGCGCACCATCCCCACTGCTAAGTTCTAAATATACTCCACCTCAGCATTAGCATTAGCACCACCTTCTCCCCTATCATCTGGCACCACCCTCTAGTGGCCGCCCGTAGTCGGCAGCTGTACCCACAAAAGTCAGTCACTGCGCCGCACAGATACAAATCGGAAAGAAGAGCACTCACCCCGCAGTACACCTTGAACGAGTCGTAGATCAGCCACTGGAACGCCGTGAGCGTGCCGATCATGACAATGCGCACAGGCAGCCCGTTCCAGAGGCCTGCGAAGCCAATGTTGCCGTAGATGCGCGTCATGGCCGAGGTCGCGGCCTCGCCAGCCTTGCGGTCGCTGTTGAGCTTTGAGACCATGACGTCTGTGGGTGGGTGTGTTAGCTGTGCACAAGCAATGCTGAGGGGAGAGCACTTCGAGGGTAAAGGACTGAGGGAGGGTTTGAGGAAGGGCGAGGGAGACTTACCAGCCGGGTGCGACACGACAGCGCAGCCGATACCCGCAATATAGCCGCCCAGGAACGAGACGCCTGTCTGCTGCAGTGTGTTGTAGCTCTCCTTGGGCTTGCCGAGCGTCTTGTAAATCTGGGAGACGGCGCTCTCGAACGTCGCGAACTTAACCACTGCGTTACGCGTCAGCACCAGCTCCTTCCCCAAAGCCACCGTCAAGAAGCCACGCTGCGCTACTCACTCGTATACGGGATCTGGCGCCCCCACAACGGATACAACCCCTTGTACAACCCCGCATAGCCCTCATTCTGCACAATTTTGGAGAAGCCCTCTCTGAGATTATGCGCATAAGGCGGCAGCGTGGTCTGCATGCGCACCTTGATCGCCTCCCAAGGACAAAGTGCGAGATCCGCCAGCGCCTCGGCACTCGCGCTCGCGCCCAGATACACCGCTGTCTTGTTCATGTTCGGAAACAGCTTGTCGCCGTACAGGTACTTGAAGACCTCGTAGAAGCCATACTTGCCCGCACCCTGAAAGCTATACCCCACAAACGTCGGCGCCCACCCAAAGAAGACGCCCCGCAAGCCTTCCTTGCTGTAGATCTGCGACCAGGCTGACAGGTTCGAGCTATAGATCTTGGGGTCGACTTGGCGGCGGCATTTTACGAGGTCGAGAGGCGTGACGGACGTGTGGGTAGGGCCGCAGGCTGAGGAAACGTTAGCGCTGTTATTCTTGTTCTTCTTGTTGGTGGTGGTGGTGGTGCTGAGCGATTGGCTTACCGATAACACCGCCCAGCGTGCACGCAGCAAAGTACGTAGGCGTGAAGAGCTCGATCTTGCGGGGCGCGGACACGGCGCCTGGCGCTTTGAGGTCGACCATGTTTGGTGTCGTGTGCGAGAGCGTGGGTGTCGAGGGAGGAAGAGTTGAAGCGTGCGAGCAGGATGAAGAAGCAGCGTCAATTAGTTCGAAAAGAGGGAAGAAGAAAGCAAGGCAGGCGACAGCAGAGCGAGACAAATGTAATTGTTACGTTGTTTGGAGCTCAACAGGTTGCGTAGATATAAGTAAGTGTCAAGCTTTCCGCCCGTTCCGTAGATCGCGGGATGACGTCGTGAGCGATATGTGACGCGCGCGCCGCAGCAGGACAAAGCTCGGTCTGGCCGCCCCGCGACTCGGCGCACAAGCAGCCGCACGACCCGGACATTCGGTTTGGTCACGTCCCCCAAAGACAGCCCAGCACAGCTGCAAATGCCTTTATTCCAGGATAGATTACCCTACAAAAGTCGCAGACTATGCGCACAGCGTCCCAACACCGTCGCGCTTCCCAAAAAAGCCACGCCCAACGTGCCCGCTGTGCCCCTCTGTCGTGTAGTGTGTGTGCCCGCTGCCATCGGGCTAGGAAAAACAGGACACCGGGGGAATATGATAGTGCCGCAACGGCAAGACAAATGAAAGGAAAAAGGACACGTCCAGACATGCTCTGCTGCTCCCCTGTCGCGCCTCGCTTCCACCAACGTTCGTACCATGGAGTGAATCCGTTCGTCAAGTGTGTAAGAGAAAGGAAAGGTGGAAAAAAGCAAATGAAAAACACCGCCGATGAACACGAGAGAGACTGCCCATTTTCCCACGCAACTAACACCTTCGGGAAATGCTTCGCAATTATACCGCCCAGACACCGTTTGAGAGAGAGGAAAGGCTGCGATCCTACACCTGGACATGCGTTCTGTATCGGCTCTGCGCTAGTCTGCTGAATATTTGCGGATTCTAGAAACGCTCGATCAAAGTGCTTGATGTGTGTTAATGCATCAGTGTGACCTCTGGTCACCGCAAAAAGGCCATGTTAGAGAGCCGCATCCGGCATGTTGATGTCGCTCATGTCGTGAGGCTCAATGGCGGCGTGGTTTGCCTGGTTGTACTCTGGCATGCTATACGGACTGCCAGCTCTGTAGTCGTCCAGCTCGTCATCAGGTGGGGAGAAGTTCCAAACCTGCCAAACGGTTAACAACGCAGGCCTAGTCTCTTAGTGCTGCCTAAATGACTTACCTCCATGACTGTCTTCTGACCCCTGCTGGCCATAATCACAGCCTTTTCCTCTTCAAACACCACGCGCCAGACTGCCTCCGCCGGCTGGCTGAGTTCGCGGACCAAAGTTCCTTTGTTCAAATCCCAAACCTTGACGCGACCATCAGAGCCACCGGAAACGATGCGAGTGTCGTCAAACTGCAGACTGGTAACGCTGTTGTCGTGGGCCGCCAGACGATGGATCGGTTGGTACTCGTTCAGCGACCAGACGCGGACGGAGCCATCGGAGCCGCCGGTGACCAAGATATCGCCGCGCATTTGCAGCTGACCGACAAGCGAAGTGTGGCCTTGAAGCAATCCGAGGCAGCGACCATCGTTGGGATCCCAGATCCTGACGCTGGTGTCCAGGCTGCCGGTAGCGATTCTTTTTCCGTCAAAAGCAATGGCGTAGATCTGGCTGAAGTGGCCAGTGAGCGTCCTCAAGCACTTGCCTTCGGAAATGCTCCAAATGCGCGCAGTCGTGTCGTAGCTGCCGGAAACGACCAGATCACCGTGGATCTCCAAGCAGCGGACGCTGGCCTGGTGGCCTACGAGCACGTGCTTGCAGACACCCCTTTCGATGTCCCAAATCCTCAACGTCGTGTCTCTCGAGCCAGAGATTGCCGTTTTGGAATCGGACATCTTCAAGCATCGGACGGTCGAGGTGTGACCCCGGAGGGTGTGGACACTCGCTCTGCGCTCGTGGTTAGACTGTGCGCACTCTGAAAGGGTTCACCAAACTTACCCTGTGGCCATGTTCCAGACCCTGACGTCCCTGTCGCATCCACCGCTAACCAAAATGTCTCCCCAGGGCACCATTGCCCAGACGCCCATGACATGTCCCTGCAATGTCTTCTGGTGCTGTCCTTCGGTATCAAAGACATGGATCTTGGCGTTGTCCAATGCCACGACAATGTTCTTGTCAGTAAGGTGCAGGCTAGTCACGACGCCTTGGTCAGGCGTGATCTGCCTGGAATCCACCCGTCCGCCGGATCGCCATGCCGTCTCCACCATGTAGCGCTGCTTGAAGTGGGACCTGTACGTCATGGCCTTTGGTTTCCGCCTAGATCCTCCTCTCCGGTCAAGGCTTTGGGTCCTGAGATCAGGAGTGCTGCTGGACGAGGCTCCAGCGATGCCCTTGAACTGCTTGCCCGCACTGTAGCGCCAGGCCTGGGAGGACGAGGGCGAGCCGCCAGGCGTCAAGGTGTTTCCGAAGGGCGCTGGTCGGGGCCCGGATTCGTCGGAGAGTCTCCGATATGCGTGCTTCTCACAGAGGGACTTCCATGCCATATCATCACTGACGAGTTCGTGCCATCGCTTGGAGACTTGCGACGAGCGGGCGAGGGTTTGCGGGTCGTCGATGAAGGTGAGGATCTGCAGGCAGCAGCGGAGTCAGCAGGAGGTGCGGTTGGCGGGGCTTGGCTAGGCGAAAGGTACGTACGCGAAGACAGAGCTCATTGGGCAGGCAGGTGAAGGGGTCCTTCTTCAGCCTTGGGCTGACAAAGTCATGTACGAAGCTCAGCTGGTGGCTGTTGCACATGTTTAGCAGTTCCCCTAGCAACCGCTGCTTCTCGCCGTCGTTCATCTCGCTGAACAGGGCCCTGATGTCGCGGACCTGCGTGTCCTCATGCTCGGCGGCAGTGCTCCAGTCGGGAGCGCGCTGGTTCGGGGTCGGGCTGGGGGCTGGGGTGGGCGGCGACGCGGGCGCCGAGGGCAGCAGGTTGTGGGGGATCGAGGCGGACATGGGGCTGGTGGGCGTGTGGATGGGACGAGGCTGCGAGCGCGCCATCATGCCGCGCTTGCGACTGCGGGAAGAGGTAGGGGAGGTGAAGATGGAGGATCCGCTAGCCGACATGCGCTTGGGCGACAGAGCGGCGCCGTCCTCGAGGTGCATGTCGGCGTCGTCAACGTCGGCGTCGACGGGTCTCCGGTAGTCGTCGTCCATGGGGAGGTGGCCGGGCGGGGTTGTGGTGGAGGCGGGAAACTAGTAGAGTCGAGGCTGAGGGAGAGTCAGGGCAGCAACGCCCAGATCGGCATGCGAGCTCGTAGAGAGTCGACTGAACGAGAGAGCGAGAGAGTGCGCAGGTTCGAGAGAGAGCGAGGATTCGTTCGGGACTGGGCGCTAGTGTTTGAGAGTGGTATTATTGTGAGATGGTCAGGAGGCTCCGCAAGCGCTCGGGCAGCGCTCGACTTGGTGGGCGAGAGGCGAGTGCGCGCGTGCACGAAACGCAGGAGACAACGATGCAACGGGAGTGATTGGGGAAATTTGTTCGACTTTTTGCTGACGATCACGACTCCGCTCGCTCAATTCCCACGTCCTTCTCGGAACCATGCCCGTCAGATGCGCCACGCTTATGTCAACGCGACGACACTTCTGATGACAGCCACATGGCTCCTCTAGCGGCCCACCTTCTAGACCCTGCTGAAAACAACCTCCTTCACGTTGGCTGCATGCGCTGAAAAAAAAAAAACACCTTGATTACTCTATCAAATCCTGCCTACCCCTTCTCAGCACGTCCAGACCGCCGTTCCCGGGACCGTGTAGTTGGTGAACTGGTTGTAGATGTTGGCCGTGTAGCCAGGATCCGTATCGTGGAACATGCCGGGGATCTTGCCCGTCGGGCTCGGTGTGCCTGATCCGCCACCCGTGACCTTGACCTGCGCGCACGAGATGTAGAACTGCGGCAGACCACCCGGGTTGTGGATGGCCAGCTGCTGGATCCGCAGCAGGTACTCGCCCGCCGGCACGCACTCTGGGATAGTCACGTTGTACGACGACTCCAGGTCCCACTCGGCCTGGCCGTCCGTGAACTGTAGCTGGCGCGTTAGTCTGCTGCAAATGACGACAAGAGCAAGGAGAAAACATACCGTGGGACCAATGTTCTTGATGTTGAACCACGGCGTGCTGCCGTCGGCCGCCTTAGCATCATCGACCTTGGTCATGTAGAAGGACACGGGGCCCTGGTGGTAGACAGCCTGGTCGGCCGTGAAGGCGACGTTGCTGCCCGCAGCGACGGAGACGGTGTCGGTGCTGGAGCCATCAAGGCCGCCAACATTGCAGCGCAAGTCGTTCGACTCCAGGTCCGTCACGGGCGAGTTGTTGTTCGTGTTCTTGCGGATGTACTGGTAGGCTTCGCCCTTCTCGCCGTTGGCGGTAAGGTACTCGAAGATGTCTGATCGGCGACACAATGTCAGCAAGCAAGCGCGTGCATAGGGTTGGGAGCCGCGGCGACGCGTGGCGGAAGCCAGATCGTCGCCGCAGGAGGATTCAACGCACAGTGACCGTGGGCCACCTGAGCCATGAGGCCGGTGGTCACAATAGCGGCGGCGCTGAAGAACTTCATTTTCGATAGTCTGGATTTCTGCAACGAAGAGCAAGCTGCGAAACGAAACACAACCTCCAAAACAATGTTCCAGCAGCCCTCTTATATACGCCCTCCTGTACCACGCTCAGACTCCGCGAGCTCCCCCCGTGGAAGCCACGCCGGCCCGGCCGCAGCGCATGAAGTCCGCATTCAGTTGCAGGAGTGCAGTGGACCACGGGCGAGACTCGCAAGCGGGAAGCCCGAAACGTGTCGTACGAGGATGAATTGACGCGATTTGGCCTTGCTCGGGGCCGTGAGCCGGGGCGCTGCTCCGTTTGGCCTGTAGGAGTGCCATATAATACATAAGTAGTTGCCACTTAAAGTGCGCTTAAATGAACTCCAAACATCGGGTCCAGCCCGACGACATATTGTATCCGCCCGTCTGCTCACCTATTACCCACCAAACCGCTACCGGCACCAAACTCTCTCCCATACTCGTCCTTTCCCTCCCAGCACGCCAACAAGAACAGCATCAAGCACCCTTATTGTATCCGCATTCCGCACTCATCCGCCCTCCCAGCGTCAAGGCTCAAACCTCAAACCAGGCCCCTCCTCTTGAAACCCGCCCGAGCCAAAAATATCAGATAAATTACCTCCGCCCCACACCGAGCCCAGCGGCGGCCCGGCGCCCGCCGCGCCCCTCCGCGCCGTCGGCCCTAAGCCCCAGCCGCCCGCACGCCGGAGTCCCAGTGGCGCGGTGCGCGTGCCTGTCCTGGTGGGTGGGTATATGTGAGACGCGCGCGTTGGCGCGTTATACCCTATGTATGTCTGGATGAATCCAGTTATAGGATGTCGGTATTAAGCTGCTGGCTTGCCGGCGTGATTGGTTGCATCTGCTTGCTTGCTCGGTTGCTTGCGTGCGAGGTCGGCGACTATGTTCTACTGCTGACATCCACTACGTTTGCATGCGCTGTTCTCGTGCCGTCCTTTGTCTTTCGGCTTTTATTCAACTGGCCAGTTCCATCCCCGCGGAACGTCACGGCGGTAGGTGCAGCATCACTCCAAAGCGTTAGAGCTCTCAAGAGTCAGTCAGGCGAACGAAGAACTTGGCGAACGAAAAACTCGGCGAACGAAGCACGGCGAAAAAAAGAATTATTATCGAGATCGATGGTGATTGACATGTTTAGAAATCGATCGAACGCCCAAATACGTCCGCTATGCCGCTCCCATCCACACAGAATCCACACATGTTACATCTCCCGAGATGCAGGCCCGCGCGAGCCTACCCTCCCACCTCTTCCCGCTCACATCATCCGCCCTATTCAAGCATCTCGAAGCAACATTGCTTCAATAAGCCAATCGCTCGTGCCAGCCGTAGAGCCTACGCCTCAGCATGCCTTGCGCGATCCTGCTGCTACCCTATGGAGGGACGCTGGCCTAGAGGTATCGCGGTCCGTAGGATATTAATGCGACGTCCGAAAGTGTTGAGATCTAAGACCTCGCCTCCTCCAGCTCCAGCTCCAGCATCCTTATCTTCTCGTCCTTGCCAGCATCGCTTTGCTGCGACTTCAACTCCGCGACCTCACCCTTGAGAGAGTCGAGCTCGGCCGTCAGATGAGCGATCTGCGACGTCTGGTTGGTAATGGTCTCGTTCTGGCGTTCCAGCATTTGCTTGATGTCGGTCAAAGTGTCCCTGATACCACTTGCCGCCGACGCCGCAGCGCCCACGGACGGAGAGGGCGTCTCGGACTCGGCAGCCTTGGCGGCGCGCTCCGCGACAACAGCCGGCTCAGGTTCCGTGCTGATCTCGGGGCCCCGCGTCTTCTCCTCCATGCGGGCGGTGACCGAGGGGCGCTCGACAGGCTTAGGGATGTCCTCAAAAGGAGCTTCCTCCTCGCGCTCAGGCTCATCCTTGTCCACAAACTTGTCCGCCATGCTAGCCATCGAGGCCTTGTTGTCGTTCACCGAGGGCGGGGAGCTGCGGGCTGCCGGGGGAGCGGGCTCCGCCGCCGCAGGCTTAGGCACAGGCGCAGGGGCGGGTGCTGCGGCCGCTGGCTTGGGAACAGCGTCGGCGGCAACCTCGACGGGCTCTTTGCCCTCGTACAGGCTCTCAAGAGAGATCTTCGGAGGCAGACCGTCCTTGCCTTCGAAGAATTCAGTGGCCGTCACGGCAGCCTTGAGACCGGTCGTAGGCGGGTAGATGTCGCCTTGGAAGACCTCGGCCCGACGAGGCACAATGAAGGGAATAGGCTCGATACAGGTGTCGCCAACCGTCTTGTAGGCACGGACGACTTCGTTCTCGTGGAGCTGGGTCCCGTTAGCTTGTGTACGCAATCCTGAGCGGGGTCAAAACGCACGTTGATGCCGCGCTTGGGCATAAGCGCGACGCCACGCTGCGGGTCGGTGGACTTGTATTCGGACAAGAACTCAAACTTGTCGTTCTCGTACTCGAAGTAACGGATGTTGCCATCACTTCATAACAGTCAGCTTCTGATCGGATTCGTAATGGGCATTCCCATCTTACCCCTTGCCGGCAAGGTACAAGCACTGCGTGCCATCATCCCAGAACGGCATGCAGATACCCGATATCGAGTCGAGAATCTCAAAGCCGTTCAGCGGCTCCCTTGCAGCCCTTAAGTCCCAGAGACCCAGCTGGCGGTCACTCATCTTAGAGAAACCGGTTGTCGCAATCCTGTCGTTCTCACCCATCCAGACGGCACGCTGGCTCTTCGCGCCGTGGTGGGCAGCGCCCTCGTGCACAGGCTTCTCCTGGCGCACATCCCAAATGCGGAGCTTCTTGTCGCGGCTGGTGGTAACGAGTTGAGAGCCGTTGGCGCTGAAGGACAGCGACTGAACAATGTCGGGGTGCTTAAGCGTCAACTTGGGAGTACCAGCTTCAACATCCCAGAGCTTGATAGTGTAGTCACCAGACGACGAGGCGAGAACGTTCTCGGCGGCAGGACTGAAGAGGACGTGACCGACTTTCCTGCAGACCTGTTAGCCGCATTCCCTGAGGTAAGGGATGAACCACCGACCTCGTGTGTCCCGTCAGCTTGGCGACGGGAGAAACATCAGGAGGCTCCTCAGCGTCGCTGTACAGCGAGAAGTTCTCGGGCACCTTCCAGACGAAGACCTAATAGTACATGAGCATCTGCCGGCTCTTGGTCGTATAATGCTGCCAATTCCGTACCTTGCCATCGTCGGAACCAGAAACGATCACATCGTCGTGGAAAGGGTTCCTGTCGAACGCTCGTCAGACATCAAAGCCGGCGCGATCCTCAAGTTGCGACGCGTACCAATCAGTGTCCAAGACAGCCGCTGTGTGCCCCCGGAACAGCGGGATGATCTCGGGGAGCTTGCCGCGCTCATTGAGGGGAATGACAGCGAAGGCACCGCCACCACCGGCTTCCCAGTTAACGGACAGATATTGAGGGTTGGCCTGTGGCGGACATCAGCTATTGCGGAAGGCAGGGGATATGCGCGCAGGAGAATCGGCGGACCTTGATAATGTTGGAATCCCAGGCATTCTTGGAAATGCGCAAGTTATCGTAGCATTGTTCCTGAGAGAGGCGTATTAGACGTCGGGCTGTGCTGTGGCGCACGGCGGTGGTTGTGTACCTTCTTGGTCGAACGCCCGAAGACGTGACCTGCTACGCGTCAACGACGATTCAAGCGGTGGAAGATAAATGCTTACGGTACTTAGAAGCTCTGACGAAGCGACCCGACATTTGCGCGCGTGCGATCTCGCGGGGAGCGGAGGGGGAGGGGGAGGACTGAAGAGAGAGGACTGGTGGGAGCTGGTTAGTTTACCCCCCGAGTTGCTGCAGCCCGCAGCCCACCCCCGTAATGTCTTGGCATCCGTTCGCCGAAACAAGGGTCTCCCGTCTCGACCGTCGATCACCAATGCCCCCTCAACTTCATCTCATCTCTCACACCACGACTGCCCTCCGCATCCAGTGCCGGCCTTGCTTGCTCGACACGCCGAAACATGGTAGGAACAAATGGCCATCCACCCCTGGTATCGGATAGTCCGGTATAGCATGGACCTATTGTACGAGTGCGTTGTCCTTTCTCCTAGGTACACAGGCTGTGAAAAGCGGGGAATGTCATGATAGCTAGGGCTCTCTGGGGTGGATGCAACAGTTTTGGCTACGTATCGAACGGTGGGTCGAGGCGCATTGTGGGTAGTCGTCGCAACCTCGCGGTAGGTTGCAAGCCCATTCTTGCGCAATCGAAATGAGACGGGTGCAGATTTGGACAGAGATGCCTGCAGTATTGTTGGTTGTAGACCGAAACTGTCACCACCGGAAAGAGATTTGATGACTACAAATCTTCAAGTTACCGCCAGGTCCAATGCATTTATTGACAGACCATTTCAACGAATTACAAACGCATCAGCACATTACGGCTGCGAATCGCTTTTGGGTTCCATACAATCCGAATTTATGAGAAGCAAAAAAGAAGTTATCATCGAATATGGGTCTCGACTTATTGGGGGTGAAAGCACATATTTTGCCTCAATACCAGAACAGAGATGCCTCGCCATGGGACCAGATTTCGTGGAAATATCTCTCCGTACGGCGCCTCTAACAAATAGTTTGATAGCACTTGGCCTTCAAGTCTACCAAATAAGGCTGACGATGGATCTCTACCTCTGCTATGCCACCTTTTCTTTCGGTCAGCCACGATGGTGGCTACTCTGCGGCGACGTTCTTTCCTTTTACCAGCTACAATAATGATATCTTGCAACGCATCATGGTTCTCTCGCAACCACAACATCACCAAACATTATCTACCATTTGTGATACCGCATATTTCCCGACCAAGGTCAACAATCGTTATAATTCACAATCACAATGCAGACTCGAAGCCGCACCAAAGCTAGAGAGAGTCCTGAACCGGCAGCAGCATCTTCAACCGAAAACAGAAGAGAAAACTCGCCTAACTCGAGTGCATCTTCTCCAATGCTAGGCGCTACCCCTCCTAGGACGCTGTCCTCTGACCCCGTGTCGCCTATTACTAGTCCGGATCAAATACCAGAGGAGTATAATGAACCAAATGAATACTATTATGGAGGACGCGTCATACGGCCCGAACTCGAGCGTATGGCAGGTCGTATGGACTTTCCTCCCGGCATACCGTTATCGAACCCAACATTGAAGCCGTCATCGAAATCATCACCGGAATCACCAAAGAAACTCTCACAGAAACCTTCACAGGAGTCCTCACAAAAACCATCACAGAATTCGTATGCCTCAAAGTATAAGGAGTATCAGGAGAAAGAAATTCGGTACCGGGTTGACAATGACTTCTTCAAGACGGTCTTGCGAGAAGAGACAAGTAAGAATGGGGAGAACGCAAAAGAAGCAGCGGCGAGAAAATCGGATGTTGACTGGGACAAACTCTTAGAGTTACCAAGATCAACCCCGGAACAAGAACCACCTACTGAATATTCTCGGGGACAAGATATTAGTCCGGGACAATACTTGTTTAGTGGAATTCCCCTGCCAGATTTCACTGACTCGGAAGAAGACCCGTCTACTGGAGATATTCGGGAAGATTCCACTACCCCAGAACAAGATCCGTATATTGAACGTACCCAGGAAAAATCCACTCCCAATCAGAAATAATACCTGCAGTGTCGAGACAACGCATTTGCCTCGACAGAAGAGGAGTTTAGATGTGAAAAGGGAATTGTATAGATCATTCATTCGTAGATGTGGATGTCTTTCTGTGTCCGTAACATGCATGCTTCTCTTCACTCTGTCTGGGTTTGTGAAACAGATCTCTACGCTGTTTTTGACGCAACTAAACCGGTTTCGAAAGTAGATGTTTATCTTGTGCAGACGTACAAACAATCTCCACTAACGACGGGGTGTTGACTACCAAGATCCAGCTGGACCAAGAAACTTAAATTTACAGCTGACAATACACACCGTGAGGTCGACGCTGCTCTGGGGCAATTCTTGCCAAGTATTAGCATCCGATCATCTGCCTTTAACACATACGGAAGGTGCTCTACCACACTGAATCTGTGCGATTAGATCATACTGTTTGGCTGTCAGCCATTGAATATGCACGCAATACTCTCTTACAAATAATCAAGGCTCACTTCAGCCTTCTGTGATTTTTTCGTGCGCTGCAAGCTGTCCGTAGTGGCTAATGAGCATGGGCAGAATCCTGTGCCAGCACCTACCCCATTCGGTTAGTGCGGGCTTATATGGTCAACGTTGCCTTCCTTCCGCAATCTTCCTAGATGACTGATCCTTCTCAACCAACTTACCAGCCACACTGCTAATCTGATCCGCCATACTACGAAATATAATACAATTGAGTATCGGTTGCTTGTTCATCTCCACCGTTCAGGTCGCAAATGCTACCTCGCTACCCGGAAAACTCGGAAGAATGCTGTTCCACCGCAACCAACCAACCTCTTCGCCTCTCGTTTGCTGCTAGCCACTCCAACTATTCATAATGCGCCCAGTACTAAAAGTATCGCCCTACGGTATATCCGACGAAGGTCAGATGTTACCAAACATGTCCTTGGATTCTAGGCCGGTTCTCTGTTTACTATTGGCTGCATGCGCAGGAGACGCTCTTGGGAGGACGCTCACTCCGTGGGTTAAAGAATCACCTGCAAAATTGTGCCACCATGCGTTTGGCTGAAGGCAAGACGTCTTTACACAAGGAATAAAGATTTTTGCCCGGGTACTATCCAATTTTTCCTTTTTCTCGGTCTACCCAGTCGAAAAATCTCTTCTACGTTCTATTCACCAAAATATCCATTCTGTGATGGGACGTTATGTTTTCAGTGATCATATCACTATTTGCCATCGAGAACGGTGGCTCAAACGAGGCTTTTAACTGCTTCCATCGAAATCTTATAAAGATTTCGTGACTGCCATTGTTCGTTACGCATACATGCCAGGAGTTTTAAGAGAATTACCTTTTCTATATTCTAACGGTGATGGTCGTTGCCTCCGGACCAAGAACTTCATGCATGTTCTATTGTTTGTCTTCGCACAAACCCATGTAATGACTTTCACTTTGTTCATCGTCATTGTATATACCATCAAGCCGTATTCTACCTACTGCAAACAGTGCATCCAACTCCAGACTCGTAGAAATTAGCGAAGGCGTCGCTTTGTAACGCCGCCCTCTAAAGTAAGCTAAGTATGATGACTTGCACATGGAAGATGCACTGATACCAACATAAGAAATAGTAGTACACATTCATTCATAAGCCACGCGAAACTACCTCCTAACACGCATCTCTGAGTTCTAGTGCTGACGATCTTCAGCAAAACTTACCCTCCAAGATCAACACCACTACCTCAAAATCAATAAAGATATTTTACACCTCCTGGAGCCAGATTAGTCACGCCTGTGAAAGGGCTAACCTACGTAGCTCCGGTAAGTCAGCCCAGATCTCAACCACGGGACTTAGGCTCTAACAACTTCCTCAACATGATTAGACGCAACTCCCTCGGGTACTGGTGCTGGGTAAATCCCAGCGGCCAACTAATTGAAGAGCAGCCAAGAGACTCCAGCGACTCTAAGTGGAAATTTCCACGCCCCGACCTCGCTGGAGAAGAGTGGCCTTTTCTTCCCGACTTCCGCCACCCTGAAGAGCAAGCCGAGCACCCTCTCTCCTCGTATCCACCTCCACCACCCACACCGCTGCCTGAAGCTCAATTTCAATTGACAACTAAACTACCAAACAACTCCCACGACACCCGACCATTGCAGTCCCAATCACAGCCAAACATGGCTAAGAGATCTCGCCGACGATACGGCGATTACGATCTAGAAACTTGGCCGACTGAGGACATGCACGAATATGAGTGTCACAAGAGAGACATGCGACAAATGCCGCGCCACATCGGCATCAATCAACGTTATGAACGTGAGCCATATTATGAACCGGAACCGTTGCCAAGCTTTGAGGATATCGATGATGGCTTTGATGAATACCATGACAGCGAAGGAGATGCCGGCTTCAACACTTACGAACGCCCACTGTTCCATACCGAACAAAAACCGAAGGAAAGGTCAAAGTTCCATCCCAGCCTTTCCAACATCCACCAATATCCTCGTAATCCTGTTCCTGTCCGACAATCCCGCCACAACGGACCTCTAGCTCGTAGAGCCGTGTCCCCGTACCGTCAGAACGCACCGAGCCGGCAAGTTCATCAGGCCCGTCGACCTTCTCCGCAGCCAAGGCAGACGCATCGTTCTTACGGCATGGACTTCTCACCTGAAGTGTCGAGGACGAAACACAATGATGCTTACAAGTCATACCAACCATCTTCTGCGGTCCGCCGGCCACCTCAGCTCCTACCGATGAGTTCGAGGAACAGGACTAATGGCGCAGAGTCGATTGATCTCACCAGAGATTCGGATGGTGATGAGTACATTGCTTCTCCATCTTGGAAATCTCAGAGGGCACAAGGTTTTCGGGCGACAAGACAAGATCCAGTACGAAACCTCACATCAACACAACCAAGTCTGAAAAGAAGGGAAGGCGCACCGATAACTTCTACTCGCACGAAACCTCTCAGGATCGGCAATGGAAGCTACGATGCCTACAAGACTCCTGCCGAAGTAACGGAACGATCTCACCCGTTACAACCACAAGCGATAAATGGTCATTTGAAATCAAGTCAAGGCATCCGCCTTCAGTATACAAAGCCAAAGCACCAACGCATCGAGCAGAATGTCCCAAATGATTCGCACGGATACACTGGCTTAAACTATGCACGCATCGCCGAAAAACGAGTTCGGAAGCGCTCGCTGGAGCGTTATTCTTCAGACCCTTCAGACTTCCCAGAACTACCGTCGCAGAATTATCGCATGGAGAACAAGCGACCACGTGTGCACAGTCCAAATCAACATCCAGTGACTGCCCAATTTGACAACAAAAGCACTATCATTGAAAGATTGGTTGAAAAGGAACCAAGGAAGACGAAATTCGACGGATTGCAAATGAAACAGCAACCTGAGATGTCACAGCGTGAAAGGCAGCCGCAACCTCGGCCTCCTCTCTATGAGGATGACAGTGAACTATCACCAACTCCATCCTTGCCCCAGACCAACATTAAACCCACTGGCCCGAGTCATGGCTCCCAAAATGGGCTGCTGTCATCTTCAGACTCCCCGATACCATCTGTGGAGACTCCACCGGCGACTCAAATGCGCAGCACTCTTGATGGTGCTGCTGCCAGCCAAGCGCTTCGTGATGAAGCGCGCGAGCGAAAGAGGAAGGAAGATCAACAAGCTGAAGAGGAGCGTCTCGATGGATTATTCGGAGGCTATCAAGACAATGATCCGATGGACATACAAGATGACGTGGGGGAGCAGGCTACACTGGAAGCGTCTGGACCGGGACAGATGAATGGCAAGCAGACTTCAAGCGTCCAATCATCCCGACGCTATTCTTGTAACACCCAAGCACCGGAATGTCAACCATCGACGTCGAGTTCACATACAGAGACCATGGGTACAGGCCAATTGGTAAGTATGAAGCGAAAGCTGTTGGCGGACTTCGGTGAGAGGGCTAGGCAGAAGAACATGGAATTGGCCTTGTCATCTCCCCAGCAACAGAACGGGCAGTCATCTGAAGATTCTGATCAAGAGGAATCCGATGGTGAAGTTCCCAATGGAAGAGAATGGGATGACGATGCTTTGTCTGAACGGGAACAATCCTCGAAGAAACCGGAAGAAGTTGCCAGATTTCCCAAGATGCCAATCGGAAAAGCCTCGTTGGGGAGTTCCATTCTTCAACACAGAGTTAGCCGTCCGCAACCCCAGCTTAGCGTTGCAGGGCAACACCCGAAGCCTTCGAAACCAAAGACTGCAGCTGCATACACAGACATCACAGCTAAAAAACCCAAGAAGACGCTGGTACAGGCTCTGCAAGATGACCCTGCTTACCAAGAAATGGAAGCAGAAGCGAAAAGGCTCAAGGAAGAACATGCGGCTCTTATGATGAAAGAGAGAGAGCAAAGGGAGAAAATGAAAGAAGAGCGGTTCGAGAGATTGAAGGCCAAGAATGAAATAACAAAGGCGCAGATTGAGGCGAAGAAGTTGGCTTTGGAGAAGCGAGAGTTGGATCGAGCTGCTGCAGCTCTTGCCGCGAAAGACCCCCCAAAGAATACGCCGCCAAAAAATAATAGGGTCCGGAATCGCAAGAAGTCGCGCAAAAACATGGAGTCGACTCTCTCCTACGACTTGGTCCAAGATGGCGACGATGACGATGACGTCCCTCAACCGGGAGAAAGCCTGGATGATTATGACGACTCGGAGATTCCAGTTACTGCCGACGATATGGGGCTGCAGGCTCCCGTTGGTGGCGATCAATCGGAACAAGCTGCGGAACCTACCTTTTCCCAGATTATGGATGAGCTTGCCCCCGTCAATGGTGACGATCCAACCATTCAACCTGTTCAGGATGATGTTATCAACCAAGCCGAGACCACAAGTGGCCATAACGGAGGATCGCAACCTGAGAATGGCACATTAGCCGAAGGTGAAGGGGAACAAACCTCAACCACCCAAGACAGCTCCACGCAACCTGGAGATCTTAACCAACCTAATTCCGAAGATACTTCCAACCAAGAGAAGAATGCAACCGGCATAGAATCAGCGCAAGACAAGCCGACAGGAGTGGAGAATGTGAACTTAGAAAAGCCTTCTACCCAGGCCCCTCCGCCCTCTTCTACCTCTGTTGCAACCGTTCGCAACCAGCAAACGCGCCCAAAACCCTCGATTGAAGTGTTTAGTGCTTCTCCCGCGAGAGCAGATGTCCTTGCAGCAATAAATCGCGCCGCTCCAACGCGCAATGGAGATGACCGTTCTGCAAACCGGAAGCAGGCAAGCGGAAATGATCCGTTACGGGATATACGGAGGAAGGCAGCTTTGAGACGTGATAACTTGGCTCATTCAAAAGCCCTTGGCCAAAACCGTCAAGGCATTTCAAGAGACGAGGACGACGAAGAGGATGTTGTTGAGCAGTCATCCGCTGCCATTGGTGCTGCGTCCAAATCTAAACCTAAAACCACCAAGCCAACAAAAGCTTCCCGGGCCAGGCTCACACTTCTGAATGGGAAGTCGAAGGCATCCGCACACCCACCACATCCAAACCAAGCTGTTACCTCGCACGACGGCTTCATGTCCGGCGAACCCTTGATAGTCGAACCAGTCGCTGCTACTACCCCAGCCTATGTGATCACTACTGACGACAAATCCATCCTTGAATGGCACAGTAAAGGCTTGAAGTGGTCTGAAATCCGCATTCTATGGGCAAACAAGGTGGGCAAAACCCTTTCGGATGGTGCTCTGCGGCACCGCTACAAGCGGATCCAGCAGAGATTCCCCGAGTACGCCCAGGAACTTGAAGATCAGAAGCGGGCATCGGAGCTTGCGAATGCCTCTGTGGCAGTAGAGCAACCAGAGCCCGCCGATGAAGGACAGCAGGTCCGTCCCGGAGGCAAGAAATGGGATCAGGCGTCCATGGAGGCTTATTTAGCCTCAGCCGAAGCACAAAAGAGCTGGCTTACGTCGGAAATTGAAGCTTCTGATTTCGAGCAGGATGACAACGAGAGAAGAGAAGACCAGTGCGCAGTGTCGAGCGTACCAGGTCCGCTTCGACCTCGCCCTCAGCCTGAAGAAGAGCCAGACCATGATACGGTCTGGTATCAGTACCAAGTCCTTCGTGCTACGCTAGATGCGGGCGAGGATGAAGACGCAGCCAGTTGGACAATCTGCGGAGAGGCGATGTACAACAGCCTGCCCGCCGCAAACATAGCTGCAGGACACGAAGCGATGCGCCAACGCGAAGGCATACCGGGCCTCAACTTCACAACGAAGCGCATGGTGTTCGAGGCCGATCTCGACAACCTGCACAACTACACCATCACCTGTTCGGACGGGAAAACGGTCAAGATCTCTGTTATGCGCAGCTTACGCGCGCCGGGACAGGGCCTGCGCCCGCCGCCGAGACAGGGCTGGTTCGGTGCTAGGTTGTATGTTGTCAGGAAGAAAGACTCCATCAGGCAGCCTGAGATGTTTGAAGATGCAAAGCCCCAGGGTGGGCCGTTTGATGTGGGACACCAGGCGCAGGCGGAGGCTGGTATGGAGCGAGAAGGGAGCCAGAGTTCTGGTCTCCATGTCCCGGAATGGCCACCCACGCCACTGGATGCTGAAGAGGTCGACTATCAGCCGCAGGTCGATTACCAGCCTCAGTATGATGACCAGCTGCACTACGACCCCAACGCGCAGTACGACGACCTTTTTGAGAACGGCTTCGACGCAAAGCCGGTGGATGCGCTCTTCAACGGCGAAACACCCATCGAGCAGTCCTTTGAACAGCCCGTCGAACAACCTGTCGAACAACCCATCGAACAGCCGATCGAACAGTCTGCTAAACCAACAACCGTGGCGCCCTTGCGTCCCGCTCCAAAGCCGCAAACCACGTACAACGACTCGGACAGCGAGTCCAGCGATGAGGACGAAGAAGACGACAACCACTTCCCCGCCGCCGCCGCCGCCGTCACCACCACCACCAACAACAACACCGACACCAACGACCCCCACCCAACTCCCCACCCCTTCCCCACACCCGCACCCGCCCCGAGCCCCCTAACCTACGAAATCTGCAACGAGAACCTCGGGCACTACACGGTGCTGGACCTGGCGAACCGCGAAGCCGCATCCTGGGTGCTAGAGCACACGACGGTGCCGGGCTCGCTGCGCATGGACGACATGCTGGCGCGGCAGGAGCTGCAGCGCGAGCTGGGCGAGACGTGTGATCGGCTTGAAGCTGAGGGGGGCGCGTTTCGCTGGGTTGGTGTTGTGGGGGATGCGGGGTTGGGCGTTGAGACGGTCGTGTGGGTTGAGGAGGGGAGGCTGCAGGGGCCGAGGAATGTTTAGCGGGTTGGTGAGGGGGGTGGAGGGTGGAGGGTGAGGGTTTCTTGGCTTTGCGTTTGGGAGGTGGTGCTTGGTGGGTTTGGTGTTGGGGACAGGTACGGAGGTGCGGACTGCGGAGGTGATGACTTGCAAGGCTCTATCTGCGGGTGTGGGGTGCGTGCTTATTTGGGCGGAGATTTGGAGCTTTAGGGAGTAGATTTGTGGAAGCCACAGCACCAAAATGGAGTTACATAGGAAAAATTGGTTAAGTTTTCATTGTGCCTTTCAGTTGGCGGTTGGTCCTTCGCTTGACTTTGGACATCCTGAAGATACTGAAGTGACTGAAAAAGAGCGGATCCGTTGGGTACGCAAGCAATAGGTCTAGGTGAAGTTTTCTATAGCATATGACGGTATGTTGCATGTTGTGATGGTGAAAGGGAATAGGAAATAGAAAATCGTCGAAGATACTATAGAAGGTTTCTTATTTGCTTGGTCAAAGAGCTGTTGCATAGGAGTAGTGAAAGCCACCTTGTCGTTCTTTTCCGTCAGCGTCTTTTCGATACTAGCTAAAGGACTTCAATCATCATTCAACAAATCTATATTCGTAACTCTTTCGCAGTAAACCGAGAACAAAGGATCATATCGTAAATACCGAGCGCACAGATACGGACGAAATCAAGACCTAGAAAGCACTTGCTTTTTGACAGCCTTGAAATGTCATAGTCTGAAATCAAACCATTGATACATACTAATCAAATGTGGAGTTCCTTCTGAGGAAGACGAAGATGAGCAAGTCGAAGAAGGCAGGCAGGAGGGATTGTTCCGCACATACTTGAAGTGGATCCGGGGGCATTTGGATCGATACTGGAAGCAACACGGAGCTAGGTAGCAGCAGACAATGGCGGTGGTAGAGGCTGTCACCTTGTTAGTGTTTGCTAATCGCCATTACCTATAGGCGGGGATATTTATACCTTGGTGGCAAGTCGATGGTGTCCTGGTCAACAAGCACTGAGGTTGCTACACTTGCAGCATATGAGGACCCGTGAACCCGTGTGAATTCTTGCTCATTGGGCACTGGCGAAACACGGTCTCGATGTGTTTATCGGTCTTTTCGAAGACTAAGACAGCCGTGAACGTAGGAGCATTAAGTAGAGGTATTCTCCGGGTAGGGTTCCGGTGAAAGCTGCAGGCGCCCTGAAGCAGGCAAAACCGGGATGAACCTCGCAGTGCGCTGTACACAACATGGCGGACATGGCAGCCGTTTCAGGCTCTATGCAGCCAGACTCGCAGCGCGTGCAATGGCAAAGTGCCACGAGTTGGGCGAAAGCAAAGGGCAAAGATTCAATGGGGGAGGAAGACGGACAGCAGGACACACAAACACACAAGGGCAGGGCGCTACAGTAGGTTACTCCTCGCGTGGAACGCGACGACAAACCTCACACCCACCGGGCTGGTGCACAAAAGCCACTTAAGCCTGTGTTGTTCGGCCTTCACTGTCATGTGCCGCAGCTGTGGAGACCAGACTAGCCGCCAAGCTGACGATGCATGGCCTGTCTCCGCTGACACGACGACGCATCTTTGAGTCGTGAGCTTTCGCACCTTTCGCTACACCGAACAAGCACCTCGCTCGGTGTCGCGCAACGAGCGCGCAAATGCCACCATGGCCGGCGGACTGGAGAATCTCGAGAAGGAGTTGAGCTGCTCGGTTCGTCTGAATCATGCGTCACACCAATTCACCTGTTGACCCGCCCAGATATGTACAGACGTCTTGTACCAGCCGCTCACGCTCCTCGACTGCCTCCACACCTTTTGCGGCGCCTGCCTGAAGGAATGGTTCTCATGGCAGGCTGCCAGTGCCACCAACTCGCACCCTTACACCTGCCCAGCATGCCGTGCCTCGGTGCGCGCCACTCGCCCGGACGCAAGAGTCACCAGCCTGCTCGAGCTGTTCCTCCACGCCAACCCCACCCGTGGCAAGACCGAGCAAGAGATGGATGACATGCGCAAGGTCTATAAGCCCGGAGACAATATACTGCCCAAGGTGCGGCGAAGGCCCGATCCGGACGAGGAGCATGACGCCAGGATTGTCGACGACGTGCTCCAGTTGAGCCTCGAGGAAGCTGGCATTTCCAGCGGTAGGCTGGATTCGCCACGAGACCGCAGGAGGAGGGAACGCAGCCGGGACAGCTCCGACAGGGAAGACAGGCGCCGTAGAGCGCGGGATGCTTCGGCCCTCTCGAGCACTGCACGAGTCGGCGCCAGGTCAGCCAGTCGTGACACGTCTCCAAGGCCGCCCTCACGCCACATTGAACATCAGTCCAGCCTTCGCTCTCTGCTCAGCATATCTGATTTCGACTCGGAGGAGATGGAGACGGAGATTATGCGACAAATTAGAGACGAGGGTTTGTTGGACGGCATTGACCTTGAAAACCTAGACGTCGCGCAAGAAGAAGAGATTAGCGAGAGGATCGCACAAGCCTTCAGACGCCGGCAAAGAGACAGAGAACGCGCAAGAGCCAGACATGACAGATCCCGCAGTGATAGCACTAATTCCGTCACACGCCAGATGTTCGAAGAGGAACGTCCTCATCCGAGGAGACAGCGTTTACGCACCGAAAGTGCTATTCCGCGGCCCGTCTCCCAGAACTCTAGGCCACCGGTCTCCAGGCCGCACCTGTTTGATGTCGTCAACCAGGACACAGACCATCACAGGCGGTCCTCCAGCCAAGGCGGTGGCCGGACAGCCGGTGCTCGCCGACACCATTCTAGAGGGCTGTCCACCGATGGGTCTCATCCTTCTCGGCCGGCAGCCCGGTCAGCTGTAGAGCTTTCAGAACGTCCCCAGACTGCACGGTCAAGTGGCGAAAGGCACCGGCGTCTGACGGCAGCTGACCGCAGGATTACTGATCCGGAGCAGAACCCGCATCACTCGGATACTGCTCTTTTACCAAGGCCGGTGACCCGGTCTAGCGACAACTCCCCCAGGCGAGCTGCATTCACTGCCGCCATTACGGCGAGCCCGCAGCTTGAGACTCCCGAGGCCGCCAGAGCTGCTTATGCGAGACTTCAGGAATCGCCCGAGTACCCGTCAACAGCACGTCACATTCGTGCGTTGAATAATAGCTCACCGCCGCTTGCCCGGCCACTTGAAGCGGTAATTCCAGACTCCCGGCCATCCTCGTCTTCCGCGGCATCCCCACGACCTCCATTGTATGCAGAACCGTTGATATGCTGCAATCGCTGCGGTAAGGAACACATCGAGTATGAGCTGCATTTCAACTGCTCTAAGTGTAAGAACGGTAATTACAACGTCTGCCTGCGCTGCTATCGTGCGGGTGAAGGGTGCCTTCACTTTTATGGTGTCGGCTCAGCCGCTTTAAGAAATTATGAACGACGGGCACCGCCGGAGGGCTACCCTCCCGGATATGAGAAGCCCCACGTCCTTTCTGGCCATTGTTTCGAGAAGCCAAGACGGGACCTGGTGAACTCGGTGACCGCCGACGGCCGTGCCTTGACTGAAGAAGACCCCACTCAGCGGTTGCAGGCCGGCGTCTTCTGCGACATTTGCCTCGCCTTCACCAACAGCTGCTACTGGAAATGCGACACGTGCAACGAAGGCGCCTGGGGCTTCTGCAACAGCTGCGTAAACCAGGGCCGTCACTGCACACACCCCCTCCTCCCGCTGCAGCACGTACCCTCCACTCCCCATGCAAACGGCACCTCGGGCCCGCCGACACCGACAGCGGCCTCCGCCTCCGCCAACGCGAACACTGCCAGCAGCGCGCTGACATCGCTCACGCACGGTCCGGACACGACCACGCTCAGCGGCAAGCTCTTCTACTCGCTCTCGTTCCTCACGCACTGCGACCGCTGCCGCTGCCTCATCCCCCCTAATTTCTCACGCTACCACTGCCAGGCCTGCAACGCCGGCGACTTTGACATTTGTCTGAGCTGCTACCACGGCCTCGTAAGCGGGGGGCGCATCGCGCCGGAGAACGGGCAGCACGGGTGGCGCCGCTGTCCGCGCGGGCACCGCATGGTAGTGATAGGTTTCGAAGACGGAGCGGCCGGCCAGCGCCGCGTCGTCACGCACGACCTGGTCGGCGGGCTGGCGTTCAGAGACGAGGACGTTGCCGCCGCGGCCGCAGACTGCAGCAAACGCCGCGCTGGGGGCGAGGAGGGCAGAGGCAGCCCTGGTGCTGCAGAGGCGACGTCGCCGACCCCCCGCGCGCTGACGCCTGCTTGGACGTGGCATGATGGCGACGGCATGGTGCGCAAGGCGCGCACGTCGCGCGGGTCCTCGGCGGCCGCGAACGCGGGCACCGCGCGCAGCACTGCAGCAGCAGCGGCCGCGGCGGCAGGCGCAGCAGCAGCCTCCGCATCGGTATCGGATGCAGCGGCCGCGGCGTCAGCCAGCACGACCTCCACAACCGCGCCCTCTGCCTCGACCTCTGCCACAGCAACAGCAACAGCAACAGGCACAACATCCTCGTCCTCCTCGTCCACCTCGTCCTCAAAGTCCCCCCGCCCCCCGCCCCAGCAGCGCCTCCTGCCCCCCAACGGCGGCGTCGGCATCCGTGCTATAGCGCTCTGGGGCTATTTCCCACGCGAGGGCGTGCAGGACGAACTCATGTTCCCGCGGGGCGCGGAAGTGCGCGAGGCCGAGGATATTAATGGCGATTGGTTCTGGGGCGTGTATGCTGGGGCGAAGGGCCTGTTTCCGGGGAATTTTGTTAGGGGGGTTGGGGTCGTGAGCTAGGTGGTGGTGTTTGGGTGTTTTGGGAGGGGGTGGGGTTTGTTGGAGGGGGAGGGAAGGGGGTTGTGGTAGGGGTGGGGTAATGATGATGGTGTTGATGATTGTGTGTGTTGCGTGGGAAGGGAAGGGCATGGTTTGGAAGGATTGGACGAAGTTGACGACTTGACGACGATTAATTCAATTAATCAATCAATCAATCAATCGGTTACGTTAGCACGACAGATTCGGCAGGTCAATATTGGAGATGTGGTGGGATGGGATGGCTCATGGGTTATGGGTTATGGGTCATGGGTGGGCAGGAGCAGAGCGGTTCAGTTCAGTTCAGATAGGTTGGGTTTTTGTGTGCTGCTGCGTTGGATGGATGAAAGGAAGACATTGGCAAGGCGTAGTAGTATGTACATGGCATGTATATTAATCACGGAATCGTACCTATGCAGTTGTTACTCGACAAAGCTATTAATTTTATATGCTGACGGATGGTGTAATGGATGATCTATTTCGGAAGCGGATATCAGCGTTTCCGCCACAAAACCCAAATCCCCCGTCAGCGCCCTGCGTGAATACGTACAGCTTCCTCTCTCTCTCTCTCTATTACTTTCGAAAGCTCTCTCACGCGTCTACTACACATATACCACGACGCAAAAGGCCATACTAAAACCACCTCCCACGCACAGAACCAAACAGCTCGACCGTTAACCCTACTATAACCCGCGCCCAGCACAGCACAGCACGGGAAGACGCAGTGTTGCAAGCGAAAATAGCGGCTATAGCACGTACGTAGGTAGTAGGAGTAAGAGTAAGGCCAGCCGGTACCTAGGGCCTGTGGTGGAGGAGCTGCTGTGTGTGTGTGTGTGTGTGTGGGCGTAATTGTAGTTGCTTACTACAAGGTGTAGGTGTTTGTTGGGACGCGGGGGTTTAGTGTTTGGGTTTTTGGGTTATAGCGCGCTGCTGGGGGGACTAGGTAGGTAGGTAAGTGAAAAGGAGTGTGTGTAAGACGTCGGGTATGGGTTTTGGGTTTTGGTTTTGGTGTTGTAACAGGCTGATTGGTGATTGACACCTCTGTCTGATATAGGGATAGCAAGGAAGTAGGCTGGCTGTGCAGCTAATCGATATATATACGGGTCATGGTGACTGGTACGGAGAATGGTTGTCTGAAATGCATGGGCTGTGGTGGGCAGAGATGTGAGGGAGTAGAAGGGAGGAGAGATGCGTAAGCGGCTGTTGTGAAATATATATGTGGGGGATACGATGGCCTTCGTGAGCTGGGCCTGCATATACTGTACTGTGTGTGCCGGAAAGAGAAACAAGCAGTCTGTGTCTACCTGTTCCACTCGCCCAGCAGCAGCAGTGACTTACCCATCCCACCATACCACACATCACACGTCCCCGTCCTTTCGCACTCGCACCCACCACCCACCCACCATCTCACCACACACAACAGACGTCGCATTCCCACTCCGCGCACTCGTGTCCAAGCTTTCATTCAAGTATACAGCAGCTCTACAGCGCCTAGCTACGTCTCGTCTCGTATCGTACAGCAGGTCCGTCCAGATTACCTAGGTTGTATGTGAGTTCTGTGTTGTATCGTCTTTACATGGTGTTCGTCCGGAGGAGCGGAGTAGAGAGGTTTGTTTGATTGTTTGATGTTGGTTTGTTGGTTGTGGAGCCGCGGGTTCTGTGGTGCAGATAGGTCGGTGGGTATGCGAGCGTGTTGGTTCCCGAACGCAGTTCTGGTCGTCTTTTTTTTCGACAGGCGGGACAGGCACAGCTGCGCGCCTCGTCTCGTCGTCTTGCTCCTGCTGCCTGGCAATGCCGCTCCTCCGCACTCAGGCATGTCGCCCAAGAGCCAGGCAGAAACGCAATCGCTCGCTCGCTCGCGCCACGCCGTGCCATTCTCTCGCGTGCGTAGTAACCACGGCCTCGGCCTCCTCTCTCCTCCCTCTTATCCGCCGTGCCTCCACTCTTCCTTCAACCCCCAAGAAAAGTATTCCGCCCAAGCCCGGGCCTAGGCCGGCGCCGCCTTCGTCCGCAACTGCACCCCATGCCAGTTCTTGATCTCGTCCTTCAGGATCTCGTTCACCAGCTTATGCTGCTTGATGACCGTCATGCCGCGGAACCTGGCCGACTCGATCTCAATGCCGTACATGGAGCCGCAGCCGCCCGAGATATCCTGGACCTGGTGGGTTCCGGGGGTCAGCAGTGACTCTTCTCACGCACAATTACCAATTACTCAAGACGACGGCATTGGCTTGGGGCGTAGAACATTGGCTCCGCGTGGGAAGCAACGGAAACAGAAAGAAGGCGCGAGGGATGTGCGCGAAAAGGAAAGACGACGTACATTCAGCCTCACGGGCTCCAGCGCCGCCTTCACTTTATTGAAAACATGCAGCTCGCCCTCGTCGAGGAAATCCGGCGCCTCGACCTCGTCCCTCAGCGCGCGCGAGGAGCCGAAAGCGCGTCTGCCAGCTACGTCCGCAAAGCCGACCGCAGCAGCGGCAGGACGGAAGCGGACTCCAACGGACGATGGCAGCCGCGGCGCGAGGCGGGTGAGTGCTGCTGCCACTGCTGATGCTGCTGCTCTGGAGGGCGCCATGGCGTGCGTGCGTGCGTGCTTGTGTGGGTTGAGCAAGCAATCAATCGGTCAATCAATCAATCAATCAATCAATCAATCGGTTGGCGTGGGTGGGCTGTCGCGATGAATGAATGCATGACGAGAACGCGCGCGCACGGGCCGGCGCAGCCGGGTCGGGGCCGAGCTTGTTGCGTGCGCGGCCAATCAGGGCGCGGGTGATGTGAGACAGTTGCGTGACTCGTGTGGGACAGGCGTGATGGCCGAGCGCGAGTCAGAGTGGTGGGTCGGTAGTGGGTTTTGGTTTCTGCCCCACGGGCAGACGGGCTCTTTCTTCCCCAGCCGTGTCCCCAACCCCAACAACAACAACAACAACCAACGAGTCACGACCAACGACCAACGACGCGACGACCACAACCGACGACGACGGCAGACGACGAAGCTAGCCGCGCCGCGCGCGCGCAACCGCGGGGTCGTCGACTCAGTGGGGTGAGAGTGCGGAGAAAAGCGGCGACGCTCACGCACGCACCTACAGACTCTAGATGAGCAGTTCGGCGGCAAGCCAAGGGCCCCAAAACGTATGTAGCGGCAAAGTCACTGCAAGTCACTCCTCTAATATATCGCGGGCGACGCCCCTCGGCCGGGCCCGCTTGCTGCCGGCTCCTACTCGTAGTAGAGTAGGTCGGGTCATCCAGTCCCCGCGTTCGCTCGTCCCCTCGCCCCTTCCTCCGTGAGCTGCGCAGGCATCTTGGATTAGACACTTCCAGGCCAGAGCTCTGCAGCTAGGATCCGGGGGCGGCTTAGGCCCAGGCCTCGAGGGGCGGGCGCGTGGTGGCATACATACAGTACAGACAGTATCCGCGGCGCGGCGCCTTGCGTGATGCTGGCTGCAATTTACTGCCCCCTCCCTCCCCCCTTCCCACGAGCTTGCTTGCTTGTAATTTGTATGTGCCAAATATCAAACAGGCGCAGAAGTGGAGGGATGGATGGACGGATGGAGGGGGGAGGGTTGCTTATCGCGGACCAATAGCGTCGACGCCCCGCCCAGGGAGATGGAGTTCGAGAACGAGCGCAGAGCTCGCTACTCCTAGCGAGCGACTTGATGGGCTGCCTGGCTGCCTCCTGTTCGTATGGACGTATGTACGTGCGTACGTGCTTACATACGTGCTGTACCTACCCGAGCCGAGATGAGATGATGATTGCTGCGATGCGATGCGATGCGATGCGATGCGAGGGCAGCTAGGAGTAGAAAGGGAAGGGTTGGAAAGGGTGGAAGGCGTGCTTTTGCTCGCGCCATCAGCACCACCGCTCTCCTGGCCTGGCCTGGGTTAATCCGTGCTCTAACCCACTACCCAACCTACTCGTACACTACTCGAGTACAGCGCCATCGCCGCCCGCGGAAATTGTTGGAGCGGCGGCGGCGGCGGCGGCCCCGTCACGCGCCGCTGGGAAGGGCTTAGCGGTAGCGTACCGCGGACCGCGACGGCTAGGTATCTAGGTACTCTATCTATCTAGGTGGCTGGCTGGCGGGCAGTGAACCCTTTGCTCCCGAGATCCAGAGTGAGATATTGATAACAGAGGGAGAGAGATAGCGGCGAGAGACCTAAGACCTAGACGTACTCTAGACGTAGAGTAAGCCAAGGGGACGCCTCTTTCTCTCTCTCTCTCTCTCTTTGCCGCCTCTCGCCTGCGCTGCTTGGTCATGATGGATGATGATGGATGATGGCCGAAGTCGCCGACGCGCCGGTGTCGGCTGTAGTGGTGGTGGTGGTGGTGGTGGTGCGCATCCCTGCGTCCTGGCTGCCTGCCTGCCTGCAGCAGCAAAAAGGGCGAGACGCAGCCAGCGTGCCCGGGGCCTTCGACCTTTGCGCGAGCGAGTGGCCAGGGCCAGGGCCAGAGCCGGCATGAAGGAAGGATGGATGGAGAGGCGGCGCTCTCGCAGACTCACTCGCCCACTCACTCGCGACGGGTGCGCCGCAAGGGTCCAGCCGAGGGCGTTGCGGGCGGGGGATTCGCGGCCTGTGAAGGAGCCTGGGTGCAGATTGATGGTTGATTGATTGATTGATTGCTGCAGAGAGGGTTGCGTGCAGTGCAGTGCCTGTCGTTTTGCGTTGCAGCATGCATGCATGCATGGGCGTACGAGACGAGGTGACCGGACGTGCGTTGCGTGCATGCGTGCTTGCTCTCCACCTTTTCACCACCACCACCTTTGTCCTGCCTTGCCTCGCCCGCCTTGCCTCCTCCTCCTCCTCCACATTCACAAGCTTCCATGGTCGCCTCCATCTCCACCGCCTACCTCCCTAGTACCTACCTTACCTACCTCTCTCCACCGCTTTTGCTGCTAGACTAGGCGTATTGTAGGAGTATCTGCTGCCGCACCCCCCACTCCCACCCCCCCTTTTCCTCTCCTCTGGGCCCGAATTGTGGGGTACATACATACAGCAAGCACATGCACACACACACACACACACACACACAAACGCACACCCCGCAGTCCAACCAGCCAACCAAACACTCCGCCCCAACGCCAACGCCAACGCCACCGCCAAAAGCCAAAGCCAGAGCCAAAGCTCAAACTCAAGCCCAGCCCGCCCTCGCCACCGCCCCAGACCCACCGCTCCAGTCTCCACCACCATTAGGAGTATTGTAGGAGAATAGGAGTGCCCACGGTGCCTACTCCACCACCAGTCCAGTCACGGCCGTCACCACCACCATGACCGGCATTACGCTACGCTGCGGCGCAGCAGCAGCCGTGTGTACAGTGAGTAATTAAGTACACAGCAAGTAAGTCTGCACAGTACGGATACGTACGCGCACAGCAAGGCAAGCAAGCCGCCTTCCTCGCGCGCGCAAACACGCTCGCACGATCCTCGACCGAGCCTTCGCCCCCCTACAATACTACGTAGGTAGCGACGATAGTGCTCCCCGAGCCGAGTGCCCCGCCCCACCAGCAAGCAGCCAGATTAGCCGTTGAGCAGTGGGACAGCGGGCGGACGACTCGCGAGTGAGCAAAAAATAAAAATAGAATGATTGCTTTCAGTTTCGCGAGCGGCGGCGGCGGCGGCGTTGGGCGAGGTGCGTGAACGCCCCCTTGGGGCCCCTTGGCTGTGCTGCTCTGGTGGGGGGAGATCGGCCTGTCTGTGTCTGTCTGTGTGTTCGCATTTGCTGCGCGTGGGCGAGATACCTACCTACCGTGGTAGGTACCTTAGTGATGCAAGCGAGTCTGCTCCTCGCTGTCTTTCTTCCAGCGCCGGAGTGTTGTGCGTGTGTGTATGTTTACTTCTCATCTCTCTTGTCAGAGGCCGCCGGCATACACACACGCTCCAACAGCCTTACTCCGTACATACTCTAGCCGCCGTCCCTTGCACCCCCAGCTCCAGCGCAGGCCAGAAAGTCCGGGATGATTCCAAACCGAGACGCAGCAGCAGCAGCAGCAGCAGCAGCAACAGGCGCGCGCCACAGCGCCATGCAGGGCGACTGCGGCAGGAGCTTTTGCTTGCGTGCATGCGTGCGTGCTTGGCTGTCGTCCCCACTCATTCATCGCCGCTGCTGCTCACTGACTGACTAACCAAAAAGCACGTACGCAGCACGAGCACGAGCAGCTCGTACAAGAGCCAAGGCCAAGCAAAGGCCAAGGCGCGGCACGCTTGTCCGTACGTCGTATGTATGTACGTGGTATGCGTGTGCACATTTTGCCTTTGCCTGCGCGGTTCGTATGTGTGTGTGGAGAGGAAGGAAGCTTGCCGGCTATCACACAGCTCGTACTTGCAACTTGTAACTTGTAACTTGCCATCGCGGTGGGTGTTGCGTGGGATCTGCTCTTTATAGCCCCACACACCGTGGTAAGTACGTACCCAGTAAGTAAATAAGGACATGAAAGGCCGCAACAACGGGCCAAACCAAAGCTAAAGCTAAGGGGGGAGGGAGCACGCGAATCGCCCATCGCCAATCGCCATCGCTGCATCGCATGCTCCAGCGATCGAGAATCTGGGTACTGCGTTGTTAGTAGTGAGTCAGTGAGTGACAGAGAGAGTGTGTGGCAGTGCTGCTCCGCCAGCGATACGTACATCAAGGTGCTTATCCAAGTCGACCATCTATTCGCCTTACTAACTTGCTGCTCGATCGTTAGCCGCGCAGGGCAGGGCATCGCACTGGTGGACCCTGCGGATCACTGACTACGGCCGCCTCCACTGGGACGGTGGATGGGATCCGCGTGCTCCTTGCTCTTCGGGTGTACTGATCCAAAGGCTTGAGTAGTAAAGAGGGAAGGAGGTACTGTATATACGTCCAACTGTGAGGATCTACGACTACGACTCCTCCTTACTACTTGTATACCTGTACGGAGTAGCGAGGCACAAGCACGCAAGCAGCAGCAAGCGCGGCTCAAGCGGCGGCAGCACGCACGCATGCGGAGATCAGCAGGGTCTCGGAGTTTGAACGACGGGATCAGGATGGCCGGGCGAAAGGGTCCAGTCCAGTTCCTAGACAGGTAAGTATATACGCGACAGCGCTCGTATTGTCTGCGGCAAGCAGTGATGAGTACGTGAGTGAGCGCTTGCGTGTGTGCCGTGGTGGTTGCGCCATGCCATGGGATTGCTCGAGCACGTCAGACGCGGATCAGATCAGCCGTCTGAGTGGACAGGGCGGTGGCGAGGCGAGGCTGGGGTTCTGACGGGCTTTCGGGAAGCTAAATCGCTGACGCTGTGGTGCGATGCGATGCGATGCTCTATCCATTGGCATTGCCGTTGCGCGGACGAAGAGAAAGGGTTAGGTAAGAGGGTGCTGGGTGGGAAACAATGGTGAGACAGACACACAAGCAACCAGCAGACAAAAAGCTCAAGAGAGCAAAACAACCCGCGCGGAACCCGGGTGCGTGTCCGAAGAACTCCATAACAGATGGAAGGACGGGATGATGGAACGAACGGATGGGATAATTATGGACCCACCCACTCCATCCCGCACACAGATCCCTAAACCGCACCGCTTGTAAACACCAATGAGCCGACCATGTCGTGATATCCAGGTGGACAACACTCCATCCATCCATCTTGCATCCATCCTTCGCTCACACGCGTAGCCCCCAAAAACCCCACATATCCCCGCATCCCCGACCCGACAAGGCAGTGCCCAAGTATCAGGCCATCCATCCGGCAACCACGCACTCAAACGAACCCGTCAAACCCGCCGTCCTCCGTATTGAGTAATCCGTACACCTACCAAGAGTAGTCACCGCCCACGCACCGCCTTCCGCGCTCGCCATCGCCATCGCCATCGCCGTCGCCCGCCCGCCCGCCCGCCC
>NW_022983535.1:630791-855073 GCF_010093885.1 Aplosporella prunicola CBS 121167 | reverse complement strand
AACCGCGCTTCCCGGCATCCGCGCCCTAGGTACTGTACCGCCTTGCAATGATCCAGCCCCTGGGCCCAATCCCCTCCACCCCCCTGCCCCTGCCGCTAAGAAAATTCGCGGAATACCCTTTTCTGGCCCGCACCGCCGCCGCCAAAAGCCGCCTCGGCAGCCGTTCCTAACGCAGACGCTGGCGTAGGAGCCGCGCGAATTCTGGTGTGACGGTCGTTGCTGGTTGGTTGGTGCGTCGGCAACGGGTGCGGCGACGGAGAGGACGCCGTCGGGGTTTGGTTTGGGCGCTGCCCCGGCCGGCGCTGCGGCTGTGAGGGCGTGGTTGGCTGGCTGGGTGTGGGGGTTGAAGATTGTGCTTTTCGCCTCGTGTTTTAGAGGGTGATGCTGTGTGGGTATGTTTTGTAACTACTCCTACATGCTAGGCACTGTAGTACATACATTTACAGCGGACAGCGGCGGGGGTGATGGATGGATTTCCTAACGTCAAAGTAAATGCGCGCCACAGCTATTCGAGTCCACAACTTATGCTCTGCGTAGCAGAGTAGAGTAGCAGCAGCAGCACCACCACCACCACCACCGTCTCGGCGCTTCCGTCCCCCGCGCCATCGCTACACCTACTACCTACTCTACTAAAAACATTCCAGCCTCAACACTTCCACACAAGGCAGCCAAGCCCGGCCCGTCCGCCCGCCCTCAAGCCGCATGTGCATAATAATAGAGCAACTAAGGTTGACTAACCAACCAACTAACCGGGCAGTAAGTAACCCAACCCAAACGGATAGTGCAAGTTGCAAGCATCTACCGAACCCCCACCCACGCCGCCACCGCCACCGCCACCGCCGCCGCCATCAAACCCGGCGCGCCGCGGCGGCGGCCACGGCTGCCACGGCTGCCTCACAGTAAGTACTTTACTCTACGAGGAGCTAGCAGCGACCTTACTCGCACACACGGCACCCAAAGCAGCCGGCGCAGCAGTAGCAGCAGCACTGCGAGTAAGGTAGGGACTCTGAAGCGGGCACCTCCGACAAGCTAAACCAAGCCAAACCTAACCAAACCAAGCCACCTCAAACCAAGCCCCTCGGCCGCGTCCACCGCCGTCGTCACCGCCTTCGTACTCGTACCTGCCTACTTACCTCTTCCTAGAGTAGGTAGGAGTGCGGGTACGGGTACTGGTAGGGCAGGATGCAGACGCGAGTGTAGTACTCTACTGTAGTCCATGACCCCGTGTTTGCGCCCCGTACTTGTGCCCCGGACCCCGGAGTCCGTGCGTGCTGTGCTGCACAGTGCAGTACAGGACGTCCATGGCACGCCGGGAACGCGAACAGCGTAGGCATGTACATACTGTACCTACCTATGTACGCAGCAGGCTACTCGTAGGTGGCATCGGCGATGAGCGCCAAGCAAGCAAGCAAGCAGTATTGCGGGGTGCATCACCACCCTTACGTATGCACACACGCACGGGCAAGGATGCGCGGAGCATTGAGACGGAGGCGAGAGAGAGAGAGAGAGAGATGGCATCGTAAGCTCGCTAGGTATTTGATGCCCCGACCTACATACATACATACATACCTAGGTAGCGAGCTACTTACAGCAGCGAGATGTGAGATGTGAGATGTAAGATAAATTGCTGATGCGCAGCGGCTGCAGTCAAGGAAGCAAGTGAGCAAGCGAACGACTGGGTACCTAAGCAAACGACCATGCAAGTGTCCAAGCGAGAGAGTGAGTGATAGACGACGATCGCAGCGATTGACGCCGGGGCTCGTCGCTCGAGCATCATTGCTGCGATCGCTACGGATCCGTATTGCTACCTAGTGAGTGATCACTGATCAGTGATCCCCCGCCAGGGCGGAGCAGCGGCAGCGGCAGCGGCAGCGGCAAGGAGCATGGAACCTTGAATGGAAGCGCAAGTCGCACGCGGCGTGAGGTCATGATCAACGAGGCGCAGGGCCGACAGCCCTACCTATGCCCCCGTGAGGCCCGTCTCCGCACCCTCGCCGTGATCATGATGTGACGCCCAGCATCAGCAGCGGCAAGCGAGGAGAATGCGAGAAGAATGTGCGAGAGCCTTTGTACGTGGTAGGTGGGCAGGGGAGGCGGAAACCTGAAGATGTGGAGGTGGCAGGCACATCATCGCGCAGCGCGTCGTCTGCCGATCACTCCACCACTCCACCACTCCACCACTGCCACTGCCACCACCTCCGCTGTAGGAGTCGCTGCCACCCACTCACCGCGTAGGTATGTACGCTATGTGCGCTCTTCTCTACGCAACACGCGTGTACTCACCCTCTCTCCCACGCACCCGCTACGCAACCGCGCGTTGCTCCCGCGCTCCCGCGGCGCCACAAGGCGGCAAAGCGTATGGGAAGCGCAAGGCAAGGCGCAAGGCGCAAGGCAAGGCGCAAGGCGCAAGGCAAGGCGCAGGGTAAGGCAAGACAGGCAACGCGGGGCGACGATCGTCTCCTCCGACAGCAGCAAGCAAGCAGCAAGCAAGCAGCAGCGAAGATCACTCACTCACTCACTACCACCACCGCCGTCATCGCGCGTAGCTGTAGCCGTAGCCTTGGCCGTTCCCCCGTCTTCCATGCCGCTTCCATGCGCCTTCTGCGCCCCGAGCCCGAGCCCGCGTCTCACATGCCCTGAGCAGCAGCACCAGCACCAGCAGCACCAGCAACAGGCCCTCGCCCCTGCCGCCGGCGATCATTGATGCTGCCAGCGATCCCTTACGATGCCAGCGATCATGGACGCAGATCACTGATCGTGATCGTGCAGACGCTCTGGCATTGGCTTGGGGGAGGGTGTGTTGCCGCGGTGAGGAGGGTCGTATGTAGGTACTCGGAAGTAGAGGTGGTACTGGGCGGCGATGACGTCGGGATGCGTACGTGAGTGCGTGAGTGCATGAGTGCGTGAGTGCGCGAGTGCGTGAGGGAGTGGCGATCGCGGGGCGGGGTTGCGTGATGCTGCGTTTTGGGTGGGTTGGGTGAGTGCGTGAGTGCGTGAGTGCGTGAGTGCGGGAGTGTGGGAGTGGGTGGTTGGGCGCCGGGTGCCGGGTTGGTGGTGGTGGTGTATTGGTCGTGTGGTGGAGGGTGAGAGGGTGTGAGTTGGCTGGTGGCTGGATAGCTGGTGAGTAGCTACCGGGTAGCTGGTTGGTTGGCTGGTTGAGCAATTGAGCAGTTGAGTGGTTGACGAGCGGCTTTGGCGTCCGATTCTCTCGGGCAGCGTGATTGTGGGTGGCTGGATATACGTACCTCCTCTAATCCGTACCCCAGGCCAGACGTGTAGGAGCAGCGGGAGCGCGTCCTCGTCCGCGTAACAAAACTCCTCCGTACGCGGAGGGCAGGTAAAGCGACCACAACACCAAACCTCTCTCTGTCCCTCCTACTCATACGAGTACATAGTTCCACCAACACCCCCAAGGCAAAAAGATGAAGCGGCAGCCACCAAAGTCAAAGCAAGCCCCATTATTCATCAGCGCAACAACACAGCAGCGATAACGGCGGCGCACCACCAAGCGGCTCGCAAAGTTCGAGGCACCCGCGGCACGACAGCGGCACGGGAGGAGCTTCGCGCCAACCCTGCCGCTCAGCCGCCCCATCCATCCCGCCCAGCCCGCGCCGCGAGACAGGGGTCTCCCCGCCGCGCAACGCGTCGCGTACCGTAGGCAGAATCGAACACCGTCTGGCACAGGAGCGAAACGAAAAAAAGATAAGGGTCGCGAGGGTCGCGAGGGTTGCCCTGCCTACCGTACCATAGTTACATTCTGTAGTTACGGATTTGTACTATGCCCATGCCTTGACGCCTTGCGCGTCTGCAACACCATCACCACTGCAGAGAACAGTAGTAGCGGCAGTGTAGTGCTCAGTACCTCTCCGTACTTACTCCCACCACGCACGCACGCACGCACGTAGTAAGCAAGCAAGCCCGTAAGCCATACGCGAACATACGCACCGTAATCCGTACCGCAGCAAGAAGACAGCGGGGCAGCAGGGCAGCACAAGCACAAGCCCTACCCACGCAGCCACCCTGCATAGCCCGCAAAGCCTGCATAGGCCGCATAGCCTGCTCCTCCACAAGCAGCCAAGCAAGCAGGCAGAGAAGCAGGCCCAATATTCGCCGTGCAGAAGCGGCGCCAGACGCGCGGCGGAGGCGACTCCGCCGCCGGACGCGTTTTGCCTCCCCCTCGAGAGACCGGGAGAGAAGGGCTCTGCACAAGGCGCGAATTGCGCTCCACCATCACCACCACCACCGCCGCCGCCAACAACAGAAAAACTGCTGGGTTTGCATCTCGGTGCGCTAGCGTGGGCAAGGCAAGCGACGATCGCAGCGCTCGTCTCTTGTCGACGTGATGGTGGTGGAGCATTCTCGGCGTCGTCTGCGGGGAGGCGTGGACGCAGGATCGGATACATGCCATACCACAGCCACCCAAATAAGACCTAAGTAAGTAGAGTATGGATAACAGTACCAACCTCGGTAACGGGCAAAGCAAGCCAACCCCAAACAACACAACCTCGGGGCCGGCGCGGCGCCGTAGGTTGCCTTGCGGTGCGGTGTCCGGTCCCGGAGTTACTCCTACCTTACTCTTACCTACCGCCTCTGTCTACCTAGATAGGTACGGCGTACAGTAAGTTACGAAGACGGGGGGCACGTACGCGGTAGGGCGTGCAGGCCCAAAGCAGTGGCTCACAGCGCTTGCGTACGTATCACCTTGTGTAGCGGGCAGCGTCTCTCGGGCGGCGCCGCAGGCTGTGTACCCCGATAGATTAGGTGCTTGCTGTGGGTGTATATTGTCGGCCAGCGCGGCAGCCGAACTTTGGCTGTTGGTGTGTATGTATGTATATACATAGAGAGAGCACGCGCGCGCAATACAATACAGCCGGCGCCCGCCGCTATCTAGGCGCCCGAGCGCCGTTTCCGGGCGCCGCGCGCCCTACTGTTGTGCTGCTGTGTGGCTGCTGCTGCCCGGGCAGCTGCCCCTCCCTGTGCAACCACCCGTGATACGCGGCGTAACCCTCGGCGCACGGACATACCAGCGTGCCATTGCAGCCGTCAACACCCACCTACCTCCTGCCTAGCTACCCCACAACCCTAGCTCTGTTAATGAACCCCTCTGTCAATCATCCGCTGTAGCTGCTGCATTGATGTGGCTGAGGCCCGCGCGAGAAGCTGTGCACGTGGTCGCTGTGCGTGCAAGCAAGGCGTGGCGGCCAATGCTGCTGCTGCCTCGGACGGCCAGTGCAACGGGACTGGTCGTGGTGCGCCTTCATGTGCGTGTCGGCGCGATGCTCCTCGCTGGATGGTGATGATGTACGGCGCACGGCGCAGGGCGCACGGTATGCGCCATGCACGATGCAGACTGCAGGATAAGCTTTGGCAACGGGCAGCCGCAGAACGCGGTGTTAGCCTCGGGTTGGCTGGCTAATAGCTGCTTTGGTCGCATGCGCCATGACTGCTGCTTGCTGATACGGTCCATGCCCGCCGTGATGCATTGCTAAGCGATGTTCTGGGCTCGCGCTCGGCACGCGCCGCCTTCGCTGCCTGCGCGTCGGCCCGTTGGTGATGGAGGGTGTGGTGTGTGATGGCGGGGTAGCAGCCAGGGCCTCTTTTGCATGCTAAACTTCGAACTCATCCGGTGGTGGCGCCCACTGCTGCCGTGCGCTTCCCCGCACTTCGCTGGCGCTGCGGCTGGAGCGCTGATGGTGGGCTATATGTCAGTTCGGTAAGGCTGGGGGCGCAGAAACGGTCCCGGGACTCGGGTACGGAGGGGGTGCGCGGCACGGATGGCCTTCGAGGATGGCCGGGAGGGGAAAGTGGAGAGAGTGTTGCGCGCGGACGTGAAGCCGTCTCGATGGCGAATCCGGCGGGGATTTTTGTGCAGATAAACATCAAGGCCGTTGTCGGACCTGTTGTTACGCTGAGGACAAACGCGGTTGCAATGTCTGGTTCTTGGGACACGCTCGGCGGTGGCTCAAGGGCTCACACATACGTCTCACGGCGCGCGACAGCAAGGCCAGCGTTGTGCAACGTCGTCGAATTTTCCATACATAATGCTGTCCCTTTTCCTGTGCTCTTTCTATGGCGAGATGGCTCGGAAAACTGCGTGCGCGGCACTGCACCGAATCTCGCGCTGCCTATTCGCGTCTATACCCCGCAACGTAGAGAATGAAAAGCGGGGAGACACGGCATGACAGGTTGGCCGAATCAAGCCATGGAGCCACCTCCCCCAGTGGTTTGGGGTTGCGATTGATGCTGCGTGTCAGCCCATCAGACCATTGGGTGTGCCTGCTCGGATTTCTCGGATCTGCGCCGCACCGGAACGCGACAATTGCGCGCTCCGGGCTCGCAAAACCATGCTGCTAGAAAGGAAAGCGAAGCGAACTAGAAGGGGAAAAAAGGCTGACAAAGGAGCTGGAAGGCAGAGTGGAAGTGGCTGCCCAATCATCGATCTGCGGTGGTGTGGCGATCAACGTCGTTTGCGTGTAATGCGCTGGAAATGTGGGGAGAGGCTTGAGTGTTGCGAGCGCTGGGCGCGGTTTGGCGATAGCGGAGTAAGCCGGCTCGCGAGGGGGTCAGTTCGGGTGAGACGGGAGGCAAAGAAAGGAAACAACTACACCAAACGCGCAAACATGTGGTGTTGCTTGGATACGACTGTGGAGAGCTTACTCATGGCCACACCAACGTGTCCAACGAGTGACATCCCCACACGGGCCGGTCAGGCTTCCATGTCAGGCAGGGAACCGACTGGCGTTATGTACAAGGGCTTTTGCGTCGCCGCGAAAACGGTCGATGCGGGCATGCGCATGTCGCACGTCGTTTTGAGACACGACCGGCTTATGCCGTTGCACCAGGCAACGGCGTGGAAATGGGGGTTCAGGGCGGTCGCTCGACGTCGAAAAAAGCCTTGGTTTCACCTCGCACGACCCTCCCAATCGGGCCGCGTCTCCCCCGGAACGGGGTCCGCAGGGGGTCAGCTCTGACGCTGGAGTTGGAGGCGGAGGTTGGAGGCGGGAGAAGTCAGTGTGTCGAGGAGAAGGGCCGAAGGGCGCGGAGCGGAGGGCTAAGAGTGGAGTCTGCGATGATTTTCCCGAATTTCCCTTCGCGACAATGTCGTCAGCGGAGTCAGCCTCCTCGGCGGGCCCTCTTTGCTGGCCGTCGGTGGGAATCAATTAGCATCCTCCAGGACGAATCGCTCGCGGTGGGGACTCGACGGGACGCGTATGCCCTGGGGATAGGTTAGCTCCAGACGTTTTGGAGTGGGTGCATGATTGGATGGCGCAAGAGGCCGTATTCGCAGATGAGCAGCAGCGATAAGGGAGGGAGGGAGGGACTCGAGGGCCTGATAGCAGATAACCATGCCCTTGCTTGGCGAGCTTGGGGCGGGCTGGCCTTTTTTTTGCTCGCGTCGACTGATGTCGGCTGAGTACTCGAGTAGAGAAGCGCGCGGATCGGCGACAAGGGAGATCGGCAGAAGGCGGGCGGTGAAGATTGAATTCTGCCAGCAGAATTTTGACTCTATTCTTTGCCTAGCCGCCCCAAGCTGTGGGGATCAATGCATTCCACGAGGGGGAGGGCCCACTCAGCTCGCGCGACTCAGGCCCCGACTAGTTAGTGAGTAGGAGCCATCGTCGATAAGCGGTACTGCAAAACCAAACCAGCGAAGCCGTTGGCGGCTCGTGCCACCAAGACGAGTTTCAGCTGCGAACGCGGCGCGGCGGGAGATGGTCAAGGATGACTACCTAGCTAGCAAACTCTGGCTCGTTATCATCGGTTCTTGTCTTGCGTGTGTCAAGCTCGGGCCGCGTTACAGGTACATCAGCTCACCCACCTCAAGTTTGTCGTGACATGCGGGGAATGGCAGCAGCTGCGGCACCCCACCCCACTTGAGAGAGGTGGGCGAAGAGAGAGCAGCAATGTGGCGCGCGGCAACCCATGGATAAGGACCCAGGCCGGAGACCGCGGACGAGACCGGCTCGCTTGGACACAACGCTTAGACCGCTTTTTTGCAGGAGGTGTGAGGGAGATCCTGCTCGTACTTCCCGACGGCTAGGCGGCAAAGCATGGGAAATCTGCGCGCGCCAAGCTGCGCCTCATTCCAGAAGGCTGCATGCAGGCAGGCGGGCGGCGGCGGAGATGTGGATAGAGAGGGAATTGAGGGAGGAGTGGTATCCGTAAAGCAGCGACGGGCGGACTTGTCTTGTCACTCCATCCTTTGCCCACGCGGGCGCCCCATGATGTCAGCGCAAAGGGCACGTCGTGGCCGGCGGCTGCGAGGGGGCCTGGTTCTGGAGTCTAGGCTGTGGCTTTCGTTCATGATGTCAAAGGGCCCCGGTCGGGCAATGCTTGCAGTTCGCTCCGCCGGGCGCGGACAAAGGCCTGCTTTGTCGCTGACGGTAGCCGTCTTGTACCTCGATCTGCAGCAAATCCTTCAACGCCCGCCATCCCTGTCCGTCGGTTGGGATCGCCTCTTTTTGAAGAGGGCAGCGCCTGCACGCCGGCCACGCCATCTCATTCGCCCACCCGGCTGCACAGAATTTAGAGTGTGCCATTATCTCCCCTGCCCGCTGCCCCAATAAACCCTAACTCGACTCAACCATCTCACCACCCGCGTCCGCGCTCTTATAGCCCGCCCTGCCCGAAAAAGTCGACCTTCGCGCGTTGCAGCAGGAGCCCTTAACCCCCCTCGAGCCCGCCCACCTTCCCGGATTCGCTTTCCCGCCAAACCCCAATTGCCTGCCAGCTTATCAAACGCCCGCTCCCCACACTATCTTTCTTGTTGTAAGTCGCTTCCTTTTTTTCCTCCTTCTCTCCTATCCTGCCTGTCCTCCTGGTCCGCCCTGCTGACCGCCACAGTGCGTAATTCTTCACTCTACTTCTTCCTTGTAATGCCCTCGCGACCCTGATCCGCCTCCACCGTCGACAAACCACCCCGAGATCCCCCTTCAAGCCGGCCGGATGCCTTACACTCCGCCTTCCCAGCGGTCGCCTGCCTCCTCCAAGACCAACAGCCCTATCCTCAGCCGTTCCCATTCATACAGCGAGGCGACCGGTGTCAGCTCACCTACCAGCGCGGCTCACCGCTCCGTGCTCCCCCATTCGGTCTCGTCGACGGCCTACCTGAGCAAGCACCGTCGCACCCCATCCATCTCCGACTCTCCTACCCAAGGCCAGAATGGGGCCAACGGCCAGGTGACCGCCGCCAACGGTAGACCACACCACCCGAACCCCCCGACCAAGTTGTTGATCCCAGTAGGCGCCGATGCTACTCCTCCTGACTCGGTCCAGAACTCGGATGATGAGGACCGGGGAAGAAGGCATGAGGGCAAGTTTGCCGAACTTGCACAGGCCCTGCAATCCATCGAAGTAAAGCGTGGACATTCACCGGAACGCCATGCTAATGGCACTGCTTCAGCCCCTCCTGAGCCCGAGCCCCAGCACAAGCCTCTTCGCCCTGCTCTCACCCCAGAGGCTCGTAAGATTTCGCACTCACGCTCGACCAGCGACGTCGCCCTGTCCAGCCACGTCAAGGATCTTACCGTGTCCCCCATGCAGACGTCCGAGTCCAGCGAGGACGACGACGACGATGGCCTCTCGTTCAAGCCGGCCCTGGTCCGCAAGAAGTCCGGCGAGCTTGTCAAGCCGGCGTTGAGGCCGACTTCCCGCAACCGCCGTCGTCCTTCTAGCATGCCAGGCACTCCGTCGTTCTCCAAGGCCGTCCACTTCAACGACGACATCGAGCAGGTCCGCCATTTCCTCCAAGTGGATCGTCCCATCGCCGTCAGCGCCGGGTCGTCGCCGGTCGAGACCCATGACAGCGAGCACGAGTATCCGTTTAGCCAAGACGATCATTACAGCTCGCGTCGTGTCGAGTGGGAGCTTCGTCTGTCCAACTTCCCTCGGGAGACGTTTGAGAGGAAGGCCTTGCCGGTGCATGTCGAGAAGTTGTCGTTGTCGCCGGACCAGAGAAGCCTGGTTGGGTCCGTCGCTGTCGCGAACCTTGCCTTCCACAAGTCGGTCGTCGCTCGGTTCACGCTGGATTACTGGAAGACGACGTCCGAAGTTGCTGCTGAGTTCAACGACGATGTGCGGAAGAAGCAGATGGCAGATGGCAAAGACCACTTTACCTTTAACATCAAGCTGGCCGACCAGGCCCATCTTGAAACCAAGACATTGCTGCTCTGCGTCCGCTACAACGTCAACGGCCAAGAGTTCTGGGACAACAACAACGCGATGAACTTCCAGGTTGACTTTATCAAGAAGATGCAGCCCAAGGTCTCGAGGAGCGGCAGACCCCATGGGGCTCGCGCTGGTTCGCTTGGATCGATACCACGTAGCCGCCACTCCCCGCCTGCCAACAAATCTCGCACCTTGGGACCTTCCTTTGACGACGACTTCGACCACAGCTTCGGGACCCAGTATGAGTTTGGTGGTCGCGGCTCGTCCTTCAACGACTCGACCGGCCCTGCCCTTCGACTCAAGAGCAAGAGCAAGCCGAAGACGAACCTGTTCCCCGACCAGCCTAACCGCAACAGTTCGCCAACTGCTCAGGCATTCTCTACTCGCTACGACTTTGGCGCTTCTCTTACTGCCGCCTTGTCTACTGCTCAGAATGCTCTGGGTGACCGTAGCGGCATCAAGAAGCAGACCCCCAAGTCCAAGTCTGACTACTTCAGCCTTCAAGGAGAGGCGCCCTCTGCCCCTAAGCTCAACGCCCCACGCCCCGATGAGATCTCCTCGGTAAAGCCTGATCTGAAGTCGGCAGAGTACAACGAGTTGATCCAGAAATATTGCTTCGTACGTCCCCAAATCCAGGATGGCCATTTAAACCATGGATACTGACGAACCGCACAGTTTGGATCTGGAAGAGGCTCACCGCAGGTATCCAGCCCGAAGCCTACTGCGACCGACGGAACTCGCGAAATCGATTCCGATGGCAGCGCAGTCAGTCCTACTGATACCGGCTCGGGCAGCCCCTCTCCCTCAAAGGAAGGCCCTCCGGCTGTCGATGGTGCCAACGACCCCAAGACACAGCCACGCAGCCAGAGCCCTTTCTTGTCTAGGTCGACATCGCCGGCACCCGTAACAGGATCCGACTTCGGCGACCGTACGACGTCCCCCGTGTCGTTTGGTTATCCCTTCAACAACAACATGCACGGCGGCATCTTTCCCGAGAATCACGCCCTCAAGGCGATAATCGGGTAGCAACCACGGTCGAGCAATGGTGACAGCTAGCTCATACTTGCCCTAACGGGCAAGGGCTGTTTTACGAATCTCCTTGCGTCACGATCACGCAGTCACGACCTCTGATGCAATGCAATGCGACGAACTGGAGAAAGCCGAACGCGTAGTTGCGCAAGGCGTACCAAAAAAAAAGTTGCCACGCTTTATGCCAGAGTAAAGACGATGAGTGAAGAAGTTTCTCCGCAAAAAAAAAATATGGCGGCGGTGGCCTGAAACGGTCTACCATTATTCATTATCCCCCTGCGTTTTCCCACTTACAGCATGCTCCTTCGGGATTGCACTTTTCTTTCAGCATGCTGCGTTTCTGTTTTGCGTTGGCACTTTTTTTTTTTTTTTTTTTTTTTTTTTTTTTTCTAGCATGTCGGGTTCGACGAAGGCGTTTGGCGGTCAGCATGCTCTGCTCTGCTCCTAACTTTAATAGACGGCTTGTGGTAACTGGCTCTCTTATCGACGTTCGCAGGGCGCCGCCCTGACGCATCACTGTAGGATGCGGTCGTGGTTTCTTTTTCTATTCGGAGGCATGGTCAAAAAAGTTGCTTTTACGGGTTGGTTCCTGCTTTTCCTGATTTTCAGTTTTTTCATGCGCGCGTTCTTCCAGGGCCACGGTCCTTTCCGTCTTTGTTCCTCGGCCGCTTGGCTGCGACACTGCATTATCAGCGGCATTTTCTCTCGCTTGAGGCAAGCAAATTGAGACACTGTTACTATGGGGCGATGGGGCGTGGGATGGTTGGTTTTTGGTCGAAGCCCACACGATGGAGCTTGGGAGGGCAGATGCACAGGGCACACAGTATACAGACAAGCAAAAAAGCCAAAAACAGTCAAACATTGTCTAAAACACTTTCGGTTCCTATCACGTGTACATTTGTGGGTGTGTATGTGGCACAGGACAAAAGGCCAGCAGGGCAGATGGTGTTGTTGCAGTGCCACACGGGCCTTGCTCACCGCCCCGTTGCGTGCCCCGAGAAATGGCGAGACCCAGCCAAATAAACATTCGCACGACCCCCTTTGCTCGCACCAACACCTTTCAACATGTCCGCGTCCTCTCCGCTCGTCATCGACGCGACGACCGTCATCTCGCTTCTCTCCACCGTCGCCGTCCTCGGTGCTGCCTACGCCCTCTCGCTGCGGGTACTGCCGCGCAGCGCCTCGACCAAGGCTCGCGTGTTCTTCGTGTGGCACATCTTCGATGCGCTGATCCACTTCCTGTTCGAGGGGTCGTTCCTGTGGAACTGCTTCTTCGTGTGGTGGGCGCCAGAGCCGGCGTCGCCATACAAGGCAGGCGGCGGCAGCGGCGCAGTAACACCGCTCATCCTCACGCCGCCCGACGTCTATTTCCTCGGACGTAACGACCGTATCTACGGCGCGAGCTACGGGACGGGGCCATTTTCGCAGCTGTGGCAGGAGTACGCCAAGGCAGATCGGCGGTGGGGCGGTGCGGACTTGACGGTGGTGAGCTTGGAGCTGCTGACGGTGCTGGTGGGGGGTCCGTTGGCGCTGTGGTGCGCCGAGATGGTGCGCCGCGGCGAGTGGTATGCGGGGAGGGAGGGAACCGAGGGCAGAAAGTGGTTCTGGATGCTGGTGCTGGCGACGGCGGAGCTGTATGGAGGTGAGTACTGGTGGGGCCGGCGAGCTCTCAATTTTTTTTTTCCTGTTCCCTTCACATCTCTCTCTCTCTCTCCTACATCTCGATTGTCGCGGCTCTTCCTCTCCGCTCCCTTCCGTTTCCGGCAAACGGGTGCCATGTGGTGTTTATGCGCGTTTCGACCATGTGGGGCCAAGGGACAACGTTTTTTGGCAGCGCTATTGGAAGTGCGGCTTTTTGCAGCGTGGGCGGTGGAGAGAAGAAAAGGGTCTGGGGCCCAGGCGCGGAGAGTGGAGGTGGGTTTTTGGCCGTGCGAGCGGTTTGCTGACGTGGTGCTGTCCGGCAGGCTGGATGACCTTCGCGCCGGAATGGCTCAGCGGCTCGCCGAATCTGGTGACAGACAACTGGATGTACAAGTAAGCAGCCCCCGCGTCTTTCCCTATCTTCACACCGCCTTTGGGCCCTTTTGCTGATCCTCGGCTCCTTGCGAAAAGGTGGGTCTACCTCTTCTTCTTCAACACCCTCTGGGTCTGGTTCCCGCTTTGGATCGCCTACGAATCATACAAGGGCATCACGTCCGCAATGTCGCAACGCGAGGTCCTAAACGTCATCAACTATCTGGAGAAGAAGCAGTGATGAGACAGGGGTGCCATGCTGCACCACGTCGGCTAAAACATCAAGCGCACATGATCAGCGGTGCGGCTCTGCTGCCGCCGTTGTCTATACAGCGACGACGGTGGAGCACGGCACATCCCTTCGGCACGCGCAGCAGCAAGAAAATGCGTTCGTTATACAACGGCAACTCTTGCTCTTGCTATCAGTCAAACAAACAAGACCTTTCTGTCACACCACCACGACGGCCACTCTTCTGTGCTTGACTCGGCGGCGACGGCCCAGTTGTCGTCTCCAAATATAACACAGGCAGCGACATTACGCCGCCACACATCCTTCCTATCTCTTCCGCCCTTGCATACGCATAGCCCCAATACCCATTTGTAGCACCACACGCAAGTCCCTCCCCATTCAGGCACCCACTGCACTGCACTGCACTCGCCCAAAAGCACAAGTCACTCGTTCCTCCCCAACACACAACAGGGCGTGCTCATCACCGCCGAGCGTCGTAAGCACACCATGGCAGCGGCGCCAAGCTTCCGCTTTCTTCCTCCTCCGTCCTTATCTAGCTCGGCTTGCATTATCCCCGCCCCAACCCGTGGTATCGCCGGCAGGAACGGCCTTGGTTTGTATTCCGCCGATAGGCACCGTACTACATGTACCTAGTAGGTAGATCAGGCAATGCAGGGACCAAGCTCGAACGGCCGCGGCTCTAAGCGCCGGCTTGCTTGCTCTGACCCTCGTCCTAGGTTCTTTTGACATCTCCGGGTAAAACCCCTATGTCTTCATGCAGGAGCCATTGCTTTTATCCGTGTCTGGATTTTACGTTTCTTGAGAGACGGAAGGACAACGCAGCGCGCACGGCCCGCTCCCCGTATCGCGTATAGCTTGCTTGCTTGCTTGCTTGCCTGCTTGCTCTGCGGCCACGTTTTCCGCTCGCAACCCTGCTCCCTACGCACGTAGTTCGAAAAGCAGCGTACTCTCCTTACGCACATACGCGTTACTACATACGTAGGCAACGCCACGCACCCAGCGCCACGCCACGCGCGCCAGGGCGCCTTGCAAGCGCCATAGCCAAAGTCCCGTGCGCTGCTTAACCGCCACCGCGCTAGGAGATCCCTCCGTCCGGGACCGTCAGGGCAGTTGGCAGGGCAGGGCAGGGCAGGGATCACAAGAACCAAGGCTTTGGGGAGGAGCCGTTAAGGCCCGCCAGGGGTAGGTACCTATGTGTGGCGTGGTGTGTGGTGTGTGCTACTGCCTTCAGGGGCCAGGGCAGTAGGTAGGGTTGCTTTATCGTGCGTGGCGTGGTGTAGCGTAGCGGATTGTAGCGGATTCGAGTATAGTACAGTGCGGTTTGGTGCAGTGCCGCAACGCTGCGCGCGGGCTCTATCGATTGGCTAAAAGGTTATTTGGACGGAGGGCCTGAACGGCGCGTGCGTGTGCGTGCATGGCCGGTGGTGCTATGCGCTTTGGCGCCGGTAGATAGGATGGCCATGGGGGTGGGTGCGCTCGGTAGTTGGTGGTAGGGTGGCGCTAGTTGCCTGGCTGCTTACCACGTGTGTTTGGGCCTGGTAGAGGACTGGTTTGTTGTGGTTTGTGGTTTGCAGGGGAGGGGTAGTGTACGGTTGTTGGCGTGTGGTTAGGTTGGGCTGTTGGGTAGTGGTTTTGGGAGGGTTGCTTTGGGTTGAATTAGGTATATCGGGTCTTTGTTTTGTTATTGTGGTTGAGCGGTGGATGTTTTTAGAGATTTGTATGCACTTGCGAGGTACTGGTCTGGGTATAAGTGTAAGGTCTTTGTCAGTCTAGGGAATGATCTATATAGATCGTTTTAATCTACTTGTATGATGGGTTGCAGTATCTCTAATAATTATATTCGGAATGACTTGCTATACTCACTGGTAATCCTACGGAGCACCACTCCCTGTAGCAATGTGAACAAAGATCTCTACCCCTCCGGCCGAAATATATTCACGTATAAAAGTATTTAAGAGCAAAAAGTACTTTTATATGCGTGTTATCATGTTGGGCAGGCAAATTATCCGGTGTTATGGAAAAAAGGTTTTGCGAGGCAGCGCCGAATACTAAAGACGATTATGTGAAATTTCTAGTTACTGCTGTTATATTTCGCTTTTTGCTTTTATTTCGTTTTATTCTATTCAGTTTAATATAAAGCAGTGTACTCATCTTTCTAGATACGGATTTAGCGTGGCGTGTCAGTAACCATTTGGTCTATACTATTCTTTGCTATGGATGTTTCAATTGATTTAGTACTTAAAGGTGAGTAGGCATAGCATCCCCACAGACGATTGCTGCTTCAAGTTCGTAGTCTGTCATGGTAATTGAAAACAAGACCGATAACTCCTCAGATAAATTATCAGAAAGTATAGTCCTGACATTTCAGAATGAGCGTCTTCTCAGCATAGTTACTGGACCTCCAGGGCTTGCCGGTATTCGCACGGCTGATGGCGATGACCCGGGTAGGATGCCTGGCGTAGACGATGGACTTGGGGTCGTGGTTGTAACTGGGACCATCCTTTGTGCGTTTAACGTCGACGCTAAATAGTTGCCAGATGAGCCAGACAGGGCACTCGGTGCTATCGAGGAGGAAGATGATGCGGAAGCAAGTCGTTGCTTCCTGGCTTCTAACTCTTGGGTGCGTTGCCTCGTCTCGTTTTCTTTCTCTTCTCGCTTGTGCTTCTCTACGGCTTCTTTTCTTGCTTGGCGTTCCTCTATACAGCAATGATTTTAGTAAATGTTTTTCATGGAAGTGCTGGATACTCACTGCGGGAGTTCCCCTTCCACGGGATTCTTAGAGTGTATGCTTCCACTGGTATATCTCCAAAGATTCCATCCAGGTCTGCAAAACCCTGACCCACAACCATGTCCATGTTTTCCATATTTTCGTCTAGAAAAAACCGAGTCACTTCTGTTTTGATTGACCCAGAAGGACGCCATCGAAGTTTGATCTCTTGGTCGGGCTTAACCAATCTTTCGGCTGGACCAACACGCTCGCGCTGCTTGAAGTTCTCATACGTATGAGACTCGAGTCCAGTCTTCTTTACGAATTCTTTCGAAATGAAGTTGTCTTGGCATCCTAGATCCACAGTAGCATTGACGTGGACTACGCGTTGGTTACTTGTAAAAAATTCCCCACGAAATTCAAAAATGGTTTTCACTGGAGATATCTCAGTTGTACCCTTTGTTTGAGTGCCTTCAGCTTGCCGACTGAATCTGTCTTCTTCATTGATAGTGTGCAATGAGTTTGTTTCAGATAGCGGTGTTATCTGCCTCTGGAGGTCTCTATCGCATATGCGATTAGCCAGGTCACTTTGTTAACGTAAAGAAACTGTGACAAACTCCAAATTTCTAGATATTATTTGTCCCATCAATCCAATGTCGTCTCGTGTAGACAGTGATTCTTTCAGATTCTTTTCACTATACTACGTTAGTGCAGTTATATGAGGCATACTTGTCTGTCACGTACTTGGCTATTGGTATGAGTAGTAGCATTGCCGAGTTTTCCAAATCTCTCAGCTGTATATGGAGGGGTCTCAAGTGATGTTTGAATCGGATATTCAAGAACCATTCAAAAGCTGGCCCCCGCCTGTCTGGAAGTTTTATGTTGTGGTGTATTGTTCGGCACACATCCAGTCTAGCCTTCAACTCGATTGTTCGGGCTTGTAGGTAGGAAGAAATCCAATGGGGTAACGCGGGGTCTAGGATTTGCCCCAGGAAGTCAATCTTTCTTTTGATATCGAGATAGCCCCCCATATTTCCAGCTGTCGGATGCAATATTCTTAATCCCAGTGCATTCAAATCATGCTGAAGGACGAATATAGTTGGTATCTGGGTGTTAAGGTCTGGCATTGAGTATTTGTATATGCAATAAAAGAAAAGAGTTCTCACTAAATGACACTGGAGAAAATTGTACAAAGGTCGGTTGTGGTTTGTGCAGAAACAAACAGAAGGCTGATGGAGAGAAGTTCTGGCTAGAGCTGCCGGGGGTGCATACATTATTAGAGAATATGTACAAAGATTGTCTGTGTCACGGCTTGTCAGTCACGTATTTCATGGCGCTAACGAGACAATACGATTAGCCAGCCATATCAAAGCTGAAGCACCCACAAGGCTAAAATTGGAGCAAAGCTAAAATTAGAGCAAGCTGCCAAGATTGGAAAGTGGGGAGTCGACATTTCGATATGGATATAATGTGCTCAAACCTCTTTCGTGATATCCTTTATTTACTTATTTTTTCAGGAACACTAAAGACTATCCATAAATATGTCTCATAAATCACTGACAACGACCATCCACAACACCAATATATCACTTGGTGAGTTCAAACCTCAGGGCTATCACCGACTCGCAAATGTTATGGGCCCATACACAGAGGTGGCGATTTTTCGACGTTTCGGCTCTTTGAACATGATAAATTTGCTATTTCTGCAGGCAGAACTTGTGGAACTTGAGAGAAAATACAAAGATATCTATCTATTTGACGCCAAAGGCGCACCGGGAATCCCTGCTCAACCTTTTTCACATAATTTCAAGAGCCTAAGAGAGTCCGACAAGACAACAAATCATGAGCAGCTTGATATGCTGAAGGAAATTCAGTTGAAACTGGCAGCTTACAGTGAGTTTTCCTGGTCTATGTTTATTTACCATATTTTTCAATTGTGTACATGAAAGAAATTGTTGTAACTCTTCTTAAACCAACCAGACACTGCCCTTTTGCACGCATCTAAGCTATCCCAACTGAGGAAGCCAGAGGCAGATGATCTTCGGGTCTTGCGTGAATGGTTAGTTACTACAGAAGGGGGCCCCTTTCTACGCGTAACGGAAAATGGTACATGGGACGATGAGAGGGACCTCGTTACCATAAATCCTCAGCTTGCGGAAGACGAAGTAATTGTTCCTTGGTTTACAAACGGATTCCTGGACATTTACCACGCTTTTTTTGGGAGTAGAAGCCGAGTAAGTTTATCAGTAAGGCTCGAGTTAATTCCCCCCCCCCAATATCTGCTATTTCCCTCCCCCCCCCAGGCCTACCGCCTGCCTAATAGGGTAAAGCGCCCGGCAGAATAGCAACTTCGCAAACCCCACCCACCCCCTACGCCTCTACACGCTAGATATCGCTACTACACGTTGCCTACTACCTCTCTATACTCCCGCAGGCTACCTACGGCCTTACTTTACGTCCCGTAAGCGCGTACCGCCTTAAAACGAGTCTTACGACGGTTACAGTACCTCCGCGCGTTCGCCGCACCTCTGTATATATTCGCTCAATACTATACCTAAATACGACCTTGCCCCGCTACTAGAGGCCTTATACGACTTTATACAGACTGCTAGGGACGGAATCAAGGCCTTCTCTCGAGAACACGGTTATAGGATACGCGATAGAGGTACGAAAGCTCGGGTTAACAGCACTATAACGAAAATTCGCCTTGAATGTAATAGGGTCGGTACCTATATAAGCTAAGCTATTTATATAATAACTTACCTCTTCGCGTACCGCGTTGTAATAGTAAGGTTAGAGATATAGAATTTTTTAGTTAATTTTCAGTACAAAATGAGGGGTGCTAGTTCCTATTCCCCGTCTGCGCGTCCTCGCGCGGCGTCACGCGAGCGAGCTGCGCGACCGGGTTGTGCCGAAGGCAACTTTCTGCCGAGCGCTTTACCCTATTAGGCAGGCGGTAGGCCTGGGGGGGGGGAAATAGCAGATATTGGGGGGGGAATTAACTCGAGCCTATCAGTAATGCGGTCTAAGTTCAAGAATATTTCTGATGATGGGTCATAGAGCAGAAAACGAGTCGATGAAGAGAACATACTCGTTTACGATGATACGCATGTTGAACGTGTCAATAAGATCATGATCACCATTATAGCTTCAATTCTTCCTACTATCGCTATCATCGTTCTCTACGCTGTCAAGGATACCTGGCGAAGGGTATACATTATGATTGGCTTTACGGCGGCTTTTGCTTTCTCCCTTGCCATATTCACTCCGGCTAGGAGATTGGAAATCTTCGCTTCTACAGCAGCGTAAGTACTTCATCGCCATTTTTATAATCATTGATCCATTGACCAATATCCGACCAGTTTCGCGGCGGTTGAGGTTGTTTTCATCGGTAGTGTGGATTCTTGAGCATGTAAAAAGCGGATAAAGTATTAAGACTGGCATATACGAAGTATAAGAATTGTCCTAAACGCCGTTGTTTCGGTTCAGTCTGGATACAGCTTGACTACTAATCTTTAGCTGGTCAAAGATCGATGTTTGCTATGGTATTAATTTTTCCATGACCTGGGTTTTGCTTGTGTAAAAAGAGGTAGCTTGGCTAAAACATAGTGCTTATTCTGACAAACGGTGGATCACTTTTGTTTTATCTCATAGTTCAATGCACACCCCGCGAGACAACAAATAGCTAGATTGGTAAACGCTGCTCCTAGAGCTCTCTGGATATAGTATGAAAGACCCCGAAGTGCGATCCAGCAAGTCCAAACCAGTTTGTGCGCAAACACATTAGAACAACGTTACCCCAGTGGAGTTGACTTACTTCATATACAGTCATCGGTCATATTGTATAATGACCTGAATTGATTTCTATGCAGTCGACGTTTGGCATGTGCTGTAGGTCTGAGTATGTTCATGGTCATGGGTAACGCTTCGCTCTAGCGCGACAAAAAAAGTTATGGCTAAATCGACTAGGTCTCGCCCTTGTTTTCTACAGCTCAAGATTGGAGCTTACTTGGTCATACGTATCCGTTTGGGGAAGTTACTATCCGCAACTCACATTGTTCAACTTCACCCCAGTCACTTTGTCGCAATCCACTTATACGTTGCATCATTTTAACATATTAACATCCCGCTTGTTTTAACATCAACATTCATAATTACGTATGACTCTTCCCGCACAAACTTAAATATTCCCTCTTCGCAACTATCTTCTTACATCCATTGAGTTCCTCAGTATGGCTGAACCAACCAAATCCAATAAGCGCAACATCGAGCAGCACCCAGATGAGCCAAACAAACGGCAAAAGATAAGCTCATGGTAATCCGTTCTTGAAATAGGATGCTGACGCCCAATCCGCACAATCAGCAAGACACCGAACTCTCTCCTTCTGAGGATGACGGGGCCATCAATACAGCCTCCGACGGCGACAACGATAATTCCCTCTCAGAACTCTCCCTCACGAAAGCCACGTCAAACAGCAACCGCAGCGGCTTAACCCTTGGTAGTCGCCCCAAGAGCACCTTCAAGTTTGGAGGCGTCCAGAACCTTCCGCCAACCATGCCGGGATTCAAGCCTTTGTTACGCCGCGACAACGACGACGACATTTCCGACGATGAACCTTCGGACCGCAACGGGCCTTTGGACCTCGTCTCCGATACATCGAAGAGGATGGTTGTATCGAGTATTCTGAACCCTGGCGCCTCGAAAGTCGCTGCATCTGGGAGATTGAACGAGCTCGGTCTAGATGCGACTCAGGACCATCGAGAGCATTCCAAGAACCTCACGGCTGAGCAAGCCATTAAGACTTATCGCAGCTCTAGCTCGGTGACTGACCCTGTCGAAAACTCTGAAGGACCCGAAGACGAAGGTCACAATGCTGAGAGCACCATGGACGTCGACGTGCCTGTCCCTGGAATAGCTAGTTGTCCTAACAGCCCCGACTCTGCGGTCGGCTTCATGGAGAACACTGAAGTGCATGGAGACGAAGGCTTCCCAGCTGTGGAGAGCTCCACAGGCGACATTTCCGCTACTCAGACGGCTGACCCTCCTGTCAATCCCGATGTCGGCATCAGCTCCAGTGTTGACGATGATACTACATTCGACACTTCCAACGATACCATTTACACAGTCGGCAACGATATCGACACCATCGAGACCGACAGCGATGATACCGACAGCAGCAAAACCACCACCCAACCCCACCCCAAAGACACCGCATCTCCCCAGTCCCAACCCAACAGATACAATTTCCGAAGCCGGCACCAGCCAACCACGACCAACAACCCCACCACCAAATCCACGACCAAATATCCCATGAAACCCCCCATGAAACCCCCCGCCAAACCGCCGCGCTTCTCCCCCTTCACCGCAACCCAAAGAATCATCTACGACACCAACTCAGCGCCGCTAATCATGCCCCCAGCGCAGAAATACAAAGGCCACGGCAACCCCTCGCGCGTAAACGCCCCACCAGCGCCTCGGCCCTCACCACTCGTGCGCAGCACCAGCGGCACGGGCATCGCACCCGCCTTCGCGCTCTACACGACGCCACCGACCTTCACGCCCTGGAGCCCAGCCACGTACGCCGCGCTCGCGACCGCGCTCTCCACGTCCTCTGCCACCGCCTGGGTGCCGGCCTTCGCGGCCGCGCACGGCAAGTCCGTCGACGAGGTGCGGTGCGTCTTCGACTGCGCCGTGCTGGCGCCGTTACAGAATGCCGGAGCCAGCGGGGTTGCGTCCGCTTCTGGCATTGGTGCTCTTGCGCACCAGAGCGTGCAACAGCGCGTTGAGGCAGGAATTCGCGACCGCGCGGACGCGTGGCGCGCGTGCTGCACGCCGAGCCGTTTGTGGTGCCGGGGCGGGGAGAGAGAGGTCGAGGGCGTGATGGTGGGCGTGAGCGCGTGGGGCGAGGTGTGTGTTGAGGTTGGTCGGGAGGGTGGAACAGAGAGGGAGAGGGTGAAGATTGCGGTTGCGGCGTTGACGGGCGAGGACTGGAGGTACTTGTACGGTGCTTGTGGGGGCGAGGATATGGCGTGTTTGCTGATGGGGATGGGGAGGCCGGGAATAGATGACGGAGGTGAAGGGCAAGGGGGGATGAAGGGGCAGAGGGGGGAGATGGAGGAGTGACCGAGTGAGCCAGCGGAGATGGGTGAGTTTCCTGCTGCTGCTAGATTGTAAGAATAGAGAGAAGAAAAAAGTGGGCAAGCGGGAGGGAGAAGGAACGATTGAGTTATCAATAATATCAATAAAGCGTGTATATCTTTATCTGCCGGCAGACAAAAGATAGGAAACGAGCAAAAGAAATCTATACCTGTAATTGCCAGTAGCTGACTGTCCGGCTATTTATCCATCCGCGTCTTGGACAGAAGCACGCTAAAGCGCCACTCATCAGGCAACGCCCAGAATGGCGCCCCACATTAGAAAATCCACCTAACCCAAGACTCCTCTGCTTTTTGCTGTTTTGATGAATATGATCATCACCAATACCGCATAATGCATAAACGGACCTTGGCTTAGGTGATGAGTGAGTTGAATTCAGTCGTATGATTGCAGCAGTAATCAAGCTTTATGAGCTCCGGTTGCTGCCGTTATGAAAGGAGTCTAGGCATTAAGACAAAGAGTACGAGCAAGAACGGAGAAATGAGAAAGAGAAACCATGCCATTGGGGTATTGAAGCATTTAGACATGAAAGAATACCGTGGTATCGTGTTGTGCGCCGCCATGAGTTTGGGCAATCGCCCAATTCACTATCCTTTTGACAGAACAGCCGGCGAAATGCATTTTCCGCAGCGGATGTTGCCTGTTCGTTGTACATAGTACAGCACCTCTAGCCTCCTCCGCCTCATCTTACCGAGGCTCACTTAATAAAAGGTATGCCGACCATCGTCTTCCGGCGGTACACGACATAGTCGTGGCCAAAGAAGTTGACGAGGAACTTCTCTTCACCTGTGCGCACTTCGCATCAGCATCGTCCAAGGGGCCAAACAAGTAACTTGCCCTAAACTTACGTTGGATCCGCGAGTTGAAGAAGTACCAGAGTACCGCCGCGTACCCGGCCAGACACACCACGTTGCCGAGCATCAGCTGCGTGCCCAAGCCCCACCAGAAGAAGCCAAAGTAGCTCGGGTGCCGCAGCCACGAATACAGCCCGCTCGTCACCAGCACGTGACCCTCGTTCTTCTTGCTCTGGACCTGGTGGTTGAAGTTGGTGCCCGCCTGCACCATAGCCACGCTGCGGACGACCTGGCCAGTGACGATGAGAGCCAAACCCGCAATCAAACCAAACGGATACTTGGTAAGCGTAGCCTGCCACTCCGGGAAAAAGAAACGCGTGACCAGATGCTCCAGCATAGCGGAGCTATGGGCAAACTGGTAGGCCGCGCCGTTCGTGAGCAGGAAAGCTGCCATCTTAGCCGCAGGCGTGTTGTAGCGCGCCGTGGTCCAGAACTCGAGGAAATGGAAGAGCGCCAGCGTTGCGACAAAGAAGGCGGCGCGCCAGACGGGGTCTTCTTTGACAAAGGCGAGGTACAGCGCGCTGGCAGCGGAGAGGCTCCAGACTTGGCCCAGCAGGAAGGCCCGCGACGCGATGCCCGACAGCGAGCGCGGCTGGCCGGGCATCACATCACGCGCGGAGATGAGGAAACCGAGCCGGCCGGCCTCCTTCTGGATGGTGGCCTGCTCGCGCAGGCGCAGATCGTGGTCCAGCTTGGTGGTCCATTCGCCGCGGCTCTCGGGGCGGTTGACGGGCCATGAGATGTTGGCAGTTTCCTTGGTGTTGGTCGGGAGACCGTCGGCATGGCCGTTTAGCGGTGCGCCGGGTGGTGCAGACATGCTGAGGGATGGAGTGGTGGGGGACAGTCGCGCGGACAACTTGGGAGCGGGCTTCTTATAGCGTCAGGTGCATGGCCGGAGGTTTGGACAAAGAGAGAAGCGATAATAATATTTGGAACAATAGGCGCCGTGACTGCTGTTCGCGGTTCATCCACGCGGCCACCGCCCGCGCTTTCGGCCGGCAGAGTGAAAAAGGCGGTGAGGGCTTGGGGCTTGGGGCCCCGCGAAAGCTCGACGTCAGAATGTCAGTGCCACCTTCTGACCCGGAGCTCTGCTTGCACCTGTCCTTCCATCCCACAATGGCCGATCTGCGCGATATCGATATGAACGAGAATAGGCGGCGCATGGCCGCCGGCGAGCTCTACCATGCCTTCACCCCCGATCTCGTCGCCGCGCGTACCCGCTGCTCATGGGCTTGCAAGCGCTACAGCAACGCCGGCGAGGTTCCCCGACGCCGCCTGGTCGAGCTGTTTAGGGAGTGAGTGCAGCGCCCCAGCTCTACTTACAACATGGCATCGAAGCTAACGATTTGGACTTCCTCAGCATCGTTGGCGACACTACCCCGCTCCCCCCACCAGCAGCCACGCCCGAAGCCGACGAAGATCTCTTCAAAGACGATGCTTGGGTTGAGGCCCCCGTACACATGGACTACGGCACCAATGTCAAGCTGGGCAAGAATGTGTACATCAACTACGGCTGCACCATCCTCGACACGTGCCTGGTGACCATCGGCTCGCGCACCCTCATCGGTCCCAACGTCTCCTTCTACAGCGGCACCCACCCGCTCGATCCCCTCCTCCGCAACGGCACCAACGGCCCCGAGCTCGGCAAGGAAATCCACATCGGGGAGGACTGCTGGATCGGCGGCGGCGTGAGCATCCTGCCCGGCGTGACCGTCGGGCGCGGCTGCACCATTGGCGCCGCCAGCGTTGTCACCAAGAGCGTACCGCCCTTCCACGTCGTCGCAGGGAATCCGGCCAAGATAATCCGCAAAATCGAGACCAAGATGGACCCGGAACAGCAGGATGCGCCAGCCCCGGGCGTTGGCCCTGCTGCTGGGACTGAGACGGAGGCGCGCGCTCAGGCTTCGGCGACTGTGGATGCAAAGTCCGGTGGTGAGGATAAAGCGATGGAAGAGAGGCTCTGGCGCGCATTTGCGGCGAGCGAGAAGGGCGCGGCGGAGGGCGGCGCCTTTGACAAGAAGGGCCCGGCGACCGGTGCGTGAACGATGCGTAAAAGACAGAGGGACGAACGAACCTGTAACGGCCTTATGAAACGTACATCTTAAGAATGAAAACCGGCCTCTTAACCACAAGGACCAACTTTCCTCCGCCATTCTAAGGCGCCTTTCAGTTAACCCGCAAGTAATCTCCCACCCTCCAACCACACCCCCGCATCTCCAGTATTCTCGAAGCCTAGACTTCCACGCCAGCAGCAGACAGCATACCTGTCACCACGTCTCGGGCCGCCCGTGTTCCACACAGCTAGCAAGACCCGACCAATCGGCGCCCGTGCCGCATCGAATTCCCGTATCGAAATCGGCGGCTGCCACGTTGCCGGACGCGCATTCCGCTGCGGGTGCGGGGTAGGGAAGGGCGTTACACCACCACGCCACGCTCAGGTACTGCCTGTTGGTTGCGCGTCGTGATCGTTGAGCGCATGAATCGCATGGATCAATAGGGCAGTAAGCCCAGCCTATACGACGGCGGCGACGCAGGGACAGACGCTCGAGCGCGACCCGGAGCAAAAAGTGACATAAAAGAGATTCGTCGTTAGGCAATCGTAGGAGCCACCCGAGAGCTGGCCGTATAGGAGTAGGTACTAGTAAGGAGTAAGAAGAGAAGGAGAAAAGAAAGAGCGCAAGATGCTGCTCGCACCTCGTGCTGGATATCCTCGCGAAGAAAAACAAGACCGCGCGTCGCCACCACCTCCACGACCAACCCATATAGTACAAACGGAACGAACAAACGCCGGCAGACCTCCTCACGCCGCTCAAACGCCTCACATCCCAAGTACATCAACCAATCCCACCTACCTCGCAAACGCGCCCCCGGACTCATCCCCAAGCCCCCGAAACGCGACCCGCCCATTCGCCTTCAAGATCTCATAAACCGCCTCCGGACTCAACGCATACCCACTCTTCCTCCACCGGGCATTCAGCCACTCGGCCAGCGCGTCGCTGCTCTGGCGGAAATCGCGCATGTCCCACTCGCGCAGAATGACGCGGATGACGGGGGGATCGGGGGCCGGGGCGCGGGCGTCGGGCCCTGCGGGCATGGGCACGGGCACCGAGTCCAGGGGCGGCGGGGCGCAGCGCTGCGAGGCCGGGAACAGCGACTCCCATGCCGTCAGGAAGTGGAGGAGTTGGGCTTCGCTGTGGGCGCGCCCTGTGAGCGCGAGCCCGAAGGGCCGGCTGTTGGCGCGGAGGGCGCCGAGCGGGGCTGTCGCGAGGGGGTAGCCTGTGAGGGGTGGTGAGTCGTGTGCGTGGGGGAGAAGACGAAAGAAGCAAATGAGCAGAGAACGTGAAATGTAACCGCGTACCTGCTGCTGCTGCCAAGTCACACAGCGCGCTGTCCCCCGGCGCGGCCAGGATGTCCACGCCATAGTAGTCGCATACGAGATCGATGCCCTCGGCGCCGCCGAGCCGGCGCAGCGTGTCTCGGTTGTGCGCGACGACGGGCGCAGGCGTGTTGGTGCCGAAGGCGGTGATCAGGTCGTCTTGGTCGGGCGCCGCGGCGGGGAGTTCGATATCGGCGTGGTCGGCGTTGAACTGGATGAGGGCGGCGAGGTTGCGCACATTGCTGTTTGTGCTGTCGAGGTGTGCGAAGAAGTCGGCGGCTGTGCGGCGGAATTCGTGGTCTGTGGAGGTGGGGATGGGGTTAGTTGTGTGCGGTCTTTCTTTCTTACCCTTTTGGGAAGGAGGACGGGACTCACAAGCAACGACCTCGAAGCTGCCGAGGCCGCCGGAGCGGAAGCCCTCGGGTGAAGGCGCCTGCACTGGATAGGAGACGGCGGCGCCGTGGTCACGGATCTTGGCAATGGCCATCTCGTACATGTTGACCATGTACTTCTGAGCATCGGCATTGCAGCGCGCAAGGTCACCGCGCGGCTTCCAGACGGCGGGATCGACAAAGCCCACGCGCAGGCCCTTCCAGCGGCGCTTTACGGCAAAGCGAGGCGCGGCGCGGGGCACGCCATCGAGGACCGAGTCCTCGCGCTCAGGCTCGAGCAGCGCATCGGCGAGGGCGACGAGGTCCTCGGCGCTCTTGGCCAGCGCGGCAAGGGTGTCGAAGCTGCGGCTGAGGGCCCAGACGCCGTCCATTGGGGCGGCGCCGACGGTGGGCTTGAGCCCGTACAGTGCGGCGCGGTTGGCGGGCGTCGTCGTGCTGCCCACTGTGTCAGAGGCGAGGGCGAGCGGGGCGAAACCCGCCGCCACGGCCGAGGCGGCCCCCGCCCCCGCCCCGCCCGCCGCCGCGTGCTCCCAGATCAGGACGCCCTTTTCGCGGCGGCGCGCGACGAAGGGGGAGAGGGACTGGCCGCCGACGGCGGACCAGCCCGGCCGCATCGTCGTCGACTTGAGGCCGCAGAGCTCGGAGAGGTTGGTTTTTGCGAGGACGACGAGGCCGCGCGCAAGCAGGCGGTCGACGATGGGCGCGGACGAGGCCTTGGGCTTCGCGCCCACGAAGGCGTACGACCCGACCGTCGTATCGAGGAAGGTGGACAGCGGGTCCGTCAGGATGTTGTCCTGCAGCACGATGGGGACGCCGTGCAGCGGGCCGCGCAGCAGGCCGGCCTTGCGCTCGTCATCGAGCCGCCGTGCTACGGCGAAGAGGTGGTACCGCGGCGCGACGCTGATGATGGCGCGCAGCTGGCGGCCTTTGCGGTTGTGCCGGTCGATTTGCGCGAGCAGGATGTCGACCAGCTCGACGCTGGTAAGGCGGCCCGTGGCTAGGAGTTGTGAGAGGGAGGAGGCGGTTGCGGTGAGGGGGTCGAAGGGCAGGCCGTCCATGTTTTGTTTGTTTGCTTCCTTTACTTTTCCTATCCGTCTTCTTTTTTTCTTGCTTTTCTTTTCTTTTCTTTTTTCCAGAGAGAGAGAGAGAAAGGAAATGTAACAGAAGGACCCGGGCTACGGTTCTAGAAGAAGATCTTGTGTACGCTCGTGTAAGTAGGCGTCGTGCCTACGGTTAAGCTTGTGTCGCATGCGATGTAACCAATCCCGTGGCATCGAGGCTTGACGACGACTACGGCGGCGGCGACAGCGGCAACGACGACCACGACAGCGACGACGACGACGACGAGGAGTGGACGCGACAAAAACGGGTAGAAGAGAAAGAGACGGGCGAGCGAGATAGTGGTGGATAATATAATATACCCAGGTTGCAGCAGCAGCAGGAGCAGCACTAGCAGCAGCCATATCGGAAGCGCTCAGCTAGCAGCCGTGGCGCGCCCTCCCCCTCCCTCGTTCATATCACGCATCACAGGCATCACGACCCCACGAGCCTGCCATGTGGTCAGCCCCGGGCGCTCTGCCGTCCCGACAATCCTGCCCTTCCGGGCGCCCGCGAGCCGTCGTGGCGTCGGCCTGCCGCCTGCACGCCCCTGGTCGCGCCGCCAGGCTTGGATTATAACCTTGCCGTGCCCTGGTCCGCATATTGCCCGCCGGCCCCGCGCCTTGTCGAGAAACGTGTGTTGATGGACGAACGAACGACCCTTGCGAGTGAGCGCGCGGACAAGCGAACTTGCCCCGTTTGCCGTCGTCGCACGTCCCGCTTGGGGATCTGCTCTCGCTACATATGTGCGTACAGTGGACTGGCTCAATTTACCATTGCTGCGGGCACTGCTGCTGGTAGCTAGAGATTTCTCGACGAGCGACGAGCGCTGCTGCTGCTGCTGCTAGCTGGCCATGACCTTACTCCTCCTCCTCCTCCTGGTCCTCGGTCAGTCAGCCCTGCCGCTCCCTCTTCCCTTCCCTCCCCTCCGGACAAGGGCCTGAAACCTGATAGCCGGGCGCAAGCCGCGTTCCCCCGATCCCGATGTCTTGCATTGTCGCTGTCTTGGAGCCCGTCCGTGATGCGCGACCCGTTATTACTCGGCTTTTGTACAGACATGCCTACCTACGCACGGCTGCACGCGGTCGGGCGGCTTCCGAGCAAGAGCGAGCGTCGTACCGATATTGTGCGCTCGCCACCACTGCCACTGCCACCACTACCGCCTCCGTCGCGTACAGCTCTGCGGGCGCTGATGCGATGGGGTTGCGGAGTGAGTCTCCGTGCGTGAGCGATTACCTACCTTACCTCTGCCGGCGCGCGGCTGAGAAAGCCATCATCAGCAGCAGCATCAGCAACAGCATTGCCCGTCACTAGCGACGGGGACCTGAGTGATCGTCAGGCAATCTGCCGCTCGCTAGCAGCTGAACCTCGCGAGCGAGCCCTGCTGAGCTGTGGCACTCCCCGTCCGTCGCACAGCAGCAGCGGCTTAGATCCGCTCTCATTAGCTGCTTCTGCTGCCGCTGTTACTACTGTTGCTCTCGCACCGGCGCTGCCCTGCCCTGCCCTGCTAATCTGCCACTCTATGCCAATCTGCCATATTCCTCATCGCCGCCGCCGCTGCGCTGCTGCGTCTGTCGTAGCACGCTCGAGCCGAACGCTAGTTCCGGGGTTGAGGGGCGCAGGGGCCTTTCTGCGCGCCTGTTGCTGCTCACTGCTCCCTGCCATGGCTGCTGCTCAGTGCTCGCTGCTCACGGACCCGTGTTGTTTTGGTCTTTTTTTCGCTGCGAGCCAGCCCGCTGCCCGCCCTACGCCCACCTACAGCGGGGGCGGGGATTTTTGCTTTTTGCGCGCAAAAGAGACGCCGTCGTCGTCGTTGTCGTCGTTACTGTTGCCATAGCTGTCTCCCAAGTGGTGGTGTGCCCTGCCTGTATGTACACACGCATAGGCACGTACGTACATACAATACGCGACGCGACGGCCGGCAGTTGCCGTGCATATCTGTTGCAGCGGCAGCAGATGGCGCGGCGCAGAGCAGCAAGAGCAAGCAGATGCAAATTTGGGCGGGTGGCGATCCGCGAGCGAGCGGGTGGATTGGGTGGATCCTTCCTGCGCGCATGTGGCCTGTTGTGTGCATATCTGGATTTCGCTCGGCCGTTTACGACAACTGTCTCCTTCTCTCTCTCTTCCTGGCAGAAGCTGGCCGTCGCGTGGGTCCAGGGCAGGGCTGGTCGTCGTTGGCGTTGTCATTGTCATTGTCATTGTCGGATAAGAGCGTTGCCGGCGACGGATGGGTAGACGCGCTGCCTACATAGCTTCCTTCTTCCTTGCCCGGGCTTGACGCTAGGTGGAGCGAGATTTGATGACGGGCTTCCATGCGCGGCGTTGGAAGGGCGCTGCTTTGCGTTTGCGTTTGCGCCGCCGTGAGCCGGCCGGTGGCTTTGGCTTTGGTTGGGCTAATTGCGTTGCACAGAGCCGGAGCCCGTGTTACACCAGGTGGGAGCGCGGGAAACGGCCGCGTTTGCGTGGGTCCGGAGGCCTGGTGCTGACGTGTGGCTGCTTTTGGGCGTTGAGTGTTTGGGCCCGGACGTGAGGTGGCTCGTGGGGAGCATTTTTCTTTCTGACACTGACGGGCGGGTGTGGGCGCTGACATCCTTTTTCCGGGAACTCGGGATGAGAACTGTCGGTTGAGACGTCATCTCTGCTTTCAACTGGTGGGTGGTCTTTCGGATCAGTATGGTCATCCGCACTGTCGCTTAGCTGTCGACTACTAGTCTGCCCTGGCATCAGAGGGATGGTGTCTGCTAGGGGAGACGAAAAGGACACTAAGTATGAGATGTGCGGTTTCCATCGCAATATAATCTGGACAGAAGATACCTGCAAGTATTTTTATTGTTTGTTTTGGGCAAGTAGAAGGACAAGCTGATAAGTCAAACGGGGGTCGCGGTATTATCCACTTATGAACTGTCGGAGAGACGTCTCTTGCTCATCTTATGAATGCATTCTAGTGTCCAAACATTTATCGTACAATTTTTCCAGATGTTGAGGGCGCTAATTGGTCATCTAGCAAAGGTATAGTAAGCATTGAAGCTGTCGTGCAGAACGCTAGCATTTGAAAGCGACGTCCCGGAGCCGCAATCAAAAGAACCATACCTCGGTACAGGGGACGTTTTCAAGAAAAGAAACACTGAGAGAAGCAGCGGTAAAGAGGGCAGGCGAGCAAGAAATCAGTATTACACGGCGTCAAGGGAAATCAAACACATCGAAAGATCAAATGGCTCGCCTTATCCCTTCGCATGTCGCCGGCCACTGTCTTACAGGCTGCCAAGACGCCTTTCCTGGCTATATAACGTCTTTCACCGGGAACCGAGATCCACAGCTTAGCAAGACAAGAGACGATACAAGCAGTCCCTACAGAGTACACCTTGCCTAGCTCCTAGCCCGAGTCCCGGATATGGGTGAAATAGTTTAAGAGCACATATAGATTCTATATATCGTTATCTGGTACTCTTCTTCTACTCCATACAAAGATTATAAGTAAGCATAGGCTTTAACGGCGCTAGCAGGGGAGGGGGGTCGCGAATTTACAACCCGTAATAGGATGGACCTTGCGCGAAAAAAGTCGATTCTTCGGTACTTTATCTACTCGTATAGCCGTGCTGCAGCAACACTAAACCTTCAAGTCAACCAATCAGATGCGAAAGGTAGGACCAGTATCTCCTAGTTGGCACTAATAGGTACTAACTGCAAGTTCTATATAATAAGAGATCAGTGGCAGGCGCTGCCACACTAGTAGCAGCCTTTTACAGTGTCTACTCATGCTAAGCTGCCAGCACTTCTATGCTGTTCGGTAAACATGGTAAGATTCGCAGTCTCCACCAATCAAGCTGCGTTCCAACGGCGAGGCTTATTAATGGAAAACACTGCAGCTTATCTGCCTATTATGGAAAGATGCAGTATTTATATTTATTTTTTTATTTATAGAGAGAGTGGGGGTAAAGCTGAGGAACAAGAAAAGAATGGTATCTATATATTTTCCCATCAGCTTCAATTTCCGCTCCTTAAATATCATATCATCTACGAAGTGCTGTAATTCTTACCCCCAGAAGAACAAAACTTCTCGTTGGAGACGTTCAAAAATTGTGTCCTTCATCCCAATATCAACATCAAAATGACATTCCCGTTGCGCCCCACCATGTCGGCGCCTACAGTACTTCAAGCGCAGCGACCTGGGTCGGAGGTTAGAGTGCACCAAGAAGTCACTAATCCCAAAGAGAGCTCACCGGGAGCAAGTCTTGGGAAGTGGACGATTGCCCGCTGGACCACTTTGATTATCGACATTATACTTTCAATTTTTCCGTTACTTTTCATCGGTACGTCGCACAACCTCCCCATCCTCGATTTTATCTCAAGCATCGCTAATTCACACCTCTTGCAGTGCTTGCTATAATCGCCGGTTCTCTAGACCAAAAACCGACCTCTGCTTTTGGTGCGAAGGTCCAGCAAGCTCTACTGTTGGCACCCACTGTTTTCCCGATCATCTTTGCTGCTTTGATGGGAAAGTTTTTCAGGACTTATGGCTTGTACCGGGCCGAACGAGGTGTCACGCTAGGTGTTGGTCTCCTAACAATCTCTCAATTGGGGTGTTGCTGAAGTATTTTAGACTCTAGAGCAACTCGTTGGTTGCCAATCCCTATTCGCCGCCATAGAGAGGCAAGTCATTCTGCGAAGACTTAGCCTTATAGGAGTTGTTGCCACGCTATTCTGGGCTTTATCCCCTATCGGTGGCCAGTCTGCACTTCGCTTGCTCAGTACATCGACTCATAGTACTACGTATAATACGACAGTCAAATATTTACCCGTAATGGCGGATAGATATAGCTTCCTGAGAGGTTATTCTAGCCTAACTCGTGGACGACCTTTCGTGGATGCTATATTTACCACCTCGCTCCAGACCGCGCGGACGTCAGTGGGGGGAGTGGATTCTCCTATGGACATCTGGGGAAACGTCAAAATACCGAACTATTATTCCCTTACCATCCTAGATAATGCGACTTCCGGATCGTGGATTAGTGTCAACCACTCCAAAGCTATGCCTTCGTCTTTGATTGGTATTCCTGTCGCCGGCATCCCTAGTAGTGGAAGCTCGAACTTCACGATAGTTTCACGTCAATGGTCTGTGAACTGCTCCAGCAACGACTACATCCAAACCTGCCGTACAGGGATTTGCTGGTCTCCTGAAATTCCGGAAAAAACCAGCTCATTTACCTTTGAGCTAGGGCATTTCTACCCCGACGATCCTACCCGCGGCCGAGACACAGAAACCACCAAATCTGAAGCAAATCTCATTTTTACGTCTATGGCCGGCGTGGGTGAAAATAACAGTGTACCCGCTTCAGTAGCCAATTGCAAAATAAGAGCTGGGGATTTTGAGTCTGCCATCCACTGCAATGGAAAATCTTGTAGTGTGGAGGCAATGCGACCGTGGACCGATAACTTTGAAGGCAACCGAGCGATAAGTGCTTACGAAGCAGGCTTGCTCTTCCGGGGCATCGAGGGAGTCTTTGTATTTGACGCGGGAGATGCCGGTAGTTCGCAAACCGAGAGATGGCTGTTGGATCCGAACACGGATTTTTCGCCGCACAGAGGGCAATATGTGAACATGACGAATGTTCCGTTGCAACCCCTTAGTTACCGCCTAGGAATTGTAGTAAACACCTTCTCGCGGGCAACCTACGGCACGGAGTTCTTCATGGAAGGTCTTAACAAAGACATCGGGTATTACGACGACGCCATTACAGATAATGGTGAACACATCTCCTTCAATTCCTCTCAAGCTCAGGTGGAAAATATCACCGGCAACGTTTACGTATGCCACTGGACCTGGACTATCCTTCTGTTGACCACCTCCTCCATTCTTCTCCTCGCAGGAACAATCTCTATATTCCTAAAGACAATTACCCTCGCTCCAGATATCCTAGGCTACGCCTCGTCCATGATGCGAGACAACCCGCACGCTAATGTGTTCGTTGGTGGATCCTACCTGGACGGCTTGGAAAAGACTCGGTTACTCCAGAACGTTAAAGTCATGATCGCAGACGTGGAAGTAGACTCCGAGGTCGGTCACGTTGCACTGGCTACACAAGAGGGTAGAGATCCACAGCGGCTGCAGAAAGGGAGGATGTACGACTAGTGCGATAATGTTGGTATTTTAAAACCGTATCAGGGCTACTAGTGGGCATGTTGTTGCTGGTGCACCAGAATGGAGTATTAATAACTATGGAGTAGGATGGGTCTTCTTGTTTCACAGGTAGAATCGTGGAATCTTGTCTATGGGTTTATGACAGTTGCAAATTCTACGGTTATCGGTTGCAAACACAGTGCCAATGATGTTCACAGTACGGCTAAACGTGTACTGGAAGGGGGCAATAAGCAAATTAAATAGCACTGGCTACTGCTTCCTGACTACCGCAACTCCTAAAAATGTAAATTGACGGTATGAACCCATTTCGAACAGCTGCAAGAGCTATAAACAGCAACTTCCATCTCTGTCAACCGAGATTCATCGTTCAGCGAGATAGCAAAGGACCTAAGCAGCCCCTAAAAATTCGAAAAGGCACCGGATAATTTGCCCACCCCCTCTAGATATTTTGCCCACCCCACGTGATAACATCTACAGAATTATATAATATATTTTCTACTCTTTAAAATTATAGGTATCTATACCCTTATAAGTACCTTTACACCCTTCGAATATTTTATTTTTATACCCTCGTAGATACTCTAGTAGTCGTATATTTTTACTTTTATATAGAAATACAATAGTCTGTTATAATTGCCTAAGATATATTTTGTAGGTATTGTAGATTTTGCTTAAGATGTAGTTGCGGGGTGGGCAAATTATCCGGGGCCATTCGAAAAAGGTAATCATTTTTTTTAGAATTTCTAAACGTGACAGTGAAAATTTCGAACTTGCCAGCCAATGGTGCATTGATTGCAAAGCTTAAACGCTTATGCTACGTTGTGTCAGAAAGATGTGGGTTGGGGTAGGGTGGCTACGGTGTGGGAGTGTGAATGAGCAGTAATCGATTTGGTAGTACAAGCAATCAATGGTGGTCAAAAAGTTCATTTACCTTAACAGTCATTCAATATATCACCACACATTCCCACCCAAATAACCAAAAACCAAAAAGAAAAAGACACTCCGCCAACAAAAGAAATCGAACGCGCCTCCTTGATCGTGATCCCTACTCAAACTCTACCTCACTTGTACTTAGAGACACCTAGTCTGCAAACGCTCTTCGATGTTTACCCCTAGACCAGAGGGCCCATTACTTGAGTTCGGGCGGCCCAGTCTGACGCGCTCGATTCCATGCTTTTGGATTAGCAACCCTACTATATATACCAAGCATTTAATTATGTTGAGTTAGTGCGCGCTGCATGTTCTGCCACGACGTAACCAGGTGAGCGTGTGCAACTAACTACATCGTTCTCTTGTTCCTTTCAAAACACACCCACTTTGCGAGTGGTGGTTAATGTGTCCGTCTTTCAGTCGGTTTCAATTCTGTTGGCCAATAGTCAACCAATGATCCTTCTTGGCACCAGAAGCTGGAGTCCAACAGGAGAGATTGTTTATTGTGAAAGATTGCACAACACTCGATGAACGTACCACTACTTACCAAACATTTCCGCACCCGACCACATCGCACAAACAGTCCATCATCACAACACAAAGCGCAAGTCTCACAAACAAAACCGCTGGAGCCCGATCATAAAGCCTCGTGTATCTACTTCAACCGTACTATATAACACGAAGATCTCCCAGCAAGCAGATCAGACAAAAAGCAATAGCAACACCAGCGACGAAAGAAAAGGTAAACCCTAGCACTCCGCACTACTGCAAAAAACCGCGGGTATGTAAGGATCGTTGCCGCAGAAGAAGAATCCCTGCACACGTTCGCTGATAATACAAGCCCCTCCACACATACGCGCGCACACACCTCACCGAAAAAACGCCATGCCCCCTTACGCAGATTCGCAGGCTCGCAGAAAAGGAGTGTCGGCTGAGAGTCGAAGCGGCGTTGAAATAATGAAGCTCTCTGGCTAGCAAGAATAGAACTTTTACAAGAGTAGGATGGTGGAGAGGGGAACTATCACTCGTCTGGGTCTGTCGCGTTGTTGTCGCTCTCCTCCGGAGCCTTTGTCTGCGCCCGAGTCCTGGTCGTTCTTCCACTGGCCCTGGTTGCGGCCTTCTTCTCCTTTGGCTTTTTGTTGCTAGGAGGCGTCGGTGCTACGGGTTGTTCTTCTTCGACCTCGCTGCTTTGTTGCTCTTCGCTCTGGTCCTGATCCTCTTCATCCTTCTTCTCGGTCTCGTGGTCCCAGTTTTCCATCTCGACATCGTCCTCAGTGTCACTCTGCTCCACATAGCTTTTGGCGGCAGTGTGGCGACCACTGCGTCGTCTCTCGCTCGAGGGTACATCATCCGCAATCTTACGGACTTTCTTGGGTTTAGGCGTACGGACTCCTTTGCTAGCCCTGCGTACGGGTAGCTTTGTGGACCCAGAGAGCCTGGAACGCTTGTAGGCACGCTCACCACTGCTTGCATCCGTCTTGCGCTGTCGTAACTGTTAGTATCTGTACCTAAGTTCATGAGCGGGGAAGTTTCACTCACCTTCTTCGTTCTCAAGCTTGCCCTCACCAGATCATCCAGCTCCTCCACGAGCTCCTCTGGCACGTATTGCTTTTCCGCAATCTCTTGTGCAACCTCGTGAGAAGGCAAATTCGCAAAGATATCTGCGGGCATGCGTGCCTTTTTCGAGAACGCTTGCATGCTCCAGCTGTGCGATTCTCTGAAACGCTGAATCACCGCCTGGGCTAGGTCCGACAGGACGTACAAATTCTCGCTGGCCTCAGACTCGATTGCGTCCTCTACAGCTTTAACCCGTTGAGCGACATGGTAGATGAGAGCCACGTTGTTCTCGTTTGCCACGCTCTTGAGGTAGAACATAATGTATTGCACGAAGTCCCGTAGGTTGTTCACGCTTTGATCAAAGTCCGGGTGATGGGCCAGCAGAGAAAGGAAGCGAGCAAAGCAGTTTTCAAAAACAAAGTCCTGCGCCTTGGTGAATGCAGAGCAGCGAGCTCGAATCCAAGTGACGGTGCTTTCTTGGAGACGTGAGTCGGGCTCGAAAGCAAGGAGGAAAAGGATAGTGTAGAACCGGCGTGGCAGTTTGTCTTGGCCAAGGTATTTCATGAGCTTCTTGACAAAGCCCTCACGGACATGCGGATTGGGGTCTTGGGCTACGATAGCGAGCTCATTGAAGTCCTTAGCGGTCAACAGGGCGTCGAAGCGACGCTCGCGGCAGAGCTTGAGAAGAAGCTCCGCAGAAAGCAGGCGTAGACGTGCCTTCTGTGCCTTAGGAGACTCACTCTTTTTAGAAAGCTCGCCCTGCTTCGCCACCAGAGTATTCAAAAGCTTGTACACGGGCTGCGAGACTTCCTTTACCGACTCCTCATCGCCTAAGCCTCGGAGCCGGTTGACAAGTATTTTAAGGGCCCACATCTTGGCAGTGCAATCACTGTCCGGTTCATCCGTCCAAGTAGGGTTTGCTTCCTCGTCCGTTGGCGTAATTTTGAGTAAGACATTATTAATGGCAATGTCAATGACAAGATCGATTTCATCCTCAATAGCCTTCGATCCAAGTAGCATGAGCTGGCTCAGAGTTGCAAGCCTTGAAAGATAGTTTCCTTTGCCATAGTCAAATCCCTTTGTGCATTGTCGCAGAAGATCGCGGGCGTGCATTTCCTTTTTGTCCGTGTTAGCCATAAGGATCGAAACCCCGTACTTGGCTGCCCTTGGTGGCGTGCCGTACTGAGCAAAACTGATCATGCTTTGGACAAATTTGCGCTCCGTCGGGATATCCTTGGGAAACTTCTTCGCAAACCCGGAGCATGCTTTGAGGTCATCTACAGCACCCGGGCCATTCGGTTTCTTTGCAGTTGGTGCTTCGCTTTCCAAAGCCCGGCACAGTTCCTGCACGTAGCCTCTGAAAACATCCGGATTACGAGATGATATCTCCTTGATAACCTCGTGCGCGGTGTTCCCCAGACCTTTTTCATCGGTCCGTGAGGACTCGATGATTGCTGGCACGTGGCTTTTGTTGTAAAGCAGCACGCTGACCCTGTACACCAGAGGAATGAGTGTTTCGAGCATGGTACTTGTTGACCCTGGGGCTTCTTCTATGCGCTTCGAGAACTCCTTGATGGCTTTGTAGACCTTGCGGTAGTCGCTATCGGGGGCCATGGCGAACCTGATAAGCTGGTAGCTCCGACGATCGTGCATCTTCGCGAATTTCCAAAGATCCTCGGATGCTTTTGATGATTCAGGTAACGTCTTTGCGTGGTACTCGATGAGCTTGCCAAGTTGGAGTTTTGTCTCCTTCTCTCCCTTGTCCATAACGCCGCCGTTATAGTCCTCGCACCGTTTGAGGAGAGCATCCATATATTTCGCCAGCGTGACGGAGTTGACTTGCTTCACGAACAGCACCGTCTTTGATCTTGGCACCAGATTTCTAACCAAGGCAAGAATCCTTTCGACCCTTATTTTGTCAGCATCTGCTTCCGTGTGCTCGACGTTGTTGTTTGCTTGGCTGTCTCTGATCCGCTGGGAGCTTTCTTTCGATTTCGTCTTGATTGCGGGGTAGTTGAGCGGTAAGAGAAGTTCGAAAAGAACGTGATCGACGAGTACGTTAACCTCCTGGTCGTTAAGATAGTAGGCATCAAGGATTCGCGATGGTATCGGGCTAAGGAGCTCGCCAACACGCTCGCTGCCCTCAGTTATGGACCCAGAAGCAACGCCCCAGACCTTGCCCAACAACTTCATGGCTTCGACACGTACGGCACTCTTGCGGTCCCTGACACGGTCGGCTAGGTTACTTAGTATGGATCCTGCTTCGGAAATTCCACCTCTGCTACCGATCTTCTGGACTATGTCGTGAAACTCGAATCGTTCGATGGCTTTAATCGCGGCCAAGCGAACCCGCTCATCGCCGTCCACGAGCATATCGCCTAGATACTTGAGTAGCTTTTGTTCTTCTTCGGGATCCAAACCCACGCCACCAGCGCTGGTCATGAGTACCCTGCCAACACTCGTGACCCATGCAGAGCGAATCAGCGGAGACTTGTCGTTGCGGCGGTTGAGGAAACCTTGGTAAACTTGGTGGTAGCGGGATGGGAATGAGTGGGGAGAGGTCGGTGTGGTCAGAAAGTTGTACACCGGAATACGGTCGGAAGGAGATGACAGGCTCTGAGACGGATATGCTGCGGCATTGTACACCGGAGCTGGCGGCGGTCCCGCGGCTCCAATACCAGCGATCATATCACCAAGTGTCTCTGTTGCGAGCGTCCTTAGTTGAACATCCTCTGCGCTTAGCTCAATTTCGAGTTGCGGGACAATATCCTGCAGGACAGAAGGCGTTGATCGCCATAGCTCGCGGAGTAACCTATGCGCTTTTCTACTCTCTTGCAGATCTTCTTCCGAGGGACCGCGAGGAGCGTCATCTTCTGACTCGTCGGGAGGGCTGCTGGCGCGCTTGGAACCTTTCTTGGTCGATCTGTGTGTAGGCGCCGCGGTGGTAGCGTCCACGATGACCGAGCTGAAATATTGACTTATGTATCTCGCCATCTTATCAGAGCAAGAATTGCAGATATTCTTTGCCATATTGTATGCCGGAGGCGCCTCCTTTAGGAGAAGAGTGGATTGCCTTTCATCGACTTGCGCTCCTTTCTTGGGCTTGGTTCCATTGGCCGTGACAGCGCGCGGATCGGCGCGGAGGAACTGTGCCAGTGTAACATCTACGACCTCTCCAGGCATTCCTTGCGCCTCGTCTACTAGTGTCGCCAGAACGGCAGTCATATGATGTTCAACGTTCTTGCTGAGCTCTTCGCCGGACTCGGCCTTGGACGGCCCCGACAGCACGTCGAAGCACACCGTGAACAGTGCTAGCATGAGACTATTGGCCGCGGGGATATCCGTAAGGAGGACGATGCTCTTGACCTCTGCCAATGACTTCAAGACATAAATGTGTTGGCCATTGTAAGGGCTCGACGGATCGGCAAGAGATGGAAAGATGGTATGTATGAACAGCATGAAGATATCCTGTGTTGCGCGCGTCAGCTTGTGTCTCAAAACTTGAGTCCTGTCCGCGGCTTACCTTCAGCTGAGCCGCTGTATACGGTGCATCTGGGGCGCACAGCCTGAACATGTCTACAATGCAACATGCCGTCCATGCTCTTACACCGCGATCCTTGTGCGACAGTAGGTTTTGCGCCGCAAGTTCTTTCGCAACGGGCATCAGGGATGACCTTTCCGCATCCTCCTGATCAAGGTCGCGCAGCTCGCGCGACAAGTCCTGGAGTCTGCGCAACAAATCGGCGACGGGTATTGGCTTCCCAGGGCGCGAGGCCAGGCTCTTGTTGAAACGGAGACCCGAAGTAGCCTCTTGCTGCTCGGGTTCTTCGGTGACTGCGGTCGCGCCGCTCGTGCGACTACGTGTGCCGGGCATTGTCGCGGTGTCTCCAGGAGTAGTCGAATGCGCCGAAGCGCGTCGTGAGTCGCGGGGACGCGCCGCAGTTGAGGTGTAGGAGGTAAGAGGGATGGCGTCCAATGATGCGGGAAAGTCGCGTCGGCAGCGGGGCGGGGATGATTGTTGTGCCTCGAGCGGAGGGTGACGTGGTACCGCGTTCGGACGATGGTTCAACTTTGGGACGCGCCTGGTTCGCGGCAGCTGCCTCGATCCCGCCGCGATGCCGCCGGGCCTCTACTTCTCGCCAACTTCACACTTGTTGACGCTTGTCAAGTGAGAAATGGGGCTTGTGTCCTTCGGCAGCAATGGAGCGTAGGAATTTTGTTTTCCAGCAGGTTCGTCTCACCTCTCCGCTAGCTCACACCTGCTATTGACCCCTCGACAGCTCAAGCCTCACTGCGTAGGGCTGAGCCAGGCCGCCCTGCGTATAGCAGGTAACAATGGCAACCCAAGAGATGTTGTTACCGCTTTGGCAGCACTTCTTGATGCATTAAAAGAGGCAAAGCAGTACCCGGGCGCTCTCAACGACAAGCTGGCTGAATATGTCTTTTTCCCTCTGTCGCACGTGTTGCGCGAGAAGCAGAAGCTTCCAGTTGTTGCTATAGAGCTCACGCTGCAATGCCTGACTATTATACTCCAGACTGGATGGCGCTCAAACATCGAACCAGCCCTGAGCGGCCAGTTGTTAATTCTGCTTACTGTATTTGCCGGCGGCACTCCGGGGAACAAACCATCGCCTCAATCATCTGAAGAACTGCAATGCGTGGCATTTCAGTGTTTGTCTGAGCTGTTTGTGACATACGAACAGTCCGAGAAGAGCAGGAAGAGCCTCACGGATGCAAGCAATATTCCTCCGCTCGGTCATGCGATAACAGTCATCTTGGAAGGCGTGGCAGAGGGGCCCTCAAATGACATCCAGCTGGCAGCTGTCCAAGCCCTGCGTAGCTGCTGTCTGGCGGTCAAGGATCGTGATGCCTTAGCAAGCTTCCTTCCTGGTATGGTTTCAGCCCTCGCCAAGGTGTTGACTCCAGCGACAAAGCAGCGTCGTTCCTATGAGATCCTTCGCATTTCACTCGAAGTGCTCTCTCAGCTCTTCAGGGCAGTCATTAGTGATAGAGCAACTAAAGATTTACCAGCTAGTGCTGAACCTACGGCCACACAAACAGCAAATGACAGCCAGGGCGCGCTTCGTCTTACTCAGTCATGGTTGAAAGCCACCACTGCTCAAATCAAACTCGCTCTGGCAAACATCATTCGCATTCGCCAACATGAGCGCAAGCACGTCAGACAGGCACTGCTCGACCTCTGCTTGATAGTGCTCGAAGAATGCCGTGAATCACTAAAGGATTCGGCAGCGATGATGGTCGAGACGATGGCAGTTCTGTGCGGATCAGATGATGACGGCGCAATGCAGAACATTGTTCGCCATGTAATAACTGCTGATCCGAGGTTGGCGGAGCTACTCCGATCAAGCATTCACAGCTGGGTTGTGTCTCTGCCTCGAGTACTGCAAAGCCCTGATGACGCTGTAAAACGGAGACTGGTCGTTCAGATTTCAATAGGATATGAATTACTAGCCGATCAGGGCACCGATCTTGATATCGTCGACCGCGCAATGGCAACGAACCTTCGGGATGGAATCTCTACCTGTTTCTCAGACCAACCCAAGATTGGAGAAATCACCCAAACAAAAGAATTGTCCAACTCGCTCGAGCTTACGGCTCCTCTACATGATGGACCTTCGAAAGAGTTTCAACCAATTATGTACGAGAACAAAAACCAACAAGAGATTGTTGGCGACCTTCAAAACCTGGTCAAGCATGTCAGTAGCTCTAAATCTTCTCTCACGGCCGCAAGAGAGCTCGTGGATTCCCTTCAATCAAGCAAGGGAACATCACAGTTGGCAAACTTCTGGGTTTCCCTCCAGCTGATCAAGTTCTCCGCCGAGAAGAACTCGGTCATCGACGCCTTTCTGGACTTTGGTGATGCGTCTATGGGACCAAATGAAGAAATCCTCGAGGAAATGTATTCTTTCTCGCTGGATGTTTTGCAAGAATCATCTCTCGAGCCCCAAGCAGACTGGAGACTGCAAGCACTCGCGGTCGAGACCATTGCATTTCAGGCCGAAACGTTGAAATCGGATTTTCGGCTTGAGTTAGTGGAGTCATTGTATCCGATTGTCCACCTCGTCGGTTCGCCAATCCCGCAGCTACGAAACCATGCAATCACCTGCCTGAACATAATGGCAGCCGCTTGCGACTACAAGGACGTTGGTAGCTTGATTGTTGAAAACGTTGACTATCTGGTCAATGCCGTCGCTCTGAAGCTAAATACGTTCGACATCTCGCCTCAAGCACCTCAAGTGCTTCTTATGATGATCAAGCTATCAGGCCCGACTCTGCTACCATACTTGGACGACCTAGTCAGCAGTGTGTTTGCAGCCTTGGAATCGTTTCACGGATACCCCAAGCTGGTCGAAATGCTATTCTCTGTCCTGAAAGGAATCGCAGAAGAGGGCACCAAGACGCCGCAGCTTGCCATAACAGAGGGAGAAGAGAGCATAACGCACTACAAGCCAGCCAGCAAACCCACTTCCATCCAAGACGTCGTGAGCATACTCAAAGCCATCCAAAGCCGCGAGAGGCGAAAAGACGACGAAGACGACACCGACTCGGCCACGCCGTTCCCGCGGCGGGCCTGGAAAGAAAAGATCGAACAAGAAGGGCTCCCAACAGGCGACTCAAACGACGAAAACGAAAACCAAGAAGAGACGCAAGAAAACGGGCTCAACGCCATCACCGACGACGCCCCCCCACCCGCCCCCAAGACCTACGCGCTCCTCCTCAAAATCTCCTCTCTAACGCAACACTACCTCTCCGCGCCCTCGCCCACTCTACGCACCTCCCTGCTCGGCCTCCTCAGCACGACGCTCCCCGCCCTAGCGCGGCACGAGTCCTCGCTCCTCCCCCTCATCAACGCCCTCTGGCCCTCCGTGCTGCCCCGCCTGCACGACACAGAGCCCTACGTCGTGGCCGGCGCCTGCGACGCCGTGGCCGCCATGTGCGTGTACGCAGGGGAGTTCATGCGCAGCCGCATCGAGGACGTATGGGCGGTAGTGCTGCGGCTGTACCGGAGCGGGGGCATCGGCGGCAGTAGTAGTAGCATTAGCAGTGGCCGAAACACCACCACCACCCCCATCGCGTCCCTAACAGCCAGCATGGCAAGCACATCCTTGACCCCGACCCCAACAACAACAACACAAACACCAGCACACTACACGCCAGCGCCCACGCGCCTCATCCGCGCCGCGGCGCTCAACCTCGTCACCACGGCGCTGAACACACTGACGCTGGACGACGCGGCCGTGGCCGAGGCGCTCGACCTGCTTCTCCCTGTTGTGGTGGCGCGCGCGGATGTGCGCGCCGCGTTTGAGCGCTGGAATGCTGATGCCGTGTGGTTGGCTGTGCTGGGGTGGGAGGTGCGTGGTGGGTGGGAGCAGGGACGTGGTAAAGGAAGTGGCAAGGTGGTGGTGGAGGAGGAGAGTGATGAAGGTGTGGGGAGGAGATGGGGAGTCGGCGAGAGGCCGGAGGCGTGGGAGGGGCGGGAGTTTGTTAGGGTTTTTGGGTAGAGGTGGGGGTGGAGGTGATGGATGGATGGATGAATGGATTCGTAGGCGCGTGTTTTGCGTTCTTCTCTTTTCTTCTTCGCTTCAAGATTGGATGTGCGTGTTTTCCGTAGATGTTAAATCGTGAAGTCGATGAACATGAATCCAAAAGCACCGTCTACAGCCACGATTTAACGCTACGTTTGGTGCAGATATGTAGATCGTGAGATGAGGGAACGGATGCAAGAGAGATCACACATAAGAGCACGCACGGCACAAAGCTCAAGTACCTAGCTAGAAAAAGGAAATATGTCGTTTTTTGGCAGGTAGACAACCACCGCACGCTGCACACGCACACATACAAGAAAACGCGGCCATCCATGTACGCGCTCGCTCATCACCTAAAGCACTCAAAGCGCGCCAACAACGATGAGAACAAGTAGGTAGAATCCCGCCATACAGTGCACACGCCATCACGTAGCCCAATCTCTAGCCATTCAGCCCTCCAGCGCCCAACTAAAACCTCGAGCGATTCCGCTGCGCCCTGAAGGCCGTAAAGCCGACATAAGCGCCCGTAAGCACGAGGCCGAAGATGACGAACTTGAGGGCGAACCAGCCCCAGCCGCCCTTGGCCTGCTTGGCCTTTTGGGCTTGGAGGCGCTGCGCGCGCCGGCCGCGGTCGATGTTACTCTGCCCGCCTGGCGCCGGCGAGTACAGGTTCTTGGTGCTGAGGGAGATGATGTCGTGGTTGTCGCTGAGCTCGCCCGTCTCGGCCGAGAAGCCCAAGTACGTGACGGGGGGGATCTTGACGTCGCCTAGCGTGAAGCACTCGGTCCATTCGTCTTCGGCCTTGTATTGCAGCTCGAGCTTGAGCGACTTCTCGGCAAAGTAGGTTAGGCGCGCCTTTGTGGGGACGGCGGAGTTGCGGAGACCGCGGGCCTGGGAGGCGGTTGGTTAGTGGGGGTCTTTTTTTGGGGTTGGAGATTGCGGGTTGCGGGGCGGACGGCATACCGAGCAGCCGGCCAATTCCTGGTGCTTGCCATCGTTGCTCTTGTCGTAGCCGGTTTGGCCATCGCCCAGCATCGCCATGACATAAGGGAACACGACGCCGGGCCGGTTGTTCTTGTACGTGTCGAAGAAGATGCCGAGGCCCTCGAAGCGGTTGGTGGAGCCGAAGACGTCGCCGGGCTGGGCGCGCTGCTTGGTGAGCCACATGGCCATGCCGTCGCCGTAGAGGTTGCCCTGGCCATGGATCTTGAACTCGAGCTCGACCTCCCAGTTGGTGGCGGTGAGGGGCACGCGCGAGAACAGCCAGCCCGCGCGCGACGGCTTGTCCGCCGTCAGGCGGATGTACTTGTCCGTCCGCACGACCGTGTCGGCGCCAAAGTCGAACCAGCGCGACTGCATGTCCGAGTCGAGGTAGGGCTGTTGCGTCCCGCCATTCCCGTCAGCTACATGGCTCCTTCTGACTTCTCTCCCTCGCCCAGACGCGGGTGCTGGGTTTTACTGACCGTCTGCAAGCTGTGCGTGCGGAGCTGTCGCTGCTGTTAGCTCCATGTGCTCCATCTCTCCCGCGCGCGGATCTGCAATGTACTCACTGGTATGCTCTTGACCTCAGGCACGGCATCGGTGTCCTGCTGCGCGCTGGCCAGGCCCAGGCTGCCCGCAAGGAGCGCCAGGCAAGTCCACGGGAGGAGCATTGCGAGGAGTCGGAGCTCACGTCGGTACTCCTAGGTAGGTGGGGGGGGGAGGGAGGTGTGTGTAGAGGTGGAGCGGGGCCAGGGCCAATCAGTCAATCAATCAAAGCGAGGGGGAGAAAGGACCGTGGATGCTCCAGCGCACAGCGTCGGGAAGCAGTTGAGAATCGCTGTCGGGGGTGCGCGCCTGGAAGTAACAACGCACTCTCTGTGGTGCGTGATGTCTGTCCTCTTCGGCCGGGCCCGCGAGTCAGTTGGTCACGTCCGTTTTTGTCGCCCGTGCCAAGCCGCGCGCGCATCATCATCATTGTCGTCGTCGCTCGTCAATTGACCTTGACTTTTTCTTACATCTATTCCTCTTCCTCCAATCCATACAACTCGCCTGCCGCCATGGACTTCGCCAATGACCCCAAGACTGCCGTCATGCAGCAAGTGCGGCAAGAAGCCGCCGTGCAAAACGCGCGCCAACTCGTAGAGGTATGTCAAATCTATTCACCAACTTAACAATTCTTCCTTCCCTAACACCACGCCAACTAGAAACTCAACGAGCACTGCTTCGAGCGCTGCGTCCCCAAGCCTGGCTCCTCCCTCTCCAAGGGCGAGGAGACGTGCTTCACCCAGTGCATGGAGAAGTACATGGCCGCCTGGAACACCGTCAGCAAGCAGTACGTCGCCAAGCTGCAGAGCTCGAGCGGGACGCTCTAAGCGCCGCGTTGCGCGACTCCGCCGGGATTATTGTTGGGTTGGGGTTTTTAGGTCTGGGTGAATGGATGGATGGTAGATGATGGGGCCTGAGGGCGCATTGCGCTGGATGCGCGATTGAAAAAGACTGGGCTACGGGTTGCGGGTGTTAATAATAGGATGGGCAGCCGTGTGTTGCTGTTGCTGCCTCATCGCGAGGCAGAGCTATACCTACCCGTCATCATCCACGGCGGGACAGACGGCACGGCGCAGAAGGAAAGCAGCGACGGCGCCGAGCCAGCTGCAAGTACAAGCAAGTGTACCTGTCTAAATAAACCAAATCAAATAAATAAAAAAAAAAAGAGCCAGAAAAACCTACCAACCTACCTTCGCAAAACCGCCGTGGCGTGCAAGCAATGACCTACATAACCATACCTAGTTAATTTTGGCCGACGCGTCTCGCGTCCACCCACCCACGCACCCCCGCGCCTCCACCAACAACCCACCAACCCTCACCTCCACCCTCAACAACACCAACCATGCCCACCCCAGCCACAGAAGAAGAAGCAACCATGCCGCCAGCGCCGCGCATCCCACTAACGCTGATCGTGGCCGCCACGCCGTCGCTGGGCATCGGCCGCGCCGGCGCCCTGCCCTGGCCAATGCTGAAGAAAGAAATGGCCTACTTTGCGCGCGTCACCAAGCGCGTGCCGCAAACGAACGACGCCTCCCCACCCGCCGCGCGCAACGTCGTCATCATGGGCCGCAAGACATGGGAGAGCATCCCGCCGCGCTTCCGCCCGCTCAAGGACCGCTTGAACGTCGTTATTACGCGCACGCCCTCAAAGCTCGACATCACCACCTCAAATACCACCTCAAATACCACCTCAAATACCACCACCTCCACCGACACCACCACCACACCCACCCCACCCACGACCATAACAGCGCCCTCGCTGACCCACGCACTGCACACGCTCCACACTTACGCGCAAACTGCCGCGCCCCTCGGCCGCGTCTACGTCATCGGCGGCGCGGCCATCTACCGCGCAGCGCTGGAGGAGGCGCCGCTATGCGTAAGACACGTCCTGCTGACCAAGGTGTGGGGCGAGTTTGAGTGCGATACTTTTCTGGGGGTGGATGTGGAGGCGGGTGGGCGGGGAGGAGAGGAAGGAGAGGAAGGGAAGGAGTGGGTGCGGAAGGGGAATAAAGAGCTAAGCGAGTTTGTGGGCGAGGTGGTGCCTGAAGGACGGGTGGAGGAGGGGGGGACCGAGTTTGAGTTTTGTTTGTTTGAGAGGGTGCGTGCGTGAGGTGAGGGTTTGGGAGGGAGAGGTGCGAATCCATCCATGGCTAAGGCTACGAACGAATCTGTTTTGTTACGATAGATATGAGAGAGGAGTGGTTTGGGAGTGTAACTGAGATACCGAAGTTGTGGGTTTGGAATTAGATAGACGAGAGAAATAGTGCGGAAATGTAACCGATATACTCCATATTCATGCATCCGTCATACAAATACTAGACAGGAGACAACAGACAGAAGAAAAGCCCACAACACTCACCACCCTACCGCTTCCCCTGGTTCTGGCCAAACGCCTTCTGGCGCTCCTTATACTCCTTCACAACCAACGAGCACTGCACCTCCTTACACAGCGTCTTCCTACGAGCCACAGGCAGATTCGTCGCAAACTCGAGCCCCGAAGCGCGCTCCACCGCCTCAAGCGGGACCTCAAAGTCAGTAAGCGGCTTATCGTTCGCAATACGCGCATTGGGGAGGACGAAAGCGCCAAGCGCGACGTCGCCGCCCGTACGGCCATCCTCGCCGTAAATGACCTTGTAGAAATGGGTGGGGACGGCGACATTAGGCGGCGAGCCGATGACCTCGTACGAGACACGCCACTTGCCGTCCTGGTCGCGGCGGGGCAGGTACAGAGGGCCCGTGACAACGCGGACAGAGGGGTAGCGGTGGGTGAGGCGGCGGCAGAAGTCCTCAAAGTGCGCCCAGTAGTCGCGGTTGAACCCCTCGCCGACCTGCGGGCACATGTTGCTCAGCGCAAACGTGTCGTCCATGGCAGGCTGGCTCCACTTTGCGTCGGCAGCGGGGACCTGGTGCCCGCGGTCGTAGCCGCTGCGGAAGTAGTCCTTGAGCTTTGCGCGGAACTTCTCTGGGATGGCGTGGTCCTCGGTGAACGCACTGCCCTTCCTGTCTGCGTTGTTCTGCGCCAACGACCCCGGCGTCATGTGCTCGGCCACCCAGTGCGGGTTGCGCGTGCGCCGGTCGAACGCTGATGTCAGGGAGAGCGCTTCACGCAGGTCGTTGACCGGCCCTGGGAAGCCGTATTGGAAGAGCCCGGAGGGGTCGACGGGCGCCCCGCCCGCTGCTTTGCTCAACGGTGTCGAGGGCATTGCTGCCGCTGCGCCTTGCGCCGCTGCGATTGTGGCTGCGGCGGCGGTGGGCGGCGTCGCGGGCGCTTCTCGCTTGCTCGAGTAGAAGGCCGCGGTTACGGCGGAGCCGGTGACGGCGCCCGCGGCCGCGATGATGGCGAGTGTCGCCTTGGACATGATGATAATGATGGCGGGACGGACTCGAGACAGACTCGGGGATTTGAGGATTCGAGGGCGGCCGCGAGGAATTGGAGCGAGTGCGGGAGTGGCCTGGCTGCTCGGCGACGCGTAAGGGGGATGAGCGGGACGCGAGCGCCTGCGGCTTGTCAGGTGGTGTGGAAAGGCAGCTGAGCAGCGAAGCGCGACGACGTCTCCGCAGATCTGCGTTAGCCGCGCGAGACAAAATCCCACGCTTAGTCACCCGCACGGGAAGGATTCAAGACACCTTGGTGTCGCTTCTGCTGATCGCTTTTTCTTGCGCTGAAGCCAAGTCAAGTCAAACAGCACACACACACTCACACGCTTGCCAGCTTCTTCTCTGCTGCACCGAAAAAAAAAAAAAAAAAAAAAAAAAAAAAACGAAAAAAACAACAGCAAGCAAACAAGCAGCCCAGCGCCGTGTCGCATGCAATAATAGTACACGCCTCCTGGCCCTTATTTGCTAACCTGCACAACCCGCAAATGTGTCAAGCAAAAGCTCCCGCCCCATGTTCCACACCTTGACGCCGGATGCCACTTAGAGCCATGAGGCCTTGAGGCCACGGGGGAATCTGCAGTAGCCGCGCTGTATACCCGCCCAAACCAAAGTCCCGAGAAGAACCCAGCTAGTTACCGCGAAAAAAGGAAATCGTCTTGGCAGACTTCCGAAAAGGGAAGAAAGGGAGTAAGTGGAAGAAGAAGAAGTGGAATAAAAAAAATTCAAAAGGGTTTCTTTTCTTTTTGCTTTCGTGGCCCTCATAAGTCGTCGCTGTCCTTGCGCTTCTTCCGACCTGCGCCCTTGCGCTTCTTGCCCTCGGTCTCCTCGGGCGAGCCGCCGCGGTCAACGGGCGCCGGCGCATCCGAGACCTTGTTGACGATGTCGTTGAGGAAGTCGAAGTGCTCGTCCTGCAGGACGGCCTGCTTGAGGTGGGCAGCGGAGACGCGTTTCGAGGAGCGGTTCTTGGCCTCGTTCGCGGCCTTTGTGACGAGGGAAATCATGAACAACTCGAGTGCCTTGGCTGTATTTTGCAAATTCGTCAGTCAGGTTTTTCTCTTTTTGCTGCCCAATGTTTCAACTGCCCCACGCGCTACTGCTGCTCCTGCTACTAGTACTCACCGACAACGTGCGGTGTAACCTGCGCCACCTTGCCGACGTCCTCGTCGGCTTGCATGATGCGCTTGATGCGCGCGGCGGGAAACTTGGTCTTGACCTCGATTCCCTCGGCGACGCCGGGAGCCAGCTCGGGGCCTTCGGCGACGACGCCGCCGCCATTGGGGGCGTCGACGTCCATTTGCTCGGGATTGATGGTTGTCTTGAGCTTCTTGTGGCCGGCGTGCGGGGACCACTCTTGGTCGTCTTCGTGCTCCGTCTTGGCGACACGGGGCATGGAAAAGAGCTGGTCGGGCGACGAGATGCTGACGCTGTTGCGGCTGGGATAGAGGTGGTAGGTTTGGTTGTTGTTGTGGTGGGGGTCGATGGGGTTGAAGGGCTGGTGGTGCTGCGACGGCAGTGGTGCGTATGAAGCCGGGTCGGAGCCGCGATATCGTTGGCTGTGGCTGTGCGCGACGGGCTGGTTGGGGTCTGCGGCGTGGGCGTCGAGGGTGGAGAGGTCTGGCGAGCGCGGCGCGTAGGTGGACGTGTCGGGCTCGTCCATATTAGGGCGAGAGAGGCACCGAGGGGTTTTGAGCAATGTGACGCACGCGCTAGTTTGACGAGCTCGGCCGGGGGCTGGTGTGTGCGTGGCGGGCGTGGCGGGTGTGAAAGGTCCAAAGCAAAAGAGCCTAAGGCGCAAGGTAAAATATAACTAGTACAAGTAGATGGGACGTAAATGCAAAACGGTCGATGACGTCGGCTCTCTCTAGCTAGCTAGCAGGTAGGTAAGTAAGCAAGGCGGCGGCGGGCGCAGGGCAGACGCCGCCCTTTTATGTTTAGTTCTGAAGCCTTGGGGCCAGTCACCCGTCACGACCCAAGAGCGGCCAAGCCTCTCCCTTATAAAGCCGCCCGCCGTGCGCGAAACCCTTTGCACAACACAGCGTTGGGTGATGAAAGCAAGAGCACCAAAGACTCGCCCCCCATCCCCGCCATGCCAGCCCATCGAAGCCCGTCGCATGCTCGCTGCTGCTGCTGCTTTTGCTGCTGCCGTGCGTGTGCGTCTGTGGTTCTGGCGCGCTGTTGCCGGGCTGAGGCGCAGTCGCTGACGGCGAATAACTTGATCTAATCTGACAACGCGCGTTCGTTCTCCCTTGGCTGGTTTCAACCACTGCTCTCTCTGTCTTTGTCCCCGCTCCTTCCTATGTCCGCCGCTTCCTTGGTTTGCTTGCATACCTACCTACCTTAGCTACCTCCCTGCCACCGTCGCAAGGCGCCGCCTATCGCCATTTCCCGCGTCTGAGACCCCAGACGTAACTACCTCAAACCCCGAGGTTCCGGCTGCGCGGGCTGGAATAGGCCCCCATCGCTGCAGCTCACTCGCTACTCACTGGTGCTGACGTTAGGCAGTACTGACAGTAGTAGTATCAAGTTCCTACACAGCAAGCCACAACCAAACGAGCTCATGCCACCACGGAACGAAAAGCAAACGCCTATACCATGGTAACGGACGCATAGGTCTTCATCAATCCCACATCCTCTGCGCAGCACCCGACAACCGCATCCCCAACAAGCAGCCGCTCTGCCATTCAAGCGTTTAATCTACGTCTGCATCTACGTCTGCGTCTGCGTCTGCATCTGCGGCCGCGCCTGCGGCTGCTTCCGCGCCTGCGTCGTCCGCAAGGATCGTGCTGTGCTGGACGCGCCCACGTAGGTAGTCCGTAAGTCTAATGTCTTAGGCATGCGAGTTTGTTCGACCTCGACATTCACGAGGTCTCGAGATGGCTTTGTAGTGCTATTGCTGCTGTGCTTGTGAGTCTATATAACTAGCATATTGCTTAACTAAAGCAAAGCTTCCCTCGCCTATACGCATTGCTTTTCCGCCACCAAGAGCTACGTGCCGGGATATTCCTACCCCGCAATACGCTGTTCCGCATTGTTTCGACGCAGTAGGGGAACCCCTGGTACGTCAAAGCCCGCGCGCGGTTCTACGTGGACGCAGTATCCGCCAACGAGGCAGCATGGGCTCTAGCATCTCAAACCCACTGCGGGCAAACAAGCCCTGTCATCCAAAAGTGCATGGATGGTGCCTCGGTGGAGGCTGTCTATTCTCTGTTCTTTAGCAAAAAAAACCATTTTTATCTACAGTTTGCGACTTCTCCCAGACTCGGGGTAGTGCCTAGTCAACGAAAGCTCAGGTATCCCTGACCCAGCTCTCATCCTGCATCTTGCCCTCCTTCTTGCCACCCTCCAGGGCCCACGTCTCCGCCAACCCGACCTTGGGGTCCTCGTCTGGGAAGCCCCTCGCGCGGCGAACCTTCTGCACCTCATGCCTCACGCGCATGGTGCACTCCTTGCGCAGCTCGACGGCCTCGGTCCCGTACTTCAGGCCATCGCTCAGGACGCCCATCTCGGCGCCGTCGGTGCCCTCCCTCCGCACCAGCTCGCGCCACCTAGCTCTCAAGTCGCCAAACACGGCCTCCGTGTCCACGCGGTCCCCAAACGTGATGCTGACCTCCTTACCCGCGCGCGGGATGAAGCGCGGAAACCCGCGGGACTCGTGCATGACGCGGTCAGGGCCCTCGACCCACATGGGCACCAGGTCGGGCGCGGGCTCGCTCTCGAGCAGCAGCCGCGCCACGCCCCACTTGAAGTAGCGCATTGTGCGGTCCTCCTTCTGGTGCACCTTGCCCTCCGGGAATATGTGCACCCAGGCGTGCCGGCGCGAGAGGTACGCGGACGGCGCAGGGAACACGTCGTGTCCGGTTGTGGAGTAAGTGAGGGCGGCCGAGGTGAAGGGGTCGGCGATGTCGGGCGTGGAGAGCGAGGGCGACGGCGATGCGGGCTTGCTGGTCCGTTCGACGGGCGTGGGTGGGAAGGGCGCCCGTGAGAGTAGCCGGATTGCTTGCGTTATTGTGGGTTGGAAGAGGCCGCCGTGGGGGGAGTGCGCGAGACGGTGCGTGGGGAGGGTTTGGCCGAGCGAGAAGAAGAGTGAGAGGATCCTGCGCCATGTCAGCTGCTGGCTTCTTGCTGGCCTCCTGGTGCTATGTAGGTATATACTTGTTCGGGAAGGCCAGGTCGTGGCTCGCGAGGCTCCAGCGCAGGTTGTCCGGCGTGAACATATACGACACGGGAAGCGCGCCCCAGATCATCGGATCATCGAGACTGTAAAACAGCGAGCTCGTCAGCAACTGCATACGTATCCAATTGCACCTCGTAGGAGGTAGAACGACTCGACTGCCAAAAAAGGCGTACATACGTACACAGAAACATGGTTGGAGACTACAACGCGCCGCGCAAACACCAACGCCCGCAATCAGCCAAAACGCTCAAGCCTTACTTCTACCACCACCAGCAGTAATAGTAATAGCAACAGTGGTGGTGGCAGCGGCGGTGGCGGGCGAAGACATGCATACCTGTAACAAGGCCCCTCTGCCTCCCCTCGACATCCTTCCGCTTATCCAGCAGCGCAAGGAACTTCTCCAGCCCATTCACCTCGAGGTTGCTGAACCCGAGCAAAAAGCCCCGACACAGCAGCCCGATGAAGCCCATAGTCGCGACAGAGCCGGCGCGCCAAGCCGCGCTGGGCGCCGCGGGCCGCACATGCTGCTGCTGTTGGGCGGTGGAGTCGTCTGCACCCCCTGCTGAGGGTTTCGACAGCGGCGACGACGACATGGTGCGTGGGGCCGGCGTGGCGGGCGTGGTGGGAGTGGAAAGGGAGAGAGGGTTAAGAAACACGGCGAGAGAAAGCTTCAGTGCAGGGCAGGGCGCCGGGGTTCCGCTGCGGCGAAATTGTGGGGGGCGGGGCGGGATGGAGCGGAGATGAGGAAGCGAACGTCTCCGCGGGCGCGACGGCGGGCGTCATCGCTGGTCCCCACGGCCAGCCCTCCAGGCTCTCATTCTCTACCTACCTAACAACTGCACCTCTGCGCCCAGCAGAGCCTCCCCCCACCCACAATGTCGCACAGTATGCCCCAATCCCTCCTCGCAACCACGCACGCGCGCACTAACGACCCTCCGCAGGCAAACGCAACACGTCACTGGCGTTCTTCACGAGCTACGAGCGGGACCAGCTCAAGTCGACCTGGGGCGCGCAACGGACGCGCCTAACACGGGACTCATTCCTGCCGTTCGGATCGTGCAAACTCTGCTTACTCCCGTCACGCGACCCCGTCGCCTGCGCGCACGGCGACGTCTTCTGCCGCGAATGCGCCGTCAGCAACCTGCTCGCGCAGCGCAAAGAGATCAAGCGGCTAGAAAAAGAAGCCGAGAAGCGGGCGGCCGAGGGGGCGGAAGACGCCGTGCGCGCCGCGGCCGAGGAGGAGCGCCGCGCTGTCGAGGACTTTGAGCGCGTGCAGATGGGCTTGGAGAAGAAGGGCGTCAAGGGCGAGATTGTGGCGCGCGAGGGCGGCAAGCTCGTCGTTGAGCGTGAGGAGCTCGAGGGCCCGAAGAAGGGCGCTAAGCGCAAGTTTGAGTTCGATGAGGATGAGGTGCTGAGGCTTGCGCGCGAGGACAGGAATAAGGCGCGCAAGGCGCTGAAGGACGAAAAGGTTCGTTTTGCTTGCTTACTGCTGCTGCTATACCGCACACACCCACTAACACGCACCCCCAAACGTAGAACGAAGCGCTCGCGCGAACCCAACTGCCCTCCTTCTGGGTGCCCTCGCAAACGCCAACAACCGACACACACAACGCGAGCACACAAGCCAAGAAGCTCTCGCCCATCTGCCCCGGCTCCACCGAAGACGACACGCACGCCTACTCGCTAAAAACACTAACACCCATCCTCTTCAGCGAAGACAAGCAACAAAAAAGCAGCGCCGCCTCCGACGAGCCCATACGCAGCTGTCCCAGCTGCCGCAAAGCCCTGACCAACGCGCTCAAAGCCGTGCTCGCCATCCCCTGCGGCCACGTGCTGTGCAAGCCCTGCGTCGCAAAGTTCATGACGCCGCACGCGCGCGCCGACGCCCATGACCCCGATGCCGAGTTTGGTGTCGTGCGGTGCTATGTGTGCGAGACGGCGTTGGGGGATACGAGAGAGGGGGATACGAGGGAGGACGGGAAGGGCAAAGAGGGGAAGAAGAAGAAAAAGGATAAGGAGGCGTTGAAGCCTGGCCTGGTCGAGATTAGGAGCGAGGGTACCGGCTTTGCAGGCGGTGGAAAGAACGTCGTCGAGAAGAAGGGCGTTGCGTTTCAGTGCTGAGGCGCTGGGGATACTGATCATGGGAGCGACTACCTACCTAGGTTTTCGAAGAGTAAAGAAAAACTACCTATATACATATTACGATAAGGAAGCAGTGCCGGGCCCTCAGATTAGCTCTCTGGTACTCACCGACAACCACAGCCCCTCGCGGGGCAGCGGGCTGCCTGACATATTTGGCTTGTTATCCATCACAGGGCACAAGCACTGCCTCCCCTCTCCTCTCCAACTCCGCTCTCCCACCACCTCCGCCTCCGCCTCCGCTCACACTCCCTCTCTCCCACACTTCAACCCCCGACCAAGCCCCTCGCTCCACTCCCCCTACCCACCCCGCCCCGCCACCACACCCGCCACCGCAAACCCAGCACACAAGCTCGACAGACGCCGACGGTGAGGGCCGCGGCAACGGCCACGCTGTATCGAAAACAGCAGTAGCTAGCAGCGACAACGCCAACAGCGCCACCAGCGCCAGCGCCAACAGCGCCACCCAAACAAAACAAGCCCACCCCGCGCCTCCGATTGAAAACTACATGAAGAAACCTCACCAGCGACACGCGGCCCGCAGCGCGCTGGCGCGCCGCAGACCACGGTGCTTGCGGCTGTGCGTTTGTCGTCATGGGCGCGATCGCGGCGCGAACTGGGGGTGAAGGGCACGTCGTGTCTGGCCAGAGGCTGTCCTCTGCAAAGGCACTGCGTGGCGGCGGCTGCTGCTGTTGCTGTTGCTGGTGCGAGATCGCGTGAGATGCCAGGCGCGTGACGAGGTCGCAGCTTGGATAGGTAGGTCGGTAGGTGACGGTAACGAGAAGCAGACGATGAGGTTTTGCGCAAAGAGAGACGAGAGTTGTGAGGGCAGCGGAATGCAACGCAACGAAGCGCAGTGACGCGAACGAAGTCGAGACGTGAAGCAGAGAAAGGTGTGAGAGAAAGAAGAAGCAAGAAGGAGAGAAAAAGCAATTCCACCACGCAACTCACACCGCCGTCACACGCAACGCCCGCGCGTCCCGCGCCACACGCCGTAACACAGCGTCACACAAGGACTTGGCGCTGCGGCAGCGCGCGAAACCGCGGCCCGCTCTGGCTCTGATCTCTGTTCTGGCTCACGCAGCGAGCGGCCGTGTGAACGGACGCTCTCGTGTAGCTCGATGATGTTGTCGTCACTGCCAGAGAGGAGGGTTAGGCTTTGCTGCGCGGAGCACCGGCGGGGCATTGGTGCGTGGTGTGAGTGGGTGGGTGGGTGGAGGAGGAAGGTGAGGGAGCTTTGGGATGTGATGCGAGGCAGGCACGGAAGGTTGCGGGTGTGGCCGCTTCGGACGCCGTAGTTGCACTGAAGTGCGGGAATGAGTTGGTGGGGTGGCCGTAGTGGTGTTATAATAGCACAAATTGGTAGGCAGCAGCCAAGGCGCGACGGCTGCAAACGGTTGCATCCAAGGCCTGTCGCTGTCCGCCGGCTTTGTCAAAGATATAATTCCACGCGAGTCCATCGCCGCAAGAACCGCACGCCATCAAGGCGGCAGTAGAGAGGGTATATGACGCCAATCCCACCATCCATAACGCCCATTTCCATAATCCGTAGCACACATTCAGCTCATCCCAATCTGGACCATGCCCAAAACTCCCATCCATCCGTGAAGAAAGCGGATCTTATCCAGCAAGTCAAAAACCAAAATACCCCTGCCGATTCTCAAATATCAGTCATTAAAAAATGCCCTTTCACGGCCACAAGAAGTGTGCAGCGTGCATGTCGTGCAGCTCTCTTAACCCAAGGTACCCACACCAGAGACGCTCGGCTTCCTCGACGGCGGTGGCAGCTGTCCCGGCAGGATCTGCCTCGGGCCGCCGACGCTGGTCTGCCGCCTGTGCGCATCCAGCGACTCGGCGCTATTGTGGCCCAGCAGGCCGCTGAACGCGCTCCCGCCGTCGTTGCCACTGCCAAAGAGGCCGCCTAGAAAGCCTCGACTGCCTATGTTTCCGTCGGCTGGAGCAGCGCCTGTCGAGAAGAGGCCGGCGCCCCTGCTGCCGCCTAGCGCATTGTGCAGCAGTTCTTTCATGCGTATGTATTGATATTTCGACTTGGTGGAGATGAGTGGCCGGGTTGCCAGAGGCTGCGGCTTCGAGCGCGCGATCGCGGCCATGATGGCGTCTTTTTCCTCGTCCGAGTCGATAGGCCCGTGATTGTCGAAATCGTCGGCCAGAGGCGCGTTTGCGTCGATGGCAGCGCGCTGCTGCTTGGCCTGGTTCTTCTTCTGGTACTGTGCCAGCAGCATGTCGTACGGCAGCGAACGGCCAGGAACTGCGCGCTTTGCACCCATTGAATGCGATTTGCAGGTCAAACTGCGCGCGCACATGGCTCCATTAGCCAGCAAGACACCACACTGCTTCTCCACATCGACCGGGCCCTTGGGCTTCGGGATCTTGGCCTTTGGCTCGTCCTTTTTCTTCTTTTTCGCAGGAGCCTTCTCCGCGTCGCCGTCGGCTTTGCGCTTCTTGCTCTTCTTGGCACCCTCGCCGTCAAACGCACCTTTTGCGCTCTTGCGCGCATTCTTTGGCGGTCCTTCGTCGCCGCTTTCGATTCCCTTCTCACGGCGAATGGCGGCCTCTTTCGCTTCCTTGGCTTCCTTCTTCTTCTTCAGTTTCGCTTGCTTCTTGTCCAGACATTCCTTGATGTGGTCTTTGGCTGCGGTTCGCAAAACGGGACGGCGACAGTGACGGCACTGGACGGTGTCAAGGTGGTCCTCCAGAGGGCGATTCGTGGCAAACGCGGCGGTTGTCTTTTCGTCAAGCTGGTTAACGAGCGGCGAGGAGGGTCCAGGAGGCGGTTCTATCTTTTTATCGTTCGCATCTGATCGCACGTTAGAATTTATGTTTCGATACGCCACGACTACCCAGCAGACATACCAACTATCTCACTCTCCTTCCAGTTGCCCGGCTGGCTCTGCTTGACCGTCGGCTTCTTAAGCTTGTACTTGGCGGGCTTCTTTTCCTTGTCGGTGAACATGTCATCGTAGGCGCTAGGATCGACCAAGCCATGTTTAGTTGAGTGTGTGGGCGCCTTCGGCGCTGCATGGCACGCCAGTCAGCTCCTTGATCCGCAGGGGTGTAGTAAGGCGGCAAGCCCAAGTTACCTTTGCGCGCACCGTTGGCTACCATGGTGGACGGCAACGGAAGGCGCTATGAATAGTCAGGGCTGCGGCACCGCGAGCGAAGGCGGATAAGGCTGTGGAGCTGATGATGCTGTGGCCTTTGCGGGGAGATGATGGAGGTGCCCGGCCGTCGTAGGGCAAAGGCATCTCGGTTAAGGCCCGGTCGGTTCCGAGATCGGCCGCCAGCGAGTCGCACAAGGCTGAGGCCACTCTACGGAGTACCACCAAGCACCAAGGAAGCAACAAACACATTATGAACTGGTATCCATGGAACTGCATATTAAACTTTTGACTAACTGCCCGAGTATATAAGCACTACGATCTGCCTACAGCCCACAGCCCACACCATCCCCACCAAAGAACCAGTCTTCTGTGCTACTTAAAAAGGTCACTGCTCCCAACCACTAACTTTCCACCACCACCCTCTTACAAAACATGGAGGTCGACCACGAACCAAAAATGGTACCTTCTATCAGTGAACTACTTGACCAAAACTCACGCCAACTGGAAGAGCTGCAAAAGCAGCTGTCCAATGCGTCACAAGCAACTGTCGGCAATGGCATTAACACCATCAGAGAATATGTTTACGCAAGGGAGCGTTACTCTGAACTAGTTTACGACTCCCTACAGCTCAGTCTCCAGGCAGTCACTCCGTCCAAAGATCAGGCCTCCGCAAAAGAAATTATACGCGAAATTGAAACAGCAATCGCATGGCACGTAAGGCAACTGTACTGCTTTCACTACAAGGGCAGGGAAGACGTTGTGTTGGAAGTCTGGACCCAGGGCGATGAAGTAGACCTAGACAAAGCATACTCGAACGCAATCGACACCACTTTCCGGAAAGGACTTACCGGGGACTACGACCTTATAGAATTCCGGAAAGGTCTAATCATGGTTTACCAACCGGACGGTGGACAAGACTGGTCTGCTGGGCTTTGGTGCCCCATCACCAAGCAATACCACCGCTACGACGAAGTCACCGCATTCCAAATCGTCCCCTGCATAATCGGCCTTCAGCCCGAGGAAGCACACAACAACATCTGGAGCCCCTCAAACGGGCTGCTGATGACCAAGTCTCTCGAAACCGCGTTCAACAACAGACACCTTGCCATCGTCCCAGACAGCAAGGACCAAGACGCCCTCAACGTCGTGGTATTAACCACCAACGAGCAGCACCTGAACTACAAGGTATGCGAGGATGACGGCAAGCCCGTCTTACTCCGCGACCTCGACAACACCCGCCTCCAGTTCTTGACTCCCACTCGCCCTGCCAAGCGGCACTTGTACGCGCTGGCTCTGTACACCGTGTTCGCGCGCAGGCGCACTGCCGTCGACGGCTGGGAGACTGATCGCGATCGCGTTACTTCAGGCAAGTACTGGGGCCCTTCTGGGAGTCTGATCCCGAAGAGCTCTGTCGTCAGCCTGGCAAAGGAAGTCGGCAAGATCACAAACCTTGCAGAGATTAGCTACTTGTTATTGTGACACGCCAACGGAATGATCAAGTTAAATACGCCTTCACCACTGAACCGGGTTGATGGCTTGAGGAATAGCTCTGAGAGTAAGGAAGCTCCTTAGAGTACAGATGGAGGCTTCGCTAGCGAGGATGAAGGCTATGGAAGCAAGAAAGCTCTGAGGACATTCATTGTGTTTATGAGGCGTGGACGATTTAAACCGTCTCTTCTCAGCGAAGCAGACAAATGCAAGCAGTGACAGCAAGTTTGAAGATTTTCTGCAATATCATTCGCTATGACTACAGTGCTTTCGCTCGCGCAAAGGGGGTTTTCTCGAACGCTCCATCTAAAATACAAAAGCAAGACTTCCTCTCTGAACAACTTCGCAAGCAAAGCTGTACCGAGAGGGCCCATTCGCCGGTTCGCCCGTTCCAGAGAAAGCAACCTAGCCAGCCTGCACCATGCAAGTTTAGAAGCCACCCACGACGGCAACCTCCGTGTAGAACGCCCGTTCAAATGCCACTCAGAGGCCGACAACTCTGCAATAGAAAGCAAAGAAAAAGGGAATTTTGGTGAAAGAAAAAGAAAAAGAAAAAAGTCTCAAGGCACTGAAAAGAGAAACAACCAGTAGCCGCTGCTAATGGCTATTCCAGCTGTAAGACCCCAATCGAAGATGCAGCTGCTGAATCATTTATCGCTTTTGGTACCTGACCGAATAGGCAACTGATGAAGGATGCAGTGGATGCAACCCTGGTTTTTGACGTCAGGCCGAAGTCCGCCCATTCCGAGTTGTCCTCAAAAACGTATGCTTCCGTCTGCCGGAGGATATTCCGTGAAGTGTGTAAAGTGTGCAAGTCGTGAATGCAAAGCCGGTATAATGGTACAAAGTGCTGTGGTGACGAGGGGGAAAAGGAGCAAACTAAGGGAGAAAAATCGCTCAAATGCTAGAGGAAGCAACCACAAAGCAATGCAAGGTCGCCAGAGTAGGCATCCACAGAAGCGACGCAAGGCTGTTACCAGTCATCGAGTCATGGTGTGACCCTCGACTTTGGTATGTACGACCTGTTCCTTGAATCCGTAACGCAGAAGCAAATGGCAAGGACAAGCATGGAGAGGAAGACAAAGACGTTGCAAGCCACTCGGACTTGCCGTTCACGAATTTGAATGTCGACAAAACTGCAGTAGGTGCAACTAACTGGAGCGGCGACCCCCCTTTTTGGCTTTCTTGGGATAGCGTCCATAGTGCTTGTTGCCGAATTCTTCGACGGCCCAAGTGTTCTTCCACTTGAGGCACGGGCGTTTAACTTCTTCGGCATCATGGTAGGCTTTCTTGCGAGTTTGAATACCGCTGCTGTCGTCCTCGGCGGTCTTGTCAGCCTCAACCTCGGCCATGTGCTTCTTCCAGTTTTTCATACGCTCCACGATCGAGTCTTGCCAAATGACGAGCTCTTTCTTGAGCTTCACCTCACGGAAACCCTTGTCGTTCAGCCAATCAATGAGTTTCTTGATATCCTCAGGGTCGTCGTAATAGCCCCATTCGTTGGCATTGGAAAAGTAGCCAGGGCCCTCTTCGTGTTCGCGGCGATCTTTCACACTGATATCGAGTTTATACTCGGCGTCTTCCCCGGGGGAGAGATTAAGCAAACCATGATGGAGCTGCTCGTCGGGGCCATGAACCCAGACACGACCACTGACGTACTTGTAGCTGGCCGTTGAGCTGGTAGGCAGACCTCCCATCGGCATGCCCCAACGCTCAAGCCAGTAGTATGTGTTGCAAAACCGGTCTCTGCCGAGGGGCCTCAATTGCTGGCAATAGTTTTGACGAAGCTCTTCATCATAGTCTTCGATTTTGACTTCGCAATTTCCGATTTGTTTGCGGAGGTTCTCGATCTCTGTGTTCAGTTTCTTCCATTCCTTCTGCTTCTTTTCTTCAGCCGTCTCCACTTTCTTGGGGAGCTGCTCGCCACGCTTGCGCTTTAGGCTGTTACCCTTTCGGAGGACACGGCCCTTGGTTGGTTTCTCGTCCTCGGTGTCGACAATACTGGGTTCCTCAGTGGCATCAGGCTCCTCTGTTCCGGTCATGCTGACATCACCATTAGCATCCTGGGGAGGTGACTGGGACGGGTTCTCCGTTGTCTTGAGACGCTGCTCCAGAACTACAAGCTTTTTCAAACTGCCAAAACATTAGTTTTATCTCCACAAAATAAAGGCAAAAGCTCATGACACTTACAGCTCCTTGCGCAGTTTCTGCCTCTCCATCTTGGAGTTGCGAATCGTTGTCATGTTCGTGCTGCAAGTAGCCATATAGCCGCGGAGCTCTACAGTTGAAATTGCGTAACGGCACAAGATCTCGAGTGCCGCAATGCGCAGGTTGATGTCCATGGTGTTGAACTGGACACGAGCGGTCTCTACTTCTGGCTTCATGTCGAGGGGCATCAAATGAGCCAAAATCTGCTCAGAGTTTTCCTTGTGGGAAGGATACAGAGTCGCCTGGAGTATAACACCAACCAGAATGGCCTGCCAACCGCCGCCCTGGAAGTTACGCTTTGAAAGCTCTTTGATCCAGTTGAAGCTCTTGAGGAACTTGTGAGATCTGTTCTTCAGCACTGGCTCGCGAGATACTTTCGTTTCTGGCTCGGGCTCTTTCTCAGCCAGTTTGTTAAGGCTAGCACGAGTACGCCTCGCAGGCGGCGTCTCTTCGCGTTCGGGGGTCGACTCATCCTCATCGGCTCCCTCTTCGGGTTCGACTTCCTCTGAGAATTCCGGAGATATGTCGGAGAGCACCAGAGTCTTGCCATCAGCCCCAACCAGCTGTTTGAGCATAGCACAGTGAATCTCAACAAGAAGCTCACAGTTGTTTGCATCTCCATCAAACTTAAGGGCATCGATGAAGTCATCCACGGTGAAGGAGTCCAGGATGAAGACTTCCGAGTGGACGTTCAGAGTCTGCCACAGAGACAGCAGTTTGCCCACGTTCTTCATGGCAATGCCAAGTTTCTCGGTCGGAGGTTGAGCACCATCAGGTACGTCGTCAGAGAGAAATTTGCAAGCCGGACGCTTGGAGCCATTGCGCGAGAGGGGTAGCATAAGATCTTCGATGGGATACTTGACTGGGCGATCCGGCGGTTGAGGTGCCGCCTGCTGAGTCGGTCTCTGCGGAAGAGACGTCTGCGCCGGATAATGTCCTTCTGCGGGGAAGGGATACGGCATCGTCGGCTGCGGAAAGTATGGCTGCATGGCACCACTAGGCGTCGTTTTGAAAATGCCGGCCTGTGGAATCGGTACAGGTTGTGCCTGGAATTGGTGAATGAAATTTGACTGAGCCTGTTTCTGCATCTGCTGGTTCGGTCCGCGCACGTATTCGAAGAACTGGGTGTCTGACTTGGTCGCGGCCGCCTCTTGCTTCTTCCTCAACTGGATTCCCTCCTTAGTAAGCTCATATGGGACGGCTGCTGGAAGCTTAAACTCTGCAACCAGGTGAGGTTTGACCTGCCAAGGAGCATCGTTGTAGCCTTCCTTGAAGGAGACGTGGCGGATATAACTCCGGAGGATGCCGCGTGTGAACTGGTTCCTATTCCGTGACAGACACTTGCTGTCTAATAACGCGTCTGACTGACCAGCTTCTCCGCCCTCAATGGTGACGAAGTACCTTGAAAGTGGGGCTTGGTTCCTCGTGGCGTCCGAAAAGGTGATCTTGTCCCGAATCGTGCCTCTGAGACGATCGGTGCTGTCTTCGACATGCGCAAGGACATCCTCACCAGGATAAAAGTCATGCTGGAGCTCCCGGTAGACAGACTTAACGAGATCGTCTAACCGGGGAGATGTCGAGTGATGGACGCGACGGCAGACATGAAAGCGCAATGCAGGCGGAAACAAGCGCTCGACCTCGCGTTGATTCTCATCCTAACCTTTGTCAGCTTTTTCCATTCACCGAATGGTGGATTATGCACACTACCTCGGCCTCGTAGGCATCAAAGAAGGTCAAACCAGACTGGCCGCTGATGAAGTTGGTGAATTGCTTCTGGATAAGTTGTCAGCTCGGAGGTCATCGCATAGTCAGGCATTGGGGCGGGGCGGAGGTGAACTTGCCGTGCGATAATAGTCCAACCTAACGATTATCAGTAGCTGAAGCATGTGAGTGGACGGGATTGGCATACCTCTTGATGTACTCATCGTAGTCGGTGAAGATTTCACCGGTCAGCTTCATGGTCCATACCTAATGAAAGTTAGAACCCCGTCACCTCCCCTCGATATGATATACGTACGAGCTGGTTGTCGTTGACGCCCGTGGGCGGCGGCACGTACGTGACCGGGGTTCTCTTGCACAAAACCTGTGAGAGTCAGTAAGATATAGCCAATAGTCTTGAGCTTGGTGGGCTTACCATGATGTTGCGACGGAGCTTGGTCACAGAGGTGAAGCGGGGAGAGGTTGTCGCGCTATCGCCCTTCGCAGACCTCAGCCCTACGAGTGCGGCAAGGCGGAATTAAGCTCGGCGCTGAGGTTTATCGCGGCTCGCGGGTTGTAGGAATTGGCAGAGTGGCCAATGGAGGGCGGTCGTGCGACTGCCGCGACCGTGGACGACGCGGCAGCGCGCGGAGCGACAGTGGTGGAGGCGCTGCAGGTCCGAGCGAATGCTAAACCGTCCGTATTTGGTAAAAGCACGCGTAAAGCGGTCTGGACGCGTTTGCGCGTGTAGACTCGTAGGATGGAGGGATTGCGGGGCGGTGGTGGCGCTGGTTGTCGAGGTGGTAGGTGGAGGAGGAGGGAGGGTCGGTGGGGGGAAAGAAATGTTGCGCGACAAGCAGCCTGGGTGGAATATAGGTAGCTCAGCGGGATGCTCGTAGGTCAGTCTTGGCGTCCATCAATCGGCCGTGCAAAAGCCCGACGGCAGGGGCGCTAGGCCTGCCAGATGGCAGAAAAACAACCCCAAGAACTGCACTTCTCCGCCCCCCTGCGCTTCCACCTCGCTCACCCGCTGCACCACTTGTATTCGGGCTCTTTCGAATCTGCGGAGCTTGCTGCACCCTCCTGGGCCGCTCCGCCGCGCCCCATGCGTCGTGCAGCCGGATGCGCGCCCGGCACACTCTTCACCCTTCTCCTCGTCGATTTCCCCGGAAAGATACCGAGTCTCTTCTCCGCCGCAAGGCCCTTTGAGCCGTGGTCGGGGGTCAGGTCAGATGCGCACTGAGCCGCCACTGATCTTGAGCAACGGTCCGGATCGGAGGAGATAGGGTGCTGTCGCCAGCGGTCAACGGCTTGCTTCGCACATCGATCGCCAGGGCGCGCCAGCTCGAGGGAGAGCAGCATGCACTCTGACACGTGAGCTCCCCTAGAGAGACCCCTCCTGACACGAAGGGAAACGCACAGGGCTCATGACCTCTTTCCACGCCTTGCCGGGAGCCTCTTTCCCCAGCAATCGCCGCGTCATAGCATCCCTCAGATCGCATCTGAGCCGTTTTCGGCAGCATTGACGTGGAGACGCTGCGCGTCGTCATGACCTCCTTAGGTAGGTCGATCGATGTTCCAGAGTCCACTGCTGCAAATGGGGCTGACAACTTTCGTTGCCATTGCAAGGTCGAGGTCTGTCTAGTCTCACCGTCGCTGAGATATGTATTTCATCTCCCTTGCAAATTCAGAACTGCCTTGGGTCGAGTATGCAGTTTTTTCTTTCCTTGCTAAGGCTCCATTTGCACTTATGGTCTTAACGTCGTTGTTGAAGTGCGTAACGGGCTTTCCGCAGGTATGTTGTCCATGTATATACTGACATCTCCTTCTGTTGTTCCTTGTGCTTCCTGCATTTCTTCGCTTTCCCAGCCATTTAATCTCTTAAATCTTGTCCGACTAGCGCTTTGCTTTGCAGCTTGACTGTTTCGTTTTTCGATGGTTTGCTCGCTCGAAACATAGTCTGTTTTAACAAGCAAAGAGCTAGAGATGCATGAGCCGTACTCGTGGCTCAGCAAGCCTCGGTCACGGAAAGGTGGCCCCTCAGGATGCGCCATTCGAAATAATAGTCGATAAAGTTGGATCCGAATGATGACGATCGTAAGGAGACATGCGAGAAATGAAAGATGTTTTTACGAAATGAGGAAAAAGAAGCGAAGACCATAATTACTGAAAAGAGACGGAATCATTCAAACCCATACAAAAAAGAAATATAGAACGAAGTATGGAAGGGGAAGATCCTGATCGACCAGCTTGCAGCTGAAGACTTTTGTAAAACGACTTCCTCCGGTAGTGGGTCGATGCCGTCTTGGTAGTCCAGTTGGCTATGTAAGTCAGGAAGGCATCGAAGGCGGCTTCTACTGAGTTCGATGCATCCAATTCTACATGGACATCAAGAGGTGGGCGACGAAGACCCAAGAGAACACGGGTTTCGGTTTTGATTCGGAAAATTCCTCGAAAAGTATCCATGAGCCCCAGGGCGATTCTTGAATTTTTCTGAAGTCTGCACAAGTATTCGTCTTTTCTGGTGTGTTCGTCAATCTGTACACCAATTTTTTTCGCAAAGGATTACAATATACGGCAAGGGAGTTATTTGTCGAAAAGTTACGCTGTGTGAATTCGCGGGTATAACTCCTTAAGCTCAGAGTAAGTTATGATCGGTTATGCTGCCTCCAGTCAGCTTATTGGTGTCCAAATCTAACCATTGAGCAGACAATACACTATGTTGTGCCATATAGCTGAGAGCGGCCAGACCCAAGTTGCAGAATAGGGTTGTCGCAGTAACCTGGCATATTTGACCTCGATGTTCACTTATAGGGCGCGAGCAGAATTCAATCCAGCGATATGTGTTCTATGACGAGGTAGTTGTAAGTTCTGTACCCAAGCTTTCATTGACATCAGTAGAGACGGAATCAATGACGGGTATGTCATTCGCGTACCTTGTCAAAGACAATCGAGGGGACACCGTCATGTTGTTGAGCAGGTTGTCGCGTCGATGCTATGCGAAAGGGGGTATGAGCAAGAAGGCTTACTGACAGAAGAGAACGGGACTCACCCGTGGTTTCCGGCGTGCGATCCAAGTTGGAAGCTCTGTATCGAAAAGAAGCCATTGCGTCGGGAGCCTGTGTAGGAGACGGTCGAAGAGTGCGTTCTCGTATTGCAGAGAGAAACAGTGGGTATGAACTCTGGAATGAGTGTAGCTTGCAGTGTAGGGATGAAAGTGTGCGAGACATTGGTGGGTGCCGACGTAGCGTACGTGATTGGTCTGTCAAAGGAGGACATGTTAGTTTGAAAGCGCACGGTGGTAGGTAAATGAGCTCCCAGAAATATACTCAGGTGCGTCACAAGCAAAGCCACTCACCCTCCACCCCCTCCACCACCTGCGACCACCGCCAGCCGGACGAACCCCCGCCAACCTCCTTGCCCACAACCCCTTTTGCGTGTTTACTCTAGCTACAAGAACGCGCTTGCCAGTCCGCTCGAGCGATCTTTGCTTGTTTTCCCGATGAAAGTGAGCAGTGTGGGATGAGAATCCCACTGGTTCGCCAGCAACACCGACCCCTGAGCTTGGAACAACCGCCAGCGATGCTTCTCATGGCTCTATTGTGCGCGAAAGTCTCCTTTACACGCTCAGGGTAATGAAATGGGCTTCACAGCTCGCTCGGCTTGAATGTGGAAAGTTCTCAGGCAAGCTCCACTGACACACAGTACCCTAGCTCACCATCTTACAGTCGTGCTACTCATACAAGGGCCCGATGGCAGCTTCAACATACTTACCGAGAGATGGGCCTGCGCCAGACGTGTTCTCTACCACTCTTTTTGCTGGTACTCGACCAAACCGACAAAGCCTTCTGCCAGCGTTCTTCACCAGACCAGACAGTGCAGCAGCTTCGGGCACCCCACTCGTCGGAACAATATAACATCCAAGACCACCTCATCTGTCAGTTCATATAATCTCTCGTACAGTCTGGCAAGGGGCGAGTCATCTACAGGAAATTGCGGCAAACAAGCTGTGCGCAAAGACGATCCACAACCATAACAGCTGCCCAGCATCTGTCAACCCACTATAGCAAGAGCCGGCTGAACTTATCGTGGCTAACCATTTCCGGTAGTCATCTCACAGTCCATGCTTGAGTGGTCCCCGCTTGCGTTTCGACTGTTAGCATTGAAGCAGACAGACGATGGACAAGTATGTGAACAACGCAGGCACAAACAAAGACACGACCTTTGGTTCCGTGGGTGCTATCCTATCGGTTGTTGTTTCTCGACTTCAACAGCCGATAGGATAGCACCCACGGAATTAAGCTCGTAATCTGAACGCAAAAGCCCAAAAAAGCCCCATAACACTTACAAGCCTTCCTCAGCGATCAGACACGCTCAACCCTCAAAACAATATGCAGTCTCGCGCCTAGTTGTACCGCTCACACCTATGTCGTTTTGAGCTCCTAATACCCACTGACGACAGTATTTCATGCCCTAAGTTGAGAGATCGGGTCCGAAGCGAACTGGACTAGAGGACTTGCAATTATACGAACAGCTTCACACATGGAGGAATGGTCTGCTTAGGGGCAGTATTGCAACTCTTCCATGCTTAAACTGGACGCTATTGGCTAGAAGCATGGAAGGGTTTCTGTCTGGTTGATAACTGGCGCTTTTTGTAGGGTTCAACTTCAATGACAAATACTGAAGCCGACACAAACAAACTGTACAAGCGTCTTCGTCAATCCACCTCGAGAACTACAGTCCACCTGCCACCTTCACATAAACCCCACCTGGATGTGCGTCAGCGATCCATCCGGATTCGAAAACAAAGAAATGGCTGACCTGGGTAGCTTGATGTATGTGGCAATACAGCGTGGATTTACGGTAGCATGGCTTCTCTCCAGCCAAGGACATTGCCAGATAACCTCAACACGTTGGAAATGGCGGCAAAGAGAATCAAGTTCCTTTGGAATTCGATTTAGGTGGTGATAATGTCTCGGGGGCACGCTAATACGGGATGAGATGGGAATACTTGGTCAGTACGAACGAAGAACACAAGGCGTATATTGCCCTCGGCCTTCACTAAGCATAAACAGGAAATAAAGGCCACCAAGGATGACGTGATGGCATTGAGGCCGCTGCAGTTGTTTTTGTATGCTGCTGGCGATAACAATACTCCAATCAATCATCTGCAGACGTATTCGAAGACATCAAACCCATCCCCAAGACAACAATTACATCAATCGTACCGGATACACCTTTCAAATCGATCTTACCCAACAGCGGTTTTAGACTCGAACAATAGCCAGAAACAGAGTGAGGCCGCAAGCCATACGCCAGGGAGACGGAAAGGCGTGTGAGATGTGTTTTAAGGACAGGAGTTACCATATAAATACGCTACCAATCTCAGACAACCCCAAGTTAAACCAAAATCGAAACTAGAACCACTATTTGCCGAGATAAAGCATTACCCAGGCACCTAAAGGCCGAGGCGGACTACCAAAACCCAGAACAACATAGGATCTAAACTATCGACTGAACAGTTTTTGGGGTTTTCCCTTTGCGGAGAAATCCTTGAATGGTTGCCCAACTTCAAGAAACACCGCACCTACAGACCCGGTTCTACGTGTGGGAAGAAGTAATCTCGAATATCTATTATCCCTTATGTTCGCATCAGCTCACACAGCCACAATACTGATGGGGACATCAAAAACCTTCCAGAGGAAATAATAAGAGGGTATCCACCAACGGAAAGTTCGGAAAGTTCATGGGCAACTGCTTCTTGGAAAGCTTAGAGTTAACGGTTCGCAATGTAGGTTAAAAAATTTAAAGAACACTAGCATCGATATTAATTGTTTGGCTTTGAGAATGATTAACATATTACGGAACAAAATCAGTCACAAAGTTCGGAGGATGTAGCAGCGCTTCAATCTGCCTGACGCACGCCTCATGGCGCATCGGCGCTCCCAGGCTGCTTAGTGCTAGTAGCGGCTCGTACAGTTGTAGGAAGTCGGTGTGCACTCATCCAGGTCGAACGGTAAGCAACCGACAGGCTCAGCGCCATGCGCGTGAGCGGGAGTGGACGAATCCGGCCCGGAGATAGTTAGTGGCGCGGTAAGTGGGTGTGATGAGGGACACGGAGGAGCCATGAAGAAACCTTCATTGTGTCTATTGCAGTGCTGTGTTAGTAAAAGCTCCGAGTTGATTATCTGAGTAGCGCTGATGAGTACAAGCAGGCAGACAGTTTAGCTCCATAACCCCTGTCTAGGCTTTCTTAATTTGCAAATGCCAGAACCTACTCCCCGTAAATTCCAGAGCACTATGACAGCAATACTCAATATATTTAACTCCTGCTAATACCTCAATCATATTTCCTAGCAAACTCGGGAAGTAACCTCATGGTTACAGCTCTGACGCGATTCTCTCTGACACGGCTCTTCCTGAAGGGAAAGAATCTCACAAAAACATTTGTTAAACTAGCCTGCACGGGCAAAATGAGGTACGGAACATATCAAGAAGCCCTGCGTATATTCGGATACATTAATATCATAAAAAGCTTACGAGCAACATCTAAAAACAGTGCTAAAGTGCATCAACACCATACCAACCCGAAGCGGTGAACTGCCTAGATAGGTCGTTATAACAATATAACGGATCGACGAACCTAGGACCACCCGAACCGAACCTAACCCTCGGTGTCCTACTAGACGAGAATGGTTCTGGTACTGCCAAACCAGTTGAAGCAGAGTCATTGTGAATTTCCACCACGTCGCGGTAACTGCTTTATATGCCGCTAATCAATCTTACCAAGACGGCGCATGGCCTCTTGAAGTTATCGCATACGAAATTTGAGAAGATAGGCTTTCGGGAGAAGCGTTCGGCAAGTCACTGTCTTAAAGCTATAGGAGATGGACACAGAGCTCTTAACAGCTTTGTCTAAAACTACGCAGCATACCTCTAAGGAGAAAACTTATGACTCTTCTTCTCCCTTCGCTATAAACGTCTAGGCTTATCCAATATATCTAACTGTATACACCAAAAGACAAATGTCACCTCAGCCGCTGTATAATCGCTCAACCTTCCAGCCTTCAGCCCCAACTCTCGCTCCAAGGTTTTAAGCACTCAATATTCTGAGCGATAGTCACTGTTTTCTTTTTGCCACTTACACGCCCTCGATCAGACGGCAGTAGAGGGAGGCGGTGGTCAAGCGCAGCAAGGCCACATCCGCCATGGCTAGGCGCCACAGGGAGCGGGAGGGAAACGGTTCCGAGTCATCCCGGTCCACTCCGGAACGGGTTCTGGAAGCCTTGAACCGATATGGGGCTTGTGGAAGCAGGAAGAGAGTAAGAAGCAAAAATGTGAATGGCAAAAGTCTACAATATTATGCACATCGTCATCACCAGAAGCTGTTAACCAGCATCTCAAGCCAGGACTGAAGAACAACACCATCAAGCCTAACCAATGCTCAACAACACTGTTATCCAAACGAGATTTAAGTACCAGTAAACTCTCACTTCATTTCCAGCCCTAGGCTCCGTGGCCACCAGCCCGACTTACCTTCATCCAGCTGGAAGGCGACAAGTCTTTGTACAAGTTCCACGGCGAGAACCTATGTGACCTTGCCATCGATCGATACAGAACCTCTAGGGCGAGAGCTGCATTTATACCTTGCAGCAGCACACCACACGGACGTATCATCCAACCACCACATACGTACCCAAGCAAGCGCGCCATCTCGCCAACACCGTTGCAAGCTCGTATTTAGCGTGATTCGGTTTACAGGTGGTTTGTAATATGTGTGCGGACCGCCGCATCTGCCCATCTGTACCCAGATGATGTCTGGCATGCGTTGGATTGCCACAAATGGTTAGAGGATATGTTTGAGGGCGAGCGGGCTGGAGTTCTATATTAAGACAGGACAAAAGCAGACTAGAGTTTTATATCAAGACAGGACAAAAGCAGGAACTCCCGTATTTCAAGACACATCAGCAAAACACAGTGATGATGACCGGCGCCTCTAGTCAGCAGCAAAGCAAGAGCAGTTGACACTGAACAACAACAGCACCAACACCAAAGCCTTTGCAATTCCACCACAGTTCCTTTCGCCCACTAAGACGTCGTGGTCGTGGTTTGCTGAGCCCAAGAAGGACCGGCCTAATACCATCCAATACCATGGAACTGCGAAGCGCTCTTTCAATTGCAGCCTGATCAGATCGATGGTTATTCCATATCCCAAGGCGACGGCGGTGGCGGGGGAAAGAGGAAAGCGGAGTTAAAACTGTGGTTTTATAGCCGTGGCCCCATGACCCCATCGCTCTGGGGTAACGTGGTATAGGATGGGGTTGTGCACGGATCGATAGATCACTGTGCATTAAGTTCACAAAAAATCATGACTTGAAGTGAAGTAAAACAAAATAAAATAAATGAGAACACCCCGTCGTGGTCATGCTACAAAAAGCAACCGAAGCCTCTAAATCCTCATTTACCATGCAGAAACCCACACACAACCCCAGCCGTACCCCCACCACCCCAACTCACGTGCTTACGCAAACATACCCTCTCACCACACCAGGCAAGAACACATATATAAGCACCTTCTCCCAGCAACGACAACAACAAGAGCGACAACAGCACAGAACTGTGTTACGAGGCATTAAAGCACACGGTGTCTTGTCGAAGAAGAGTTCGCCTTGTATGGGTGCTGTTGATTCCGTTATGAGGTTGGTCGAGGACGACGTTCTGGGAGGTTTGGGTTTGGGGGCTGTGGTAGGATGATGGTGGAGGTGGTGTTGGTGCGTAGTGTAGCTGGTGCACGGTGATTGGTGACGGTGTTTGGAGGGCGTGATGAGGGACTGCGTTTACGGGGAAGTGCTGGCGGGATGGGGATGGGGATGGGTTTGGGTTTGCCTGGGAATATGTGGTCATAGTTTGGTAGTGCAGGAACCCCGTTATTTGACCATAGTCGTCGTCTACGAAGTGCTCGAACTTTGCTGGACAAGCTTGACGGATTACTGTTCTCGAGTATGAAGACCCTATATATAGACAAATATTTCAAACTCTACACCAAATCTCTAGGAAACAACACATAACCTAACCGACACCCCTCTCCCCACTCCCACCCACACATCTACCACGTCTCTTGCTGGACCCTCCCACCCCTAACCCACCCCTTCAACACCTCCTCCGCGCGCTCCCTCTCCATACCCCCCTCCCCAACCAAAACATCCACAATCGCCGCCCTCACAGCCTCGGGCATCTTCCCACTCGCGCCACAGAGATACACCCGCCCGCCCATCTTCAGCAGCTCCAGAATCAGCTTCCCCTGCTCACGCACCCGGTCCTGGACATAGATTTTCTGGCGCTGGTCGCGACTGAACGCGGTGGCGAGATGCAAGCCCTCCGCCTCAACTTTGTCTGCCCATTCGTCCTGGAAATAGAAGTCCGCGCGGGCCGAGCGGGCGCCGAAGACCAGGAGCGTGGAGTCGAGCAGACGGGCGGCGGCGGCAGTATCGTCGCCGTCTTGCTCGTGCGTGCCGTTTTGCTGCGCCGGGGGCTGCGAGGCCGCGTGCAGCAGCTCCTTGCCCTGAATGATGGAGCGCAGCGGCGCGATGCCCGTGCCTGGCCCGATCAGAATGCTTGGCGCGCGCAGGTCGTCGTCTGTCACGCGCATTGCGCCCTTGAGGATCTGCATGCGCAGGAGCTGGCCGGGCTGGAGGTCGCTGAGGTAGCGCGAGCAGACGCCGTGTCGGATGCGCTTGATCACGGTGCGGTATTTGACGATGGCGATGAGGAGCGTGACGGTGGCGACCTTGCTTTCGGCGTCGAGCTTGGTGCTGTCGGCGCTGGCGATGCTGAATTGTCGGGGTTTGATTGGGGGGATGATGCCGAGGAGGTATTGGTAGGGGATCTTCACGCTGGTAAATTCTTGCAGCACTTCGAGGATGCTGCGGCGGGGGCGTGTCGTGTAGTCGAAGTAGTCTTGGAGGACTTCGGGGTCGGTGGGACAAGCAAACTCGAGGAGCCGTTCTTTCTGCGTGGAGTCCGAGGCGAAGTGCGCGATGAGGGCGAAGAATGAGCGACGCGGTACGGACATCAGGTCCAGGTGGTTGACGAGGAGGCCGAAGATGGTGGGATGGAAGGGTGCACTTTCCAGTGGATGCTCTCGCAGAGGCTCGCAGTCAAACTGCTCATAGTCGTATTTGAGATCCAGTGGCTTATGGCAAATGTCTTTGTACCCTTGGAGAGATATGAACTCTTCAACATCTGAAGGAAAGTTCTTGGGATAGATCTCGGCAATGTCGCCAGGGTTATAATCTACGCGTGATTTTTCTAGAACGTTGCCGGCTGGGTCTTTACGTTCGATTTGCCGTGCCACCTTGATCTCGAGTTGACGTACGTCTTGCCAATGGTCATCAGGTGTGACACGCTGGTTAGAAACGATTTCGGCGGGTTCATGGTCTGGCTCCTGGGAAACATGCGCATGGTCCAAACGTCCATAATCATCGAGAGTCAGCGTCGCTGATTCCTGGTTGTCACTAGAGCTGGGCTCCTCGTCTTTAAGCTGGAGAAACCATCTTGGCTTTATAAAGACATCTTCCGGAACCGGTTCCTGGCCAGCGGAAGGCGGACACAACTCCAGCAACTTCTTACGGAGAGTTTCCACCCATGGTATAAAAGTAGCATCGACACTGGAAACAAACAAGAAAATCAGTGACTAGGACAGGAATTATTCTGGTAGCCAACGTACCCTTCCGGGTGCTGCTCGTCTCCTTCGCCAGCATCAATCAGGCGTTGCGCCCCAAGCTGTTCTAAACGGTTCTTGAGCTTGCGGTGAGCATAATTGAACCTGACGAACAACATCAATATGCGTATTCGAATGGATAGATATAATCAAACATACTGTGTGTACGAACTATCTCCTAATCCAAATGAAGCAAAAGTGACATTTTTCAAGAAATCAGCTGGTAGTCTTTTACTCCTCAACTGCTTAAAGAGAGCCTGTGCATTCCTCGGCAAGTCTCCTTGCCCGGTGGTAGAGATTACTATGAGCACGACGGTGGCGCTTTCGAGCTCCTGGGGTTTAAGTGCGTTCAATGGCTTGATGGTGGTCCAAATGCGCAATCGACGGGTCAGCTGGCTCAGCTGCGCCGCAATCTCTTCTGCATTGCCCGTTTCGGACCCGTAGGTCACGATAGCTGAGTGAGTCATGAGAATCGGTGGTGTGAAGAAGCGCGGCGACAGCCAGGACCATATCTGAAGAGGCTATCGATACGACCGATTCGGGATTAGTGCGGGGGCTCTTGGTCACGTTGTTGCGATTTCGGCCTGTCAGGGCTGCGTGGGGTCTCATCAGCTGTGCTCGAGGATTCATCAAGTCAGCAGAATCCCGAGTACTGCGCAATGCCAGGCTGGCGTCCAAGCTAAACGGAAGCCAGACCCTGATGTGCCGTCGACGCTAGGTGCAAAGGCAGCGGCGAGCACGTTCTCTCTCAACGGTTCACTCATGGCACTTCCAAGGGTCGATCTTGCAAGCAGTTGACGTAGTGCATGACAATGAATGGAGGCTGAATCTCGAATCTTGGTGGCAATGTTTCTCATCTCTGGGAAGCGAAGCGAGCCGCCTGGAAGGAAAATCAGCCCCAAGAAAATCGGTGCTGGAGCCGCAGCATTTAGTGGCAGCACGCGGCTCCTTCAAGGCACCAAGGGTCTCAGGTCCAGCAAAAAAGTGTGAGACATTGTTTCCCCAACTACTCTAGTTCATGAAGCAAAATTGCGTGCTGGACAGGGCACAGACAGGCAGAAAAGGAACAAATTCAGTCAGCGCGAGTGGCTGGATGGAACGAGGGGCGATGGGCAACGGGCCGGCGGGAAAGCTTCGAAGGACCAAGGGCCGTCCAAGCTCGTCAGAGATCTCCGGATTTTGTGGAGCGAAGACTCCGCTGGTTCGCGGCCCGTGCTGCCAATCGCTGCTTGAGCATGACCTCACTGGCCGTCTTTCGATTGCGCCGCCTGCCCGACTCAGCCGTTGCACGCTCGGGCTGTCGCCAGCTCCGCGCTTCCGCTCGTCATGTCGCAGGCGGAGCGGTAAGCATGGAAGGGGCTGCCTGGCTGCCACCTGCCAGGTACATGTACCTTGGATACGTAGGTTGTGGCTTCCATGGATAGCTAGCTATGTAGGTACGTGCAGTTGCAGGCAGGCACGCGAGGGCAATTGCGGCTACGTGCAAATTGCAGGGTACTGTTGCACACACGCATGGCAAACTGCAGCTAGTTTATTAGGTATTTCCAGCGTATGCGCTCATCCGCCAGCATCCAAGCATGGAGGGGTTGGGGGGGTGGTCTGGCCCCCTGCGCAAGCTCCGATAGCTGCATGACTCGCGGACACCCAAAGCTCCCGGGGCGGCGTCGTTCAATGGCGCAGCGGCCTGGGGGCGGCGGCCATCAACGACGGTGTGCGCGCGGCTGCCTCGCCGCGCACTCGCAGCCGCATGGCCGCTGCCTGTGCCGGCAGCGTCTGGGGGGTCGTCCGCACCTTCCCCGACCTCATTGGGACTAGTGCGGCTTGGCGCGTGCACGACCTACGTACAAAATTCAAGAGCACTGCACTCCCCTTTCGACCTCATCAAACACCAAACAAGCCAGATCACCAAATCCGACAACGCTTTCAACTCTAACCAACTCGGGCGTTTAGCTTCCCATCCCCAACCTCCCTCGTCAACGTTCCCACCACTCCAGGCGGTTTCGACAACTCAAGCCTCTCTCCGACGTTCGCGGCAGACCAAGCTCTACCAGGACACCCAGTTTCCTCAACTCCAGCACGGTTACCTAGCTCCCCATTTCGTGTCATCAACCCTATAAACTACAACCGAAAATGTCCGCTCCTGTCGACAGCGCCACCGCCCAGATGGCCAACACCACCCTCAACGAGCCCACTGGCACCGCCGAAGGCGCCAGCGTGGGCGCCGGCGGCGACAAGCCCATCAACGCCTCCGAGAACGAGGCCGTCATTGCCAGCGCCGCTGAGGGTCGTAGACTCTACATTGGGAACCTCGCGTATGCGACCACCGAGGGAGAGTTGAAGGAGTTCTTCAAGGACTACTTGGTGTATGTGCCCAGCTCATCATAGGCGTCCAAGCTCTCGACATGCTAATATGACGTCAATCAACAGCGAGTCGACCTCCATCCCCACCAACCCGCGCACCACCCGCCCTGTCGGCTACGCCTTCGTCGATCTGTCCACCCCCTCCGAGGCCGAGCGCGCCATTGCCGAGCTGAACGGCAAGGCCATCCTTGACCGCAAGGTTTCGATCCAGCTCGCCCGCAAGCCCGAGGCCCACGCTGAGGGTGCCACCAGCGGTGGCGAGGGCTCCGGCAACGCCCGCCGCCGCAGCTCTACCCGCGGCCGTGGTCGTGGCCGTGGCCGTGGTGGTCGTGCCGCCCGTGGAGGTCGCGCCGTAAGTTCACCCCACCTAACTGCTCTTCTTAAAGGATTGCTGTAAGCTAATTGATGCGGGCCAGCCCCGCGAACAGACTGAAGGCGAAGCTACCGAGACTCCCGCTGCCGCTGACCCGGCTGAGAGTGCTCCTACGAATGTACCTGGCCAAGTTCTCCCCCTCACTGAGACGACGAACGAAGCGCTCACCGCCGAAAAGGGTGCCGAGGGCACTACCACAGTCAACCCCGCCAAGACTGGCAAGACGCACGTCCAGCGCGAGCGCAAGCAGCGCGGTCCCCCCGAGGATGGCGTTCCTTCCAAGACCAAGGTCATGGTCGCCAACCTGCCCTACGATCTCAGGGAGGAGAAGGCAAGCACCACCCAGCCCGCACAATGGCTTGACGCGCATGCTGACTTGGATACTAGCTGCTCGAGATCTTCAAGGACTACCAGCCCACCTCTGCCAAGATCGCCCTTCGCCCCATCCCCCGCTTCATGGTCAAGAAGCTCCAGGCCCGCAACGAGCCTCGCAAGGGCCGTGGCTTCGGCTTCGTCACGCTGGCCTCCGAGGAGCTGCAGCAGAAGGCCTGCTCTGAGATGAACGGCAAGGAGATTGAGGGCCGCGAGATCGCCGTCAAGGTCGCCATCGACTCGCCTGGCAAGGAGGACGAGTCCCCCGAGGCTCCCATTGAGGGCGCTCCTGCCACCGAGGACGGTGTCCCCTCCACCGCTGAGGGTTCTGCCAACACTGAGGCCGCCGTTGCTTCCACCTAAGCAACTGCCCTAGGCCTGCGCCAGTGCCCTTTGCTGGCGCACTTTCCATCCGCTTTTCCCTTGTATTGATCCTACACGCGGTCATGATTCCTTAACGAGAGGTTTTCTTTTGAGGGATATTGGGAAAAGTTACGATGCACTTCTTTTCGAACATGTTCTGTTTATTCTGGGGACAAGATGGGGAGTTAGGCTTATAGCGTGGTGATGACGAACACGGCATGAAAAAAGGTCGCTTTTTCTCTTCTTCTTTTCTGTCTTTCTTCTTGACGATTGACGGCAAGAGACGAGACTGAGCTTCAACTTGCACCATGCCCCGCAGGCCCGGGAAAAGTGGCCTGTGATATGTTTAAGAAATCAAGAATCAAAACGAGGGAATAATTGTAATCATTGACTGACTGCGCTGGCCTGTTGGTGCCGCCGATGTTCGCGATGTGTCAGCTCTCCCACGTCACAGAAACCGCCGATGACGCTCGGCCCGGTCGCGGGGCCCCATTCTTTTTGATTTCTCGCGCCCAAAAGCTCCTCTCACCACCATTCTCCCCATTGCCCGAGGCATGGAAAGCGCTGGCAGTGAATCTTACTCGCCGTATTCCTCTGACACGCCCATCCTTTGCTACCAGTCGCCATGACTGTCTCCGCCGATGCGCCCAATGGGCAGTCCACCTTCAAGTACCGTGCGCACCACCTCCCCGAGGTACAGTCACACAATGCCAGTCACTGACATTCGTGCAGCGAGAATCAATGAACAACCCGAGAATCCCTATGTCAAGCTCATCCCCGACCAGAGCATTGCCATCGTGCCCTCCTTCACGCTCGAGTCCGGCGTGACCATGCGCAATGTCCCCGTCGCCTACAAAACATACGGCACTCTTTCGCCGGAGGGTGACAATGCCATGGTCATCTGCCACGCACTGACTGGCAGTGCCGATGTCGGGGACTGGTGGGGGCCGCTGATGGGGGGACCGGGCAAGGCGTTTGACGTATCCCGCTTCTTCGTGTGCTGCTTCAACAGCCTGGGCAGCCCGTACGGCAGCGCCAGCCCGGTGACGAACAAGGACGGCGACCCGGAGCAGGGCCTATACGGGCCCGAGTTCCCGCTGACGACGGTGCGCGACGACGTCAACCTGTTCAAGCTGATTCTCGACGACCTCGGGGTCAAGCAGATCGCGGCCGTGGTGGGTGGCTCCATGGGTGGGATGCTGGTGCTCGAGTTTGCCTACTTTGGCCGTGACTACGTCCGCTGCATCATTCCCATCGCGACGTCGGCGCGCTACAGCGCGTGGGGCATCAGTTGGGGCGAGGCGCAGCGCCAGAGCATCTACTCAGACCCCAAGTACGACGACGGGTACTATGCCTTCGAGGACCCGCCGTCGACGGGGCTGGCGGCCGCGCGCATGTCCGCCCTTTTGACGTACCGGAGCCGTGACTCCTTCGAGTCCCGCTTCGGCCGCAACATCCCCAACCCCTCGCTGCGCCAGAACATCAACGGCGTGCAGCGGCCGTCGTCTTCGGCCGGGAACGAGCATTGGGCCATCCACAACGAAGGGCATAAGAACGCGCGGTCGCCGCGGCCGTCGCGCGTGGGCTCCAGCGCGGACATTGCCTCCACGGTGCCCGCGGCCGCGAAGACGGACGTCGAGATGAGCGCGGCTGCTGCGCCCGCGACGCCTCCCCCCACGACCCCGACCCTCACGGGCCCCATCCGCAACAAGAAGCGCACGCCGACCTACTTCTCCGCGCAGTCGTACCTGCGCTACCAAGGCGACAAGTTCATCAAGCGCTTCGACGCGAACTGCTACATCGCGATCACGCGCAAACTCGACACGCACGACGTATCACGCGGACGGGTCTCATCCGAAAACAACGACGAAGACGAAGACCTAACCTCGTCAACCACCTCACTAAGCTCGACGTCGCTGCTGCGCACCTCGCTGTCGCAGATCACGCAGCCGACGCTCATCCTCGGCATCCAGTCGGACGGGCTCTTCACCTTCGCCGAGCAAGAAGAGCTCGCGGCCGGCATCCCTGGCGCCGAGCTCAAGACCATCGACTCCCCCGAGGGCCACGACGCCTTTCTCCTCGAGTTCGAGCAGGTCAACGGCCACCTGCAGGCGTTCCTGCACGCCTGCTTGCCGGACATCATGGCGCGCACGCCGAGCGAGGCCGTTGCGGCCGCGGCGCCCGCCGAGGAGCTCGGCGTCGCGAAGAGCAGCACGTTTGGCGAGGCGGAGGTCGACGATATCACGGCTTGGTAGGCGCGTTTTGGGGGGGGGGGGGGGGGGGGGGGGGGGGGGGGGGGGGGGGGGGGCTTGTTGTTGCGGTGCCCGTTCTTTTCCCTTTCTTCCTTCTTCCTTACTCTTCCTGCTCTTCCCCCACTCCCTCCTTCCTGCCGTCTCTCTCGCTCCTCTCTCGCTCCTCTCGCTCCCCTTCTCTCCCCTTCTCCCCTTCTTGCGTCCAAAGGCACCAGGCTTACGTCTTTGCGTTTTCGCTGCGTTAAAGGAACCCGGAACCGGCGCGGCCGAGCATCTATAGCCTTGTCGGGAAGCGCGCTGCCAAGCTCTAGCTTTGGCTTGAGCTCTTGCTTTAGCGGGCACTTTTGCTTCAGCGTTATGCCATTTGCTGCCTCTTTTCGAGTGGACGCGAGTTGGGTGTTGGGTGGTTGTGGCAAGGAGACAGAGCGAGGGGATGGAGGTGCATAGAGGTGTAGAGGGGAAGGGCAAAGCTGTGGTTGGATAGGGACCTGCAATTTGTGATTAGTTGTGAAGACGCCAGTTCGGAAAATAGACACTAAGTACATTGGTGTACATGTTTCCATACAGACGGGATGATTAGCCATGTCGTGTGATGTAACGTGCAGTACAAACAAACGTGGTTCTCTCTCTATCTCTCCACCTACTACTGCATTAAGGTCTGCTATCCTACCATATCCCATCCCATTCCATCCTATTCGTTTCACGCGTCTTTCTGTGTTCATGCATCTGTACCGCCCGTTCGTGCTGCTGTCGATCAACTATTCTGCTTTGCTTTTGCTTCAGCACGCCCACCAATATCCTTCTCAGTCTCGAGAGCAACGACGGCACTCATCCACCCCCCACAGCAGTCCCCAGCACTCCCAGCACTCCCAACCCAAGCCAGCCCCAAGCCCAACTTTCTCCCTCCCTCCCTCCCTCTCTCTTTCTCCCACAACCACAACCACACACACTTACTAAAACGTCGTCTGCGCCAACCTCGACGCCGCATTCCTCGCATCAATCCTATCGTCATCCTCCTCGCTCACGCCAGTCAAGCTCGCCGTCCTCTTCTTCACCGGATGCAGCACCTCCTCGTCCGAGCTAGCGTCGCCCTCCTCCGGTACGACGGGCGCGACGAAGCCGCCGCTGATGCTGCGGCTCAGGCTGTCCGCGCGCCGCGGCACCCCGCTCCACGCATCGCCCTTGGGGCCCTGGCTGCTGGCGAGGCTGGCGCGCCGCCCCGCCGGGTGCGTCTCCCGTCCCAGCCGCGACAGGCCGCCCGACGCGTCGATGGCGCGGATGTCCGGGCGGACTTGCTCCAGCGTCGCCAGCGTGCGCCGCTCTGCTTCGATTTGTCGCACTACATAGTCGCGGAGCGCGGCGCGCAGGTCCGTCGCTGTGCGCTCGAACCATTTGCGCCGCTCCGACGTGAGGTGCGTGGTTACGCGCGTGCATTTCTGCCCCAGGTATTGTTCTTGGTTGCGGGCTTCGTCGAGGGATGTGATTGCTTCGTCTACTTTGTCGCGTCGCACCGAGGACGACGCTTTCAGTCTGTCGGCGGCAGCGAGCTTGGAGCGCGTCGTCTGCTGCGCGTGCAGTAGCTCCCGCAGCAGGATGTGGCGGTTTGTCAGCGTTTCCTTGACAATGAAGGCGTCGTCGCTGTGGTATTTGAGCGGGTCGCCGAGCGTGGTTGCTTCGGCTGTGCCTTGGGCCGCGTGGTAGTCGCCGACGGCTTGGATCACCTTGCCCATCCGGCGGTAGGCATTGGAGAGGCCGACGTGCGTCTCCTGGATGTGCATTTGGCCGAGCTTGACGCCCAAGTCGGCTTCGGCGAGGCCGAGGGCTTGACGGTTGTGTTAGTATAGGTCTCGGACCAGACAAAGCCACTGCACTTACCCCTGCGGGACTTGACAACTTTATCGACCTTTTGTCCAGCTTCCATCGTATGCAGATAGAACAGCTTGACGACGGGCCTAGCCTCGAAAAGTTCGGGCGTGTCGTCTGGCGGTGGCGCAAACTGCTTGAGATACTTCCTCCGCACGCCCGTCGCCGGCTGCTTGCGCCGAACGACGGGGCTGTAGCCAAAGTCGCTCTCCACAAAGAAGACCATCTCCTCGTCGCGCATCAGCACGTCGTTGCCGCAGACGGCGTTCAGCCACTTCTGGATCGAGGTCTTGACGCGGCCCTCATCCTCGTCGGTGCCGACGCCCGCAGACGTCACAGGTGGGGGCACGGCCGGCACAAACGCCTCGGGGTTCGCGGATATTAAGTGCTGGGCCAGCTTCTCGAACTCGGAGTGCAGACGCCTGACATCGCGGAATTGGGTGGTTCGGAACTTGGGGAGGTTGGTCTGGAAAAAGCTGTGTGTGAGCGGAGGAGCCCAACGCGGTCATTGGGAGATGGAGTGTGGCTTACGTATACGTCGAAGCGCAGGATAGGGTCTTTCCGGCCGGTGCGCTCGAGACCCGTCACTTTGGCCTGCAGCTTGTACTGGGGGATGTTCTGGCGCGGACGTTGGCCATGGTAACGGTTGGGTTCCTGCCGTTGCTGCTGGGGGTGGTGGTGATGATGGTGGTGTTGGTCGGGGCTGGGGGGCTGCTGGTCTTGCGACTGGCCCCACGGCTGCGGCTCGGAATGGTCGGCGTCGTGGTGCGATTGCGAGGCGCTGGGCTGGTCGGCAAAGGGCTGCTGTTCTCCGCCATAAGGCGACTGGGGCGGGAGGGGCTCGGAAGAGATGTCGCTAATGGAGCCGAATGTGGTGCGGGTGGGCTGAGGCGAGGAAGCCCAGGGCGAGGCGCCGCCGGCATCAGCAGAATAGTCCATGGGGGGTGGATCGGTGAAATTGGAGGGGGATGTATGGAGGAGTGGGCGTGGGGGAGTTGGTAAGATGCGAATGCGATGGAATGAGCTTGGCCGGGGAAGCCGCGCTTGCCACTTCGGGTTAAGCCAAAACTCTTGTCCTCGCCGCCCTCCAATTGCTTCAACACTAGGTCACTCTGAAAGTCCGCACGATGCTCCTCGCTCGAGTATGGCGCGCCCAGCTGCCCGTCAAGCAGAGTCCTCTGCGCCGTTATTCCACCCATAGGACCCGCAACATTGGCATCATAGCCCACATCGATGCCGTATGTTCTCTTCCCTCCCATCTCAATGTGATGAAGCTGATATGCGAAGGGAAAAACCACCACCACGGAGCGCATGCTCTACTACAGCGGTTTTACCCGCAGGCTAGGAGGTATTCTCTCCCTTTCTTTCTTTCTTTCTCTCCACTCAATGCCGTCCACTCTTCTTATGTACTATTTTTCTTGCTTTGGTTTTTTATCTTGTTATTCTCCTTGATAGTTATTCGCGTAGCCATACACCCCAGTATTGACACCTCGTAGACGTCGACGAAGGTTCAACCGTCACGGACTTTCTTCCCGCCGAAAGGGCACGCGGAATCACCATTCAATCCGCCGCCATCACTTTCCATTGGCCTCCGCTGCCTCCTGCTTCCGCGCAGCAGCTCGATGGCCCAGTGGCACTGCCAAGGTCTACTTCTTCGCACAACATTAACCTTATCGATACCCCCGGCCATGCCGACTTTACCTTTGAAGTTTTACGTTCACTACGCATCCTTGACGGCGCTGTCTGCATCCTAGATGGCGTTGCCGGTGTCGAGGCCCAGACTGAAAAGGTCTGGAAACAAGCCAACCAGTACCAGATTCCCAAGATCATCTTCGTCAACAAGCTCGACCGTGATGGTGCAGCTTTCGAGCGGACGATCAAAGAGATCGGCATGCGGCTGCACTGTTGGCCGGCCATTTGCCAAATCCCTTGGTGGAAGAATGGCGACGGAAAGCTCGTTGGTGTGGGTGATGTTGTCAATATGCGTGGCATGCTGTGGGAAGAAGGCGGCGATGGCAAATCTGTCAAACTGCTCACTTTGAAGGATCTCGAAGCTACCAATCCTAAGCTGGCATCCGAACTTAAAAATGCCAGAATAGCTCTAGTTGAGCTTCTGAGCGAACATGATGACGAGATGGTTGAAAAGTTCCTCGAATACAACGAGGATCATCTGGCTTTCACCGGCATTGAACTGACCGAAGCGCTTCGGAGATGCATCCTTCAGTACCCTCAGAAGATCGTCCCAACATTCGCAGGAGCCAGTTTCCGTAACATTGGTGTCCAGCCTCTACTGGATGCAGTTATCGATCTCCTGCCGTCTCCCGAAGAGCGTCCTGATGCTGGTGTCAAACTTGGGGGTGTGAGTGGCGGTCTGAGTGACCTTCTGAGCGGAAAGCTCGCCCTCGCTCTCCCACAAAAAGAGGAAAAGAAAAAGAAGAAGTCGGCAGCTAAATCTAAAGCACCAGATGCGTCGATAGTCCAAAAGCTTCAGGCTTGTGCATTGGCATTCAAAGTGGTTAACGACAGCAAACGCGGCGTTCTTGTGTACGTCAGAGTATACTCTGGAACTCTTACCCGCCAAACGGTCCTATACAACACCAATCTCGGCTTGTCAGAAAAGGCACCACGGTTGTTCAAGATGTATGCCAATGACGCCGTGGAGGTTGACGAAATCCCCGCAGGCCAAATTGGTGTGATTCCAGGACTCAAGCATGCCCGCACTGGAGACACTTTGATCGTTTACACAGGAGCCAACCCGAAGGTCGGGCCACCAGCTCCCCTCAATTCCTTACAGCTTCGGCCGATAGCTGTACCACCGCCTGTTTTCTTCACCAGCGTGGAACCAAACAGCCTCTCTGAAGAGAAGCACCTGGCTGATACTCTTGCTTTGCTACTTCGTGAGGACCCCAGTCTGCATGTCTCCCAGGACGCTGAAAGCGGACAAACACATCTTGCCGGCATGGGAGAGTTGCACCTGGAAATCGCGCGTGATCGGCTGATCAACGATTTCAAGGCCAAGGCATCAACTGGCAAGATTGAGATTGGATACCGCGAAGCCATCACTGTGCCTTCAGCCCAAGTCACCGAAGTCTTGGACCGCGAGATTGCGGGCAAGCACGCTCGCGCTACATGCACAGCGAGCGTTTCCCCGCTCGACGCTACGAGTCCTCCAGTCATCGACGATGAAGACACCACGGTCTTGCAACTCGACTCCAACACACTGATCGTGCGCCACCCGACGCTCAACCGCGACGGCACCGGCGTCTCCTCCGAAGATCCTGACCTCCCCACCGAACTCACCTTTACGCTCCTCCTCTCGGCTCTGCAAACTGGCGCCTCTGCCGCCCTGGCCCGCGGCCCAGAATACCGCTTCCCCATGCACTCCACGGTCGTCGAGGTCTTCCTCAACCCCGCTACCCAGTTCGTCTCGGACACGACTCCCGCCGCCATCTCCGGTGCGACGCGCCTCGCCGTCGCTGCCGCCCTCCGCAGTGCGCAGAGCAAGAGCACGCCGGTGCTCATGGAGCCCGTCATGCGCGTGGGCATCACAGTCAACGAGAGCGACCTAGGCGCCGTGGTGCACGACATCAGCTCAGCACGCGGCGGGCAGATCATGTCGCTCGACGAAGAAGGCGACGGCAGCGACAGCAGCAGCAGCGGTGCTGACTACGCGGCCGAGGACGTGCAAGCGCAGGGCGCCCAGGCCGCAGAGGAGCTGCTCTCGATCGACCCGGCGCGCATCTACGCGCCGCCCGACCCGTTTGGCTCGTCCTCGTCGGCGGGTGGCAGCGGGCAGTTCGGCTCTGCCCACGTCGATCGCCAGAGACAGGTCGCGGCTAGGGTGCCCCTGAAGGAAATGGTGGGCTATTTGCGCCATTTGCGCAGCTTGACGGGCGGTAGGGGCACGTTTGTTATGGCTGTTGATCGGTTTGAGCGCATGAGCGGGCAGCGGCAGAAGGCGGTATTACTGGAGATGAGGGGGGATTATTTGTAGGGCGAGGGTGTGTGTTTATGGGGGGTTGTTGGTGCATGTATGTATATCTGGTTGAAAAATAATTCCTCTCTATAGCTCATAACTCTTTCTTTCAAACAAAAGCCACCACCAAGTCTCCTCTCACTCACCCACTCAGTCAGTCAGTCATTCACTAACTCACAACTTCGCCTTCCCCTCCTTCTCCTTCTCCTCCTTCGCCTTCCTCGCCTTCTCAGCCTCCTCGGCCTCAAACCACACCCCAAGCAACCGCACCATCTTCCTCGCCGTCCCAATCGAGTTCTGGTACCCAGCGCCCGCATGCCCATACGCATAACCTACGACCCACTCGCGCGGCCCATCTCCTCCGTCTCCACCCCCATTACACACAACGGGCTCGAGCTCGACCCTCGGCCCGCCCGTCCTCCCCGGCCTGAGTCCCACGCCCTCGCCCAGGACCTCGAACCCCCCTTCCCCCTCCTTAGTCCCACCCGCCGCACCCTCCAGACCCACAAGCAACTCCGGCACCAGCCCCCGACACCGTCTCAAAATCCCCTCCCTCACCCCCTTATCCGGCCGTGCGCGCCAGTCCCCCACCTCGCCCCTCGTCCCACCTAGAACGGTCACGTTGCTCGCGGGCCGGGGGATCGCGTACGTGGGCGTCGCGTCGCTGGGCGAGAGGTAGGGGATCGCGCGCATTTGAGCGAGTTGGGGGAGGCCTTGGACTGTGATTGTTTGGCCGCGGATGGGGTGGACGCGGGGGTCTGGGAGGAGGGTTAGGGCCGACAGGCCCGGGCAGAGGATCGTTGCGCTGGGGGGATTGGTGCGGGGGTTTTGGGCGAGGATGAGAGGGATTGCGCGCAGGGCGGCGGGGAGGGGTGAGGGGAGCGTGGCGCGGATTAGGCGCCCGTTTAGGACGGTGAGGCGGTCGAGGAGGTGCGGGAGGTAGAGGGTTGGGTCGAGGGTTAGGGAGGTGTAGGCGTGTGTTGGTGTTGGTGTTGGTGTGGGAGGGGTCGAGGTCGAGGAGGGGTTGGTGTTTGTGGGAGGAGTGTAGAGGGAGCGGAAGTTGCGCACGTGGGGCGCGTACCAGGGGAGGGGAGGTGGGGTTGTGGGAGGCGTCCTGTGAGTGGGCGGGGAGTGTTAGTTTGTGGGTGTAAGTTGAGTGGGGGGTGAGATGGAAGCGGCTTGCCAGGTGTATTCCACAGCCTCGAGTTTCTGGAATGCGGGGGTTAGTTGCTTTGCCTGGTGGTTGCTGTGGAGATGCGGGGGTGGTGTAGCGTACTGCGAGCCCGGTTTTGTGCGACACGTCTGTGCCTTCTTCCTCGAGCATGTTGAGCCAGGTGTTGTAGCTCGCCATGTCCCACTCTTGGGCTTCTATGTCATTTTTGCCGGCGTGGGTGCGCCATTGCGCTCCGGCCCTGGGTTTGTTAGCTTCTTTTCCTATTTGCTGGGAATGTGGTTTGTGGTTTTGGGGTATGTTTGATAGAAGAATGGGCAAATTGAAGAAAGACGAATCTTGAATAAACGCTAGGCGGGAGACAAATGTGTGGAAGGGTTTGTTCAGTCACTCACCACGGAGATGTATACTCGATATCCAGGTCTCCAGGAATATGCTTCGCGATAACCGTGACGTCGTAGCCGGCTTCGAGCAACGATATAGCCGTCTGCAGTCCGATGACGCCGGCCCTTATTGCTCTCAGTTCTACCATATTTGCATACTTTCAAAGGCATGATACTCACCCAACAACAACGATATGCTTTCCCTTCGGCGCGGCTGACATTGCGGGAATTGTACGGGTCGCAGTAGGGTGAGTAGTAGTATGAATTACCAATATCTGATGAGAAGAAACAACAGCAATTGTTTCGATGGCTTCAAAGCTTTATACGTGGCTCAATGCATACATCAGATGACAATTTGCAGATGAGCTGCGGGGAGTTGTTGATGTTCGGCGCTGGAGCGGAGTTGCCGTTTAACCCACGTTGATTACCTAAACCACAGCGTCCAATGACGACTTCTTCCAACATAAGTTGTCTTCTAGTATAATGCCAGCTAAGAATATACGATGGTGGTATCATATAGCATATGCCTGCAAATTGCTCCATATTGATACTGAATGGCAAAGAGTAGGCGTTCGAAGGTCTCGGTATATATTCACGAAACCGAGTATGAATAACGACACCAGATCACGAGGAGCGTCGGTTGGGCGGGGGAGACCAACCCGAAAACAACCGTCCATAGAGTATAATAGTGCAAGCAAAGGCCAAGAACTACAATCCACAAGCCACAGACATTTTCCCGCAGTCTACCGAAGACGAGGCGCCCTCTCCCGTCTATCAACAACCTCTCCCAACTGGGGTGGATCAAGATCGCGCATTGCGATTTGAGCCCGCGTCCCGGCCACCGTACCTGGAAGTCTAAATCAGCCAAACATACCGGAAAGAACGTATTTGTGTTTAGCACGCGCAGCACTTACTCTGCCCTATGCGAACCGGCGCCGAGGCCATGAAGCCCGTGTGGTAATGCGCATAGCTGCACTTTGCGTCCGGGAGCCTGCACCTGCCCTTGGTAGCCCAGAAGTAGCACGTCAACGGCGTGTTGAAGTCTTTGGGCTTGGTGCGGGGGGCGGAGGTGTGAGTGGGAGAAACTGTTTTCGTGAGTTTTTGCTTCATGGCGCTAAGGGTTGGCCTCACTTACCTCGTAGAGCTTTGGGAGCGGTTGGTGGGCCTGAATTGTTGGTTGGGGTGGTCTGGTCTTCCTCTACTTCGATGGACTCTGAAGAATTGTGCTTTGGCTGGCGATCTTCACGCTCTGTGATGGGGATAGCGGGATTGTCTGAAAGAGTGGAGGAGTGGACAGGACGCTCGACCAAAGGATAGTGGGCCTGTCTCAATAGGACCCTAGGCCGATGACCGTTGCTGCGGAAGTTGTGCCTAGATCCTGTTGGAACGCCTGCGTACGAATATTGGGAGTTGGAGTCAACAGAGAAACCTGGCATACGTCCAGCTGGACTGCGAACCCGATAATGACTTCCATCTCTCTCCTCCTCTTCCTGATGCGAGTAGCGATGCGGTGACATGGAGCGATTGTCGCGTCGGCTGTTGTAGAACTCATGGGGGCTGGAGCGACGAGTGGCTCTCCCCATATCATCACTGGTGCCTGGACTATTCCAAACCCGGGAGTGGTGAGGCATGGAACGCCCACGCTTGCTGTCACACTGGCAGGAAGGAAGGCCGGAACATTCTCGCTCACCACAGCCTTGTCCACCAGAAGGCCTGTAAGAGTCGACGGGGCGGTTGTAGGCGTGCATGCCGACAGAAAATTGGAGCAGTGCTAGCTACGATTGCGAAACAGCAGTATGAGATTGAAGATTGTAGAAAAGTTTAGTATCAGACAGCAATTGCGGAAGATGGATGTGAACATTTTTGACTGCTGTGGGAATGAAAGAAATGATAGATCAACACACTCCCAGGTTCAAACTACGCTGTGCTTACCCGTCTCGCTCTCTCAACGCCACAACTAAAACCCTTAACGCGCAATGCAATGCTCCTTTGTTGTCTCGACACTCATATAAGACGTGGCATGGAACAGGATTCTTCGCAGAGCAATAAAGAAACGTTTTGAGGAAGTTTGACATGCAACGCAAGAGTAAATCTTCCTTGCTCTTTCTTTGTATATGCGACAGAAAAAGCCAAGCCAAAAACAAAGAATGTCCACACGCAAGACGGATACCTACATTGCCACGTAATAGCAATCGTACTGACACCGACAAAATTGGATTCGCGGAATAGACAGTGTCTGCAACAGATCATGCAAACCTTGAGTGATGGCTCGTTTTCAAATCAGAGGCAGAACCAGAGCAAAAGTAGAAACACATCTTTGTTCAAAGATATCGATGACTTATAGCCAACGACGCAGTACAATATGATATTAACCTAGCAGGAAGACTGCTGGTCGGCATCCAGCTAACAGAAAATCGACAGGATGGAGGTATTTGAGCAGTATCTATCTAACAGTACGCCTTGGAATTTTCGAAGGTACCGCTAGCGAAAAGACTGCTAACATGCGTCTGGGCATCGTGTAAATGACCAACGTTTCATTGAGGAAAGGATACTTTGGTGATAAGGATTGATGCCGTGAAGAAGGAAAAGCAAGAGCGAATCTCCGCAAAAGAGTTTTTGTTGTTCGTGCCAAGAAATGATCACGTGCCGATCCGAGCGCCAGCCCCAATCGTGCTCTCTTCGAACTTTTTGGAGATGCCGACGAGCCTGACATCAATCGGAACACTAGCCTCGGCGGCCGTAGGATGAGATGATTGCCGGACAAAGAAGCGCGAGGCAATTGGCCTCCAGGTCTGGTAAGTTGCTCGGCGACCCGTTTCTGGTTGGGTTGACTCTAAAGGCTGGCCAGTCAAGGACAACATCTGTATATCTTGCCGCGAAACCATCTCCCGCCGAGGATACGCGAGCGCAGTCGCGGAGGCGTCTGCAGTCCAATCGGCCGACCCGCCCATCGTACAAGCTTCCACGCCGCAGCTGTCATACCAGCTCCGCGCAGGCGTTGTCCTTTCTCGCCCTCCGGTCCTCACCCGCGACCTCCACCCGTTCGAGAAGGCATACTTCCTCTACCAGCGCCGTCTCAATGAGCGTTTGGCCCTCCCGTTTACCAGATATTTCTACTACAAGCCCGACACACCCGAGGATATTGAATGGAAGCGGAAGATAAGGGAGCGCAAGACGCCTGCGCATGAAATTGGCACATACCATGCGTACGGCAAGGAGGGCTGGAATGACGAGTTGCTTGTTGGAGCGCAAGAGAGTGAGCCTGAGTGGCAGAGGGAGAGTCTGCTCAAAGACTCGTTTGTGCCAAAGAAGCGGGCACCTGGTGCAGAGGTAGATCCGGCTAAGGAAAAGAAAGAGCAGCAAGAGACGGCATCGAAGAAGCCGATGCCCCGAGTTACGGAAGCAGATTTGGCTGGAGACGAAAAGAGTTTGAACAGGAAGTTGTCAAGGACTCTCTACTTGCTGGTCAAGGGCCCCGAGGGAAGGTGGAGCTTTCCCCAGGACCTCTTGATTGGCCGGGAAAACCTGCACAGGGTGAGTGCTCTCACGGCATTGATGTTGTTCGACGGATGCTGACAACTAGCGTTAGGCGGCGGAGCGCGTCCTGGTGCAATCCGCAGGCATCAACATGAACACCTGGGTCGTCGGCAACGTGCCCATCGGACACTACGAGTACAAGTTCCCCAAGGCTATCGAAAACACCCCGGCAAATAAGGTCGAGCTGGGCGAGAAGGTCTGGTTCATGAAGGCACGCATCTTTGCTGGCCAGGCGGACCTGTCAGAGAACAAGCTGGGTCTGAGGGAATTCAAGTGGTTGGCAAAGGAGGAGATTGAGCCGATCGTCACGATGAAGTACTGGAGCTCGGTGCGGAACATGTTGACGGAGAGGTAAGAGGGTGTGCGCCATTGTAACTACTGTATAATAGACCGTGGTGTATGCAATTATCTTGTTGGATGGAATCGCGCGTGCCTGGGCTACGGTTCAAGGCCATTGTTGTGCCTCCCCCATGGGCGGCCTATCGACGCCGTAGACCCAGACGGCGCACGGAACATGAGGGCCAGACGGCCCCAAGCGATGCTCAGGCGTGTCGCGCGTTGAATCCTAGTGCGCTTGGCGCTGATGATAGCCGCCATGTTTGTTCGCGACCGCCCAGCTTTCCATCTCCCGATTGAGTTGGCGGAACCCCCATGCTCTCGGTCAGGGTCCTTTCAGGCGCTCATCACTCGCTCGGCGGCAACGCGACCTCGACAGAACAACAGCTTTCCCACAGGCCAAGATCCCCTGCCTGACCACCCTCGCCTCGAGACGCGCGCATCCACCCTCGTCGCACGAATCATCCCCGCTTGCACTTCTTGAGACAGGACGTCTCGTATCCCGTCGCGGAACCGCGCCAAGTTGGGAGGCTGTGCTGGAGGAAACGAGCCCTGCCTCGTCACCCACGCCGTGCACTGCGCGCAACGGTTATTCTGGTGCCAAGGACATCGCGGAAGAGATCTGGAATGCGCTGGGCTTGATGCACCTGGATTGATGCTTCTGGGACGAACGCGCGCCACCACCCTAAGGATCCGGATCGGAAAGCTACAAGCTCGCGGGCATGGCAGGCAGGCCTCCGGGAGGTCCGACCTCTGCCAACAATGAGGACCTGCTCCTCGACCTGAGCGAGCCCGGCCCGGCCTACAACTCGGGTCAGGGACCGCCTACCAACGACGAGAACCTGTTGCGACACTACGATATCAACGACACCGACGCGGCGCAACCCCGACCTTCAGAGTCCTACGATGATTTTGTCGGCGGCAGTGGCACGGCGGCGGCCCCCGCCGGCCATGCCAGGCCGCTGTCGGAGAACAACCCTTACCTTACGACCAACACTGGTAGAATTTACTCGCAATCTTCCGACCTCCAAAATTACCAGAGGTATACAGACGTCGAGGACGATGCGGCTCTCTCAATGCAGAATTCATATGCGGCGGGCGGCCTGTACGACAGTCAGTTGGAGGAAGCGCCTCCAGGCCCAGTGCGGAGACAAACCAAGAACCGCAACAGCGTAATGAGTCTGGGTGGAGGGCTCATGGGACGGGTCAAGAATACGCTGGGTATGGGCTCTGAATATTCGGAAATGGACGTTCCATTGACAGAGTCTGGGGCTCGCAATGCCGAGACGGATTCTGGCGGCAACGCTCAGCCTGCTGCCGGCAAGAAGAGCTCGGGATTCAAGTTTGGGTTTGGAGGAGGAAAGCCGGACCCATCCACTCTCGGACCCCGGATAATTCACATGAACAACCCGCCCGCGAACGCTGCCAACAAGTACGTGGATAACCACGTCTCCACGGCCAAGTACAACATCGCTACCTTCATCCCGAAATTCCTCTACGAGCAGTTCTCCAAAGTCGCCAACTTGTTCTTCTTGGGTACTGCGATTATGCAACAGATTCCCAATGTCTCTCCCACTAATAGGTATACTACGATTGCACCTCTTATCATTGTCTTGTTGGTATCGGCCATCAAAGAATTGGTTGAAGACTTTCGCCGGAAATCTCAAGACAGGGGTCTGAACAACTCAAAGGCGCGCGTGTTGAAGGGCTCGTCGTTCCAAGAGACTAAATGGATCAACGTTTCTGTGGGAGACATTGTGCGCGTGGAATCCGAGGAGCCTTTCCCTGCGGATCTTGTTCTCATGGCTAGTTCTGAACCTGAGGGTCTCTGCTACATCGAAACGGCTAATTTGGATGGAGAAACGAACCTGAAGATCAAGCAAGCCATTCCGGAGACTGCGACCCTCGTTAGCCCAGCGGAGTTGAGCAGGTTAGGTGGAAGGCTCCGTTCCGAGCAACCCAACAGTAGCCTGTACACCTACGAAGCCACCTTGACCATGCAAGCGGGTGGAGGCGAGAAAGAATTGCCCCTGCAGCCGGACCAGCTCCTGCTCCGTGGTGCCACTCTGCGCAACACGCCTTGGATTCACGGCATCGTCGTGTTCACTGGCCACGAAACGAAACTTATGAGGAACGCTTCTTCCGCGCCAATCAAGAAGACCAACGTTGAGAGGCTGGTGAACTACCAGATTCTCATGCTTGGAGCCATTCTCATCAGCCTCAGCGTCATCAGCTCCATCGGAGATGTTATCATTCGCGCCAAGGAAAGGAAACAGCTCGTTTATGTCGGACTGCAGGAGACCCCTCTAGTTGGACAGTTCTTCCTTGACATCCTCACGTACTGGGTTTTGTACTCCAATCTGGTTCCGATCTCACTCTTCGTGACCATCGAGATTGTGAAATACTACCAAGCGTTCTTGATTGACTCCGACCTTGACATTTATCACGATGAGACCGGTACGCCTGCAAATTGTCGCACGTCATCGCTGGTTGAAGAGCTTGGCCAAATCGAATACATCTTCTCTGACAAAACGGGCACACTTACCCGTAACATGATGGAGTTCCGACAGTGCTCGATAGCTGGCATTCAGTACGCCGATGAGGTTCCGGAGGACCGAAGAGGGACTACTCAAGATGGCATGGAGATCGGAATTCACGACTTCAACACGTTAAAGGAAAATGGGGTGAAGCACTCCTCGCGCGAGATCATTCACCATTTCCTTACGTTACTGTCTACTTGTCACACTGTCATCCCTGAAACGAATGAGAAAGGCGTCATCAAGTATCAAGCCGCTTCTCCCGATGAGGGTGCTCTTGTGGAAGGTGCCGTCACCCTGGGATACCGGTTCATCGCAAGAAAGCCTAGGTCGGTTATTATCTCCGCCCATGGACAGGAAGCGGAGTACGAGCTCTTGGCTGTTTGCGAATTCAACTCTACCAGGAAGCGGATGTCGACCATCTTCAGATGCCCCGATGGCAAGATTAGATGCTACACCAAAGGTGCGGATACGGTTATCCTTGAACGATTGGCAAAGGACAACAACGCTATGGTTGAACCAACTCTGCAACATCTTGAAGAGTACGCTGCGGAAGGTCTACGAACGCTGTGTTTGGCGATGCGCGAAATCGACGACAACGAGTACCACGAATGGCGCCAGATCTATGATACCGCTGCGACTACTGTCAGCGGTAACCGTGCTGATGAGCTTGACAAGGCTGCAGAACTCATTGAACATGATTTGACATTGCTTGGAGCTACCGCCATTGAAGACAAGCTGCAAGACGGCGTGCCGGATACCATCCATACTCTTCAAACCGCCGGTATCAAGATCTGGGTTCTCACTGGTGATCGCCAAGAAACTGCCATAAACATTGGAATGAGTTGTAAGCTCATTAGCGAGGATATGACGCTTCTGATTGTCAACGAAGAAACCCACGATGCAACAAGAGACAACCTGGAAAAGAAGCTCAACGCTATCAGGTCTCAAGCGGATGGCACGATGGAGTTGGAGACGTTGGCCTTGGTTATCGATGGCAAGTCTTTGACGTACGCTCTCGAAAGAGACTTGGAGAAGATGTTCCTTGACCTTGCAGTCATGTGCAAGGCTGTCATTTGCTGGTGAGTAAGCATGAACAAGCAAGTAAGATAGCAACTAACGCGTCCCAGCCGTGTATCCCCTCTCCAGAAAGCTTTGGTAGTCAAGCTTGTCAAGCGTCATCTAAAGGCGATTCTTCTGGCCATTGGTGACGGCGCCAACGACGTATCCATGATCCAGGCGGCTCATGTAGGTGTTGGCATCAGCGGTATGGAAGGTCTCCAGGCCGCTCGCAGCGCTGATGTCGCCATTGGTCAATTCCGCTTCCTGCGCAAACTGCTTCTTGTACACGGTTCATGGAGCTACCAGCGTGTCAGCAAGGTCATCTTGTACTCTTTCTACAAGAACATTGCACTTTTCATGACTCAGTTTTGGTACTCTTTCCAGAATGCCTTCTCTGGTGAAGTTATCTACGAGTCCTGGACGTTGTCCTTTTACAACGTCTTTTTCACCGTCTTCCCTCCCTTCGTCATCGGTATCTTCGACCAGTTTGTCAGTGCCCGTCTGCTAGACCGATACCCTCAGCTCTACCAGCTCAGCCAGAAGGGCGTGTTCTTCCGCATGCACTCTTTCTTCTCCTGGGTAGCCAACGGTTTCTACCATTCCTTGCTCCTGTATTTTGCCTCGCAGGCGATTTGGTTCTGGGATGCGCCACAAAGTGATGGCAAGGTTGCCGGTCATTGGGTGTGGGGCTGCGCACTGTACACTTCAGTACTGGCCACGGTGTTGGGCAAGGCGGCACTGATCACGAACATCTGGACCAAGTACACCGTCGTTGCTATTCCTGGTTCTATGATCATCTGGATGATCTTCCTACCGATTTACGCCTATGTTGCGCCGAAGATCGGCGTCTCAGAGGAATTGGAAGGTGTCGTCCCCAGACTCTTTGCGAGCCCGGTCTTTTGGCTTATGGGTCTGGTTTTGCCGTGCCTGTGTTTGCTCAGAGATTTTGCTTGGAAATAGTAAGTCGCAACATCTCTCTCTACAACTGCCGATGGACGATGATTGCTAACCTCATTTAGCGCGAAACGGATGTACTACCCGCAGGCCTACCACCATATCCAAGAGATTCAGAAATACAACATTCAAGACTACCGTCCCAGGTCAGTGGTTGCCCTTTACCCTGATATGCAAACATATTGCAAACATACTAACGACCCAACAGGATGGAGCAGTTCCAGAAAGCCATCCGCAAGGTCCGCCAAGTGCAGCGCATGCGCAAGCAGCGCGGCTACGCCTTCTCGCAGACGGACGAATCACAGGCGCGCGTCCTGCAAGCCTACGACACGACACGGGAGCGTGGACGGTATGGCGAGATGGCCAGTTCCAGACGCTGAGGACACAGGTAAACGAAGACGGCTACGGGTATTTGATAAATCTTTTCTTGTTCGGCGAGTTCGCTTTTTTGCTTTTCTAATGCCTCTCGGGTACGCGCGCGCGCTCGTCAGGCGCATATATGTTTGTTTTCCTGAGAGTTTATCATGCTTTTCCTGATTCATCTCCCTCTCTCTTCTCCGCAGACGTCTTGCCCGCGTTAACTACTGCTACGGCGGGCGTGGCGGCGCGGCGAGAGGGATTGTTACGTACTACTACCAAGCGACACGACAATGATGGGATTGCGTCGCATGGTTTTTGTTTTGTTTTGTTTTGAGAGTTTTTATGCTTCCGTTCTTCGAGAATTATGCTTCGTTTTTTATGATTTTCCTGGTTGCACCGCAACGCTTATTTACACACGTCTTTTTCTTCCTCTTCTTCTACTACTTCTCTTTTGCCTGTATGATTTGCTACGAATTGGGCTTGCCTGCTGAGGGGGGTCTCGTCCGTCGTGGACGACGGCGAGGATGTTCGCTGCGTTTTGGCTGGGGACGCGGGCGCGATTGAATGATAGGTGACTTGATTGAGGCGGCGCGGGCGGCGTGGGCGGTGCTGCGTGCTGTGGTGTAGAATAACTTAGTTAGCTAGCTATGGAAGCGGCGACGCTTTTTTTCTTTTTTGCTTGCTTGTGCGCGCGTTGGTACTGTGTGTGTGTGTGTGTGTGTGTGTGTGTGTGTGTGTGTGTGTGTGTGTGTGGGTGGGTGGGTGTTTGAGCACCGTTCCAGACCATGTGGGCGGTTCATGCAAAGCGAATTGGAGGCATACATACAGACGTACCTATAGGTATGTACATATGAGAGCGCGGCATGTGCCGTCGCGCCGGGTCCCCGCGGCGAAAAAAAAAGCTAGCCTGGCGATGACGACAGCCGGCGCGGCGCGTCGAAGCTGCGCGAAGCTCTGCGAATGTCTGCGCCGGCGTCTGTCTGTACTGTGCGACATCCATCCATACGAGCTACGAGCTACCTACCTACCCGCCAATCCAATCCACCACCACATACGGGCACACGACCGCAGCAAGCAAGCATGGCCTCCGCCCGCCCCCTCCTGCGCCTCTCTTCGGCTCTCTCTTCCGCCCTCGCCGCGCGCACGCCCGCCCGCACCGTCTCGCGCAGCGTCTTCCAGCCCGCGCCCGTTCGCCGCGCAGTCGCCTGCTACCAGCGCGGCTTCTCGACGACGACGATTGCGCGGCGCGATTCCAGCCAGTCCACTCCCGCCCAACCCACCACAGCAGGTTCTGGCGAACCAACAGCGCCCCGCGACCCCCCGCCCAGCTACGAGCTGCGCTTCACGTGCAAGCGCTGCCAGACGACGTCGGCGCACCGCATCTCGAAGCAAGGCTACCACCACGGGACGGTGCTGGTGGGGTGTCCCGGGTGCCGCGAGCGGCATTTGATCAGTGATCATATGAAGGTGCGTTTTTTAGGTCGGGCAGCCCCTGTTCAAGGAGTGCGTGTTGTTTTGGCTATGGGGAAGGAGGATGGGGGGAATAGGGAATGAGGATGGGGGAAGGGGTTGGACTATGTGTGTACTTGACAGTTGCTAACAGAACTCCCCGCCCCCACAGATTTTCTCCGACGGCAGCGTCACAGTCGAAGACCTCATGGCGCGGAACGGGCAGCACGTCAAGCACGGCTCGCTGAGCGAAGACGGCGATCTCGAGCTCTGGGACGATGGCACGCAGACGCGGCGCGCCGATGCCGTGAAGCCGGTGCAGCGGGAGCAGCAGTCACAACAGTCACAACAGTCACAACAGCAGCAGGAGGAGGAGAAGCCTTACGGGTCTACGTTCAAGGGGGAATGATTTTTTGATTGATTGGTTGATTGATTGTGTGTGTATGTGTTTTTCTGTGCTTTTTTCAAGTCGATCTTAGGGAATAGGTGGGGGGTTGTGGATGGTGGTCCTGCTTTCCTGCCTTTGTTCGTTCTGGTTCATACATCCCGCCCTATTCGCAGATACCACCGGCGGCTTTTTCTTTATTTCATCTCATCTCATTTCTACTCCGGCAATTCGAGCGCCACGCACGCGCGCGCGCGCGCCTTCATACCAGCTTCAGCCACCGCTCGCCGGTATCGTCGTCCTCGTGGTAGTCGTCGTTGTGTTCGTCCGTCGAGGCGTTAGTGGGAGACGGCGTCTTCGAAGTCGTCCTCGTCGTTGGAGTTGGAGGAGTCGTGCTGGTGTCCGTTGGGGCCGTCTGTGGTGGTGCGCGCATTAGACCTCTCCTACACAGCCGCGGGCAGCTATCAGCGCACTACGTCCAGTCCAATACATCAACCTCAACCCCTCCACACCAACACCAAACACCAACAACACTGCTCATCCACCTCTTCCTGCACTCCATCTTCCCGCGCTCCACTCCCCACAAACAAATACCACTAAAGAATGAGGAAGTCACTCACCGACACAATGTACAACACCTCAAACGCCGCCGGCAGCGTCAAGCGCAGCATGTACGCGCGCGCAGGCACCTCGACGCTCGCGAGCGAGGCGTTCTGGTTCGGGAACTTGGCGTTGGCGGCGCGCTCGGCGGCGTCGGCCGTCAGGTCCTTGCGCAGGACTTCGACGTGGCGCTGGCCGCGGGCGATGGGCTTGGTCGCGCATTGCAGGGAGGCGTCTGCGTGGGGTTAGTTGCTGCGTCATTGCGTGGCATTGACGGCGGCGGCGGCAGAGGAGGAGGAAAAGGAGGAGGAGGAGGAGGAGGAGGAGGAGGAGGAGGAGGAGGAGGGGGAGGGGGAGGGAAGTGTTGGTTAGAGGGAGGAAGTGAGAGGGAATGGCTACGGTACTTACCACCCGCGAGCAGCTCATCCAGCTCCCCACGACTCATAACATCGACGCCGCTATTGCCATCGGCGCGGCGCGTGTAGACGACCACTTCGTCGGTCGAGGCCATGGCTCGTTCAGTCTGGACTGCGTGCAGCTAGGTAACCCACAACAGACGGAAAAGCGGCGTAGCGGTCGTGGCGTAGCGGTCGTGGCGTACAGTCAGTTCTTTCTTTTTTATTTCCTGGCCCGCGAACAAGAGCAAGGAAGAAGCTGGCAACGTTGCAGTGGGTCGAAGACGTAGGCGTAGGCGAAGACGCAGTCGAGTCGAGGACTTGGTCAAAGTCGAGGGCGTCGTTGCAGGCGAAGACGTCGTAGGCGAAGACGTCGTCGTAAAGAATAAGAAGTACTCGAAGCAGCGTGTGAAAGCGCAGCGAACAAAGCCGTTGTACCTATTAAGCGGACGTCTCGACGGATGCGGCGGCCCGCCTCGGGCGTAGCCGCGTAGGTAGGTGTGTATGTGAAAGGACTCGGCTGTCGAGTCGAGTACCTTACCTAGGTAGGTACCTAGGTAGCTGTGCGTGGGCAGGGTAGGGTATCTAGGCGAGTAGGTGTGTAGCTGCAGCAGGTGGTTAGGACAAAGGCGCGCTTGCCGGATTCGGACAGGACAGGACGTGGTGGGTGCCGGGTTGTGCGGTTCGGGGCTTTGTTGTGGTAGTTATGGTAACGGAGAGTGCCCGGGTGGCGCGCTGGGTTGTGTTAATGGAGGCTGGCCTACCTACCTACCTAGTAGGTACAGTTGGAAAGTGAAGGTGAATGCTTAGACGGGAGGATATGGTGAGATGTGAGGTGGGATTGTGTGAGCGTGAGCGCCCGGCCTAAAAGAGTGCATGTTACGACCTAGGGCGATTTGGAAGAACGAAAGCGCGAAGCCGCCGTGGTTATTGGTGCGCCAGAAGCCGTGCTGGATGGGAATTGGAATCTTGGTTGTGAGATGTTACAGCCATGTGGCTGAGAAAACAAGGAAGTGCTACTTATGCCATGTCTTGCCATGCCATGCCTACGCTATGCTTGCTAGTTTCTGATGTGAGATGTGCGGCGCGCCTCTTGCTCACAGTGCTCACAGTGCTCACAGGCACGTTGACTGGCTGCTGTTGCTACCTACTATTCCTACTGTACCTACTACTCAGCCGCTGAGGCTGGGGACTGGAGACTGGAGACTGGTGGGCTGCTCGTGTGTGATTTTAGCACGTCTTATCCCTATGACTGTGCTGTGCTGAGCATACTTAGCACAGGCATAAGCCCCGATTCGCGCTGCTGAAGTGGCTTTCTTGCTCTGTATCCCACCGGGGCGCCGTATGCCACACCACGCCACGCCCACGCCTCCCTACCAACGTCATAGACCCCCAAGCCGAGCCAACGGCAAACGGCAAACAAACAAGGACCAGCCTCGACGCACCAACCACTACCAGCCATACTTACTGCCAGCCTCCTTCTTGTTCCGCTTGCCGGTAGCAAAGTGCTCCTCGAGGGCGTCCTTCTGCGTCGCGGCCGCATTGACCAGCTGCTTCAGGCTGTGCTTGCCCGGCGCAATCGACTTGAGCGGGTTATGTTGCACCGTCTCGCCCGACGCGCGCAGCGCCTCGTTGGCCGCGTACTCCTCGTCCGTGTTGAAGTTGACAATGTTGATGGCCGACATGCCCGCCCCGCTGCTGCTTTGGTTCCCCCGCTGCCGCCCGAATAGCTGCCGCTTGTCTGCTTTGGAGAGGTTGAGGTCTGCGGCCACTGCGTCGAGGGACTGTGGGCCGCTGCTGCTGCTGTGGTTTTGATATGGCGTTGCTGTGTCGTCGCTGGCTTGGTCGGTGCGCGTTTGCTGCGTGCTGGTGTACAGCATGGGCTTGTAGTCGCCGCCCGACGTGCTTGCTGCTGGGACGGCGTCCTCGGTTGACAGCGAGAACAGCGACACCTTGGGCTTGGGCGGGGCTGGCGCTGGAGCGCCTGCTGCGCTTGCGGCCGGGGTTGGGGCGGGAGAAGCTGCGGCGCCCTTGTTGGCCATGAGGACGGCGGCGGGCGTCTTCTTCTTCTTCTTGGCCTTGTTCGCGACCGACAAAGGCATGAAGCGCGTCGTCTTCCCCACGAGCTTCACCTCCTCTTTCGGCTGCTGCTGCTGCTGCTGCGGCGCCTGTTCCGGAGCCCTAGACAGCTCTGCTTGTTGCTCATGGCCAGTTTCCGCGACGACGTCCCTGCTGAATCCTGGGGCCGCGCCCGTCTTTAGGTTGACTCCCTTCCCCAAGCCGGTGCCTCGTTCTTTCTTGGCTGCGTCGTCGGCGGAGCGTTTCGGGGCGGGCAGGAAGGCGTTGAAGCCGCTGAAGGCTCCGCCGCCGGTGCGCGCCTTCTTTGCGGGTGGGGCGTCTGTCGCGGCATCGTCGGTCGGGGCGGGCAGGTTGACGCGGATCTTGTGCGGGTTGACTTTTTGGAAGTTTTTGTTTTGCTTGGGCGCAGCGGGGGGAGGAGGAGGTGCCTCGGCATCGGAGCCTTCAGAGTCGGAGTACTGGACGAGATTCATTGTTTGTGTTTGGTGTTTGCACTGACGCTGGCACTGACGTTGTCTCTTGTATTGCGCCGCCGCCATCGCGCACACCTCGCACTCCCCTCTCTCCAGCCATGTCGCTGCTGCAGAATGAAGAGCAAGTCGAGACTTTCAGTCGCACCTTGTTCCAGGATCGTATCGCACTGACGTGTCTACTGCAGCTTCGTTCTGTACCAACTCCGCACCGCCTATCTCTCCAGCATCAAGGACGGCGTCGGCGAACGCCTGATCAACGTCAACACCTCCGTCCTCAACAACCCGGCCTTCCGCGCCGCCGGCTGGCTCCCAAACGCCTCCGAGATCAAGCGCACCTACTCGCCCCCGATCCCCACCGCCGTCGCCTCCGACTACTTCCAGGCTCCCCGCTCAGCTGGCCTCAGCGGGCCCAACTTTGGCGATGATGAGGAAGAGGGCGGCATGGTCACCGGCGGGGGCATGAGCAACGAGACGGTTGGCCCCGGCATGACGACGCGGAGGCGCCGCCGCAAGGAGCAGGTCGACGAGGACGACAGCAGCGATCTGAGCGACGACAGCGACGAGGATGCCGAGGGACAGCGCGCCGCTCAGCAGATCAAGTTCACAAAGATGCCCGTCCGCTCTCGCGCTGGCTCGTCGCCGCTGCAGAAGACGCGCCTGGCCGAAGCCCCCGAGATGATCATGGTCACGTCGCCGTCGAGGCATTCCGAGAGCGCACGCTTGCGCCGCGGCTCTCTGGGAGATGTGGAAACCAAGGAGAGAGGGCGGCGAGACACGATCACGAGCAGCGAAATGTCGTCCGAGAACGAGCTTGATCCGTCCGTGTTCAAGAGGAAGCAGATCAACCCGCGTAGGGCTGCGCGAGCTACCAATATGCTGTCCGAAAGGATTGAGCGGATCGAGGAGGGCGACGGTGAGGAACTCGAGCCCGCAGAGTCGGAAGACAGTGACCTCGATTCAGACTTTGCCGGCACGGCAGACTCGAACTCCTTGCTCGGCGTGGATGCTGATCCCCTCGATTCTACTCCCCCTCCAAAAGCTATCCCGAACATGCCTCCAGCCATCACTCCCCACAACTCGTCGCCGAACAAGAAATCAAGACAGGCCCAAACCGTGCTGCCGACTTTACCACCGCCGCGGCCCATCAGTGTTGTCCAGCCCGTTAGCGCCCTTACCCAAGCACTCAAAGCCAAAAGCAAGGCGCCCGAGGACCCATTCCAGAGGTTTGCCATATTATCTGGCAAGGGCGACCCCAGTCCCTTGTACATCAAGATATATGCGCCGTTCTCTAAGAAGCCTAGCAAGCCGTTTGAGATGCTTCTTCGCAAGACCGTCGATGAAGGGACCAAGGTGACAGTAGCAGAAGCTATCGGGTTGGCCCTCTGGCGTTACCAGGAGGAAACCCTTGAGCCGCCAATAGATCCCCAGAAGAAGAACGTCAACTGGTGGGTTCTGAGGATGATCGAGGATGAGGAGGTCGACTATGAATTCCCAGCGTTCAGTCGCACCCGCCCCGTCCAAGACTTTACTTCGACCAACAACCGCCCCGCCAGAGGCCGGTCACGCGACAAGCCATGGGACGAATTCGCCCTGGTTCAAGCATCCCCGGAAGAGTATGCAGAGAACGAAAAGGCCACTCCGCAGTACAGCCAAGAAGCCGTAGAAACGCCAGCGAGCGGCAGCACCAACGAGCTGCAAAAGATGCCCTCGCCGACAGCGATGGCCAGCTCCGCGCCGTCCAACAACTCCGCACCCACGCCCGCTCTCCTCGGCCCGTACCAGAACCCGATCACGGGCCCGTCGTTTGCGCCCAGTGCCGCGCGCAAGGACAGCAACAACCTGCTGGACGCGCCGGCGGCGCCCGTCTCGCAGTCGGCGTCGCGCAACGGCGCGCCCAAGACGCTGACGATCCACTTCGTGTCCGACGACTTCACGACGCGCATCTCGCGGCTCGAATTCACGACGGACACGTACCTAGCCGAAGTCTTCGACCGCGTATGCCGCGACCTGCACGTCGACAAAGCGCTGTACGTGCTCAAAGTCAGCGGCACGAGCACGGTAGCGCCATCCGACCGGACAGTGGAAGCGCTAGGCGCACGCACCGAGCTGGACCTGACACGGCGGCGATTCGTAGGGGACGGGGCGTTCGGGCTGTCCGGCAGCCCGGGGAGTTCGAGCCCGAACGCGCCGCTGCTGATCAGCACGGGCGGCACGCCCAAGAAGAGCAAGAAGCACGGCAGCGGCAGCGCGGGCGCCCTGCTCCACCCCCTCGCCCAGAAACACGACGCCCTGCTCAGCCTGACCGCCGCGAACGCGCCTTACAAGCGCTACATCGTCACGCGCAAGCAGCCCATGTCCTTCACGAGCAGCAGCACGCGCGTCCTCGCGCTGGATGGCGAGTACATGCACATTATGCCGGCGGACACGACGATGGCGGGGGCGGGGGGCGGCGGCGGCGGCGGCACCAAGGCTGGCCAGGGCACGGGCAAGACGACTACGGTGCATTTTTCGAGCGTGGTTGGCAGTAAGGTCAGCTCGAAGCATCCGAAGACGTTTAGGGTCGTTGTGTATAGGGAGCGTGAGAGTAAGCGCTATGATTTTGAGGCGAAGAATAGGGATGAGGCGGTCGAGATTGTGCGCGAGGTGAAGAAGGGCGTGGAGAGGTTTCAAGAGGGGTGGGTTTAGTGTGGATGTGGTGGTGGGAGTGCTAGTGGGGAGTGGTGGCTGCGGACGGGCGGTGGATGGGACTGAATGAGAGGGAGAGACGCGTGCTGTGCTACTCCACCTACCTACCTAGGTATCTTTCTTCTTTCGCCGTCTCGTTCCATTCTATTCCGTTCCAATTCCACTTCAGCCCGCGCGTTAGCGGCATGGCATGGCAATGGCAATGGCAAAACATGGGCCTTCCCCCCCACCTCCCTTCCAACATACCTATATTCCTCATCGATCGCGGCGGTTCTCTTCTCTTCTCTCTTCTCTCTTTTCTCTTCTCTTCTTCCCTCCTCTTTCACACACACACATACACAGGCGATAGCGGCGTCAAAGGAACCAAGGAACCAACCAACAACAGCAACAGCAACTTCATCATCATCATCATCATCTTTATCATCCTCTTCTTCTTCTTCTTCTTCTTCTTCTTCTCGTGCACGGAAACTACCTAGGTTCGGTTCCGTTTGGTTAGATACACGGTATTAGGTATAGTATACTACGGTATGGGACGGGGCGGGACGGTGGGTAACAAGCAAGCAAGCAATCAAGCAAGCAATCAAGCAATCATTTATTCAATCTTTATTCAATCCTTTATTCATTTGATATTCGCTCTTGGCAAGCAAACAAAGATTCTGCGTCTGTTTTTGCTTTTTCGTTGCGTTACTTTACGTTACGTTAGGGTATGTTTCTCGTTTTTTGTTGCTAGGGGTTGGGTGCGTGTGGATGTTGGATTGGGTTTGGATGGAGCTGTTCTGCTTTGCGTTCTGGGGGGCAAGCGGGAGTCGTGTGCTAGCTCTGCACCGTACATCTATAATAGTACGGCAGCCATCGAGTCTCGAGCAAGCAAGCAAGCAATCGAGCAAGCGATCGATACCCACACCCGCCTGCCAATCAACGCCCCAACACCACCAGAAGCCCACTTCCCCTTCCCCCTTCCCTCGTCCCATCCCACACACGCACCCACGCACCCGCGCTCCCAACCACCAACCACGACTCACTCTCTCACCCCACCAAAGCGCACACGCTCTCCACCGTCCCAAACACGCGCAGCTTGTTGCCGTAGACGCCCCAGAACGGGCTCTCAAACGGCGGCATCAGCGCCATGGGCTCCTTGGCCTCGACCTCGACCTTCGGCACGTAGTACGTCGTGCCGTCGACGAGCACGGGCGCCGTGTCCCAGCCGCCGGCGTTGGGGGGGTGGTGGTGCGGTGCGGCTGCGGCTGCGGCTGCGTCGGCTCCTACGTCGCCGTCCTCTTCAGAGTGCGACTCGCCGTCGTCGTTGGCCGACAGCGCCGCGAGCTGGTCGTACAGGTTCTGCGTCGAGAAGCGGGACGATTCTGTTTTGGCGGTGTCTTTGGTTGCGGCTGCGGCCGTGGCAGTGGCCTTGGCGGCTTTCTTTTCTTTCTTCTTACGCAGCTTCTTCTCCTTCCGGCGTGACTCTTTTGTGCTTGTTGTACTAGCTGGGGCGGCAGGGGCAGACGTCTGCGACGCGAGCACCGGGGGCGCGATGGCCGGCGTGAGCAGGCGCGTCTTCGCCTCCGTCGACGCCGTCAGCAGTCCCGTACTCGCAGCCGCGTTACCAGGCGGGATCGCTTGCGCAGCGCTGAGGGCGACGCCGCCGCCGCCGCCGCCGTCGCCGTCCGAGGCTGTCTCGTAGGCTTCGTCGTCTGTGTCGCGGCCGGTTTTGGGCTTCACTTCGCTGAGGTAGGTGCCTGCGGCTGAGAGCTTGGCCGAGAGCCGCACCATGATGTTCGCGGTCAGGAAGCTGTCGTAGCCGGCTTCGTGGAACGCCTCGTGCGTGTGGTATTTGCGGTGTGCCCCGTGGGTCTCTGTGTGCGGATGAGATCATTGTATATCACTAATAGAGCAGCAATCTACGCACCCAGGACTGGCTTCGGCTGCGAACGGAGCTTCTCTTCGATCTGCTCGAGTGCTGAGGCCGGGTTAATGTCGCCGCAATTATGCGTAGCCATGTATTTAGTGTCTACAATGAGGGGGAATAGCTCGTGGACCTTCTTCTGGAACTCGTCCAGCGTCGGCGGCAGCTCGCCAATGAATGTGCGATAGAAATAGATGATGTCTGTGAACAGGTTATGACCAACGAGAACCGGTCGCCTCATTTTGAGGTTCGCCCGGGCTCGACCAATGCGGGCATTAAGATCGTCAATGTCGACCGTCTTCGGCTCTCCCGTAAGTACGTCACGTGCGAAGCTCTTGGGATCCATCGTGAGGCTGCCGCCGCACAGCGCTTCTACAATCCATCTGAAACCCGTCTGCCGCTCGATGCTCTTCCGCAGGCCGCGCTTTTTGGACTCCAAGTAAGACTTCTCACGTTCTTCGTCATACGCCTTGAGCTGGATAGCTGACGGTTTGGAGAGAGACACGAGGTCCGGGTACTCGGCCCTCACGAGCTGGTGGACAAGGCGCTTCTCAAAGTTACCAAGTTCAGGGAAGAGAGGCTGCGGTCCGATGGGGTCGCTGCAGACAATGTTAAGGTACGACGGGGAGGGCTATGGAGAATTAGCACCATCAAGACATGGACTGTTAAGCGTTTGCAACGGGTCGCTGCCATTGGCCGGATATCAGTCCTCTCGGTCAGCACCTGGACGTGACGGGGCCTACCTTGCCGGTTTTCTTCCAGTTTTCTATGGCGATGCGAACTTTGCGGACAAACTCCAGCGATTCCACTTCGTGAAGCTCTAATTGCACGTCCTGCATGGTCGACTTGTCCCATCTGGCATAGGCCAGCTTCTTCGCAAGCTTGGCCTCGTCTCGCGACAGATACGGCACGCCCATGGTCATGGGCAGGTCCATGCGAAAGCCGTGGCTGAGCAGAAACTCGGCAGCGCCGCTCTGGAACGCGAATATCCTCTCTATGTCCAACCGCTCCTCCAGCAGCGGGTTGAGGTTGAAATTGTACGGGCGCAGCGTGTACTTGTCATCGATGGTATCTTGCTCGGCGCAGGTCAGACCAATCTGTAGAATCTGGTAACGTTCGGCGGCTGCTTTGACCTCTTGGTAGCGCTGCTCGATGGTCATCTTGGAGCCTCTGCTGGCGCCTTTGCTGGGCACGCCAGACAGCTCGAGATCGAACGAGACAAAGTGTGCGCCGGCAATGGCCTCGAGGATTTCCAGGAGCCGGCCTTGGAAGGCGATGCGATCGACCTCCATGAGGGCCGGTGGAGGAGAAGGTGAAGGGAGTGGTGTAGTCGATCAATGAAGTGGGCTGTGGATGAGTCGCGGGCTATGTAGGTAAGCATGGGTGGAAAGCAAACGGGCGGGCAAAAGCAGCTATGCGCGTGCTATGGTGCCACACAAACGATGACGATGATGGTTGCAAACGGCCCGGGCGAGGGCAGGGCAGGCAACAGACATGTTTCGTTGCGAGGACCGCGCCACGGCCATGTCATGGAGTCGTTTCTGCAGTTTGGGGCTCAATCTCCGCGCCGAACAGGCCGAGGTAAGTCATTCATCGATCACCTGCTCTCCCGACGTGTGCATTCCTGAGCATCAAAACACCATAATGCCCCCAGGAGCTGCGCGACGCCCCCAGTCCCCGCATCACAGCTCCTGCGAAAAACGCCCATGGAATAGCCGTCAGCCCAGACCACCATGCCCATGACTTCGCCAAACTCTCACCATATGCTGTCCTCGTCCATCTCCTCGCTTTCTTCCGACAACCACAAGCGGCCTCAGACTGCCCAGATCGCAAAAGCATACCGCCAGGCCGCCCAGCTGTTCCTCACCCGCCGCCTCCCCGAAGCTCTGTCCACCATCGAGCCTATCATCACCCCGGACGACCAAAGCTCCCATGCTCCCGTCGCCCATGCCTCACGCGGCACCCGCATAAAGGTCTGGAGCTTCTACCTCACCTTTCTCAATGCCGTCGTCGAATTGGGCCCCGAAGAGGGCAAACACGCCTTCGGCAGCTCCAAGTGGAAGGCGCTGGTCGCCAAATGCCGCGACGCCAGCGTGTGGGAAGAGGTGGTGCAGGCCGGATACGCAGGTATCGAAGGCAGCGTGGACCCCGATGTCGTCGTTAACCTGTGCGTGCATTCCCCCTCTCGATGCATTCAAGAATATGTTGCTGAACTAGGTTCCTCTTTCCAGAGCTACTCTCCTACTGACCCATGCCCCTTCTCAACGCCTCACGCAGCAGCGCATGGAGACGTACCTCTCCGCTTCGGCACAGCCCGCGTTCGACATCGCCTCGCACATGGCGTCGCCGCTGTACGCGCAAAAGCGGTCCGGCCTGCGCAGCAACGGCACCAACACGCCGCGCGACCTCAACTCACGGCTCAAGCTTCTCGAGCTGTACACGCTGCACGTGCTCCCGCGCAACGAAGAGTGGGACTACGCGCGCGAGTTCATCAGCATGAGCGAGGTGCTCGACGACGAGCGCAAAGAAGCCTTCCACCTAGCGCTGCACAGCCTGCGCGAGGAGCAAGAATCGGCCGCCGAGCGCGAGGCTGAGCTGCGCCGGCAGCAAGTCGAGCAGCTAGAACAGCGCCGCCGCGACGCCGAAGTGCGCCGCCTGGAGGCCGCCAAGGCCGAAGAGGAAGACGAAGCGCGCCGTCGCCGCGAGCGCGAAAACGAAGCCGAATCCCGCCGCGCCCGCCGCAACCCCGACCAGACCAACAAGGCTCAGCGGAATCGCTCTCCGCCGCCGCCGCCGTCGTCGTCCGCTCCGCCGGCAGCAGGCCACCATCGAGGCGGCAGTGGCCAGTCGACCTCGTCGCGTCCCGCGAAAAAAGGTGCCATTAGCCCGCGCGGGCCTCGGCCTGGCGGACTCGCTGGTTTGGTGTCTACCGCGCAGGCGCTGGTGCTCAATGCCGCGCGCAACATGACGCGGAATCCGCTCGCGTTTCTGCGCATGCTGCTGTTTATGCTTGCGTTCGCCCTTGCGTTCGGCAGGCAAGACGTACGGGTGCGGGTGCGTAAACTGCTGCGACAGGCGTGGGAGAAGATACGCCAGACGGCGGGAATGGGCGTCAAGGTGTCTTACATCTAGATTCCTGTCGCCGTCCACAAAAACAACAACATCATCATCACCATCATCATCCGTACCGTCACCACCACCGCGGCGAGTGCACGTCAGGGGTCGTCATCCACCGCCCCTCTCTTCCATTTTTCCTTTGTCACACCATATCTTCCGTTCTCCGCAGCGACCATAGCAAGCACGCACGCACAGCACACGGGCGGGCCCACAAGGACTCCAACCCCGATCCTTCCCGCGCCCGCCCGTCCTTGCGCAGACCACAAGAAGGCGTCGCTTCCAGGCAGCAGCTAGCAACAAGCCAGCCTCCTGCTGCCGTTGCCGTTGCCATTGTTTCGCAGCTACTTGTGGTAGTAGCGCCACGGGCCCGCGTCGATAGATCGACCGCCCGCGCTCCCACTTTACTTATCCACTCACACTCACACGCACACGCACACTCTCACCACACGACCTGACTGACTGACTGATATCCCGCTACTACGCACTACGCACTACCCCGCCTCTGTACTGTACTGTACTGTGTACCGTGTACAACCTCGCTCCAACCACCTTTTTCCCCCATCGTTTCTCTATCTACCTACCTACCTCTGACGGCGTTTGCGGTGCATGCATGCATTTTTGTTTTTGTTTTTTGGGCTTTGGCTTTGGCTTGGGCTTGGCCATGGCTTGGTTTGGTTTTGGCTTTGGTTTGGTTTGGTAGGGGCACGAACAGTGAACGGAACGGAATTGAATCGAATCGAGTCGAATCGAACTGAATCGAGTTGTGTGTATTGAATTGGATTGCTCTGCTTGGATTGGATTGAGTTGACTTGAGTTGAACTGGCGCATGCGTGGGAGGGATGCTTGTCTTGGCTGGGGTTGGGGCTGGGGGGTTGCATAGACATGGCACTGTTTTATTTACTTTTTCCGCTTTATTTTTGCTTTTCTGCTTCCGCGTGTTGCTCTGGGCTTTGCGTTTTGCGTTTTTTGCGGCTTTTAACTAGGAACTAGGGGGCGAAAAAAGAGGGAGATGGTGGTGGCTTGGTTGGTTGGTTGCTGCCTTGCTGCCTTGCTTGCTTGGGCGGGGAAAAGCAGCTGCCTGTTGTAGGTACTTCTGGTCAGGGATGGGTATGGTGGTTGTAGCAGTGTTTATTTTTATTGTTGCTTTTGCTTTTGCTGTTGTTTTTGCTTTTGCTAGTTAATATTTGGGTTTTTACGCGTGGAACGTGGTATGCAGGAGCGCGTTCCTGCGTCTGCGTCTGCGTCTGTGTAAGTATGTGGTGAGAAGCGTGGCATGCAGGGCGGGCTTGGCTGCTCTGTTTGTTTGGCTGTTTGGCAGGCAGCGCGGAGCCACGGCCACAGTACTGCAGGTCCGCACGCATTTCCCTCCCGCCTCCCGGTTTTAACCAGCCAGTTGGCTAACTACGCCGCAGCAACGTGGCTTAGTACGTACCTACTTGGGCAGTCTACCGCTTCTAGGAGTAACACGTGCTAGGAGGTATATTGTACACGCACAAGCACACGCCCAAGAGCAAGAGCAAAAGCTCAAGGGCGTAACCCCTCTCCCTACTCTACCACCCACGTACACCTCGTATATCGTAGATTGTAGGCTTGTAGCCTTACTCGTCGTGCTCGTCTTGCTCGCATGTTTGTTGCCTGATGCTGCTGCGTGCGGTTTCAGCTTCTCGGACGTGCGTGCGTGCGTGCTTTCGTCCGTAAGGCTGGCTGGGCCGTAGGGGGGTGCGGGTAGATGGGTTGGTAGGGATGGGGATAGGGTTAGCGAGCTGCTTCGTACTTCGTGCGTAGTGTGTGGTGTGTAGTAGCTCGTATGTAGGAGGAAGGGGGAGGGCTGTGTTATGTTGGCTTGGTCGTCTAGGGAGTTGTGTGCGAGGAGTGCTTGTACTGTGCTGTATCTAAACAAGTCTCGAGATACTGAGAGCCTACTTGCTTGCTTGATAGGTATAATAAGATTGTGGTTTCATTTTCGGTGGGCTTCGTATTCTTCTTATGCTGTTCTTGCTCTGTCTGTCTGTGGATATCGTCTACCTAGCTACCCACCTTGCCGCAACCCATCACGCTCGCACTCGCACACACGCTTACATGTATGGATGTGTGCACGATTGCTTGCTTGCTTGCTTGCTCTTCCTATGCAGTCCACCTACCTACTACTTACTTCTACCCACCTAGTATCCACCAATCCACTCCCCTCCATCATCCATCATCCACAAACACGCGCAAGCCCTACCCAACCCCACCCCACCCTACTTCCCTACCTCGCGCCCCCCGCATTGTTCAACCACGCAAACGCGCTCGCGCCTCCAACCGGGTTCGACGCGCGCGGCTTACCTCCCGCCGCATCCTTCCCACTCACCTCCTTCCCACCACCACCAGCAGCGCCACTCTTCCCTCCAGCGCCCTCGCCCGACCCACTCCGCTTGAGCAACGGATCCGTGACTTCTCTGTTGAAGAAACTCGCCCCGCTGACACTGGTAACGCGCCTGCGCCCCTCGTCGAAGAAGCGGCTCTGGCCCTGGCCCTGCCCCGGCCACTGCCCCTGTCCCTGCAGCCCTGCGGATGCCGGCGGCTGCGGCTGCTGCTGTTGATGTCCCGTGCCCGTGCCTGAGGCGACGCGCGAGGCCGTGCGGATGGGCCGGAGGACCTTGATTCCCTCGCGGCGGGGTGCGCCGCCGCCGCTACCGGTGCTGTTCGCTGCGTTGCCGGCGCGGCCGAGGCTGGCCCAGTCGGTCGGGGGCGGCGCGTCTGGTCTCGTGCCCGCCACTGCGGCCGCGTCGGGCTTGTCGGCATCGGTGCCGTTACGTCGCCAGTTGCTCCAGATGGCACCGGGGCGTGCGGAGTTGGGCTCGGTGTCCGTGGAGGCGGCGCCAGCGTCGCGCTGGTCGGTGTTGGAGCGGCCAATGTAGCTCAGGGAGGGGCGTGTGCGGTCGTTGGTCGACACGGTGCCGTCGTCGGAAGAAGGTACAGTGACATTTCGGTCACTGTCGGAGGCGGTGCGCGTGGGTGACGCTGCTTTCAGCCCTGGAATGGCTTCAGTGGACTGGGATGCGGATTTATCTGCATGCTCCGAGCGATCGAACGAGTTGGTGCTGGGGTCGCGAGACTGCGGTTTGGCCATACTTGCCAAGGGCGCACTGGTGACCTGGAGAGATTTGAATGTGCGTTCTTCTTCAGGTCGAACGAGTGGAATGGAAAGTTTGCTTCTCTCGTCATCGAACAGGGTCAACGTGTTGGACGAGAACAGCACGTCGGCATTGTGGGCGCGCAGCATGTCGCTGCCGAGGAAGACTTGGATAGGCTTAGAGCCAGAAGTATCAGCGACGGTCTCGACTACGGTAAAGTCGACTGTCAGCGAAGGCAGCTGCGGAGCAGGACTGCTGGAACGAGAGGACGCCGGGTAAGGAACGGCTTCCGGTAGATAAAGTTCGAGTTTGATCTTGCGCGTGCCATCTTCATCTCTGGTAATGTGCGGCGCGAATCCGAGTCTGTTGATCAAAGCGATATCCAGGCAGGATGTGTACGACCCGGTGCATACTGCGGCATAGAGCAGAGAATCGTGCTTAAAGTTTGTGTTGAGCCAGCATCGGATGATGGCAGGCACAGAACCCAGTATGAACAGACCCGGTGCAAGCCGAGGAACCTCTGATGCCGGAGTGCCAACGGCAAAGATGCTATCGGCTCCCATGCTGTTGGCGCGGCCTGAGGTAGCCGAATGGACTGATGCAGCTGCCGAGCTTTGCCGTCCGTCGGACTTGTGCGAGTAGCTTCTCTCCGTCATTGGATGACCGCCGAGGCTGCTGCCTGAGCGCGGAAGTAAATCCATGGAAGGCCTGGAGGCGTGTGCCCAATGACCTTGGTTGGCCGTCTCGTCAAAGCGGACGCTGTTCGCGCGAGAAGCCGCTCCGAGACGCTTCGGCTCTTCATCTGCGTCAAGATGCAAGCTGCTAATCAGATGATTCGATTGGTCGTCAAAGTTGGAGAAGACGTCCGGAGTAGGCTGGTGCATAGGAACTAAGGAGCCGTTAGTACCTTCGTGCGGGAAAGACGGCTGCCAAAGGTGACCTTGTTGGGGTGTGCCGCCCAAGACAGTAGGGAACGGAGAGGAAGTGCCCCAAACAGACTTCATCCGGGCATCATCATCCTGGCGTCTCTCCAAGCGAGCCAGCCGATCGGCGTGCTCGGCTTGGGTTTGCTGTACGCGAAGCATGTCTGTGTGGAAGCGCCACAGTTCGTCGCGCGGCGTAAAAGAAACGCTCTGCGGATCCATCACAGACATCGAAGCCTCCTCCAGTCCCCCACCGTTTTAGCCAGTGCTGCGAGCTTGCAGGAGACAGCCGATCTTCATCACCAGGAAGAGCAGCACAACACCTCCCCTCTCCTCCGTCACCGAGGTCCAAGCGGACGGCGAAGCCGCCAACGTTGCTCTCCACGCAGCGGCAATATTGTTCGGGGCTCTTTTCGGGGAGGCAAATCGGTTGTTGTGAGTGGAAAGGTGGTAGGAGCAATCGGAAGGGTCTGAGACTACCGTGCCGGATGCGGGGGCAGCGGAATGGCGCGGTGGCGTGCGATGCGGGAGCTAGACAAGCAGAGCTCGATGGCAGATTGAGCAGAGAGCTGAGGGCTTAAGTCTGCAAGCTGCGGAGACGGCGTGGGCGTTGGTGAGCAGTGGGCGGTAGACGGTTGGGCAGCGGGAAGACTGCGAGGGATGCGAGAATGACGGCACAGCTGTGGGCGCGGAAGTGCGGGTATGTGGTTCCTGGAGATGGAGGAATGTAGATTCGCCACCAAATATAGCGGAAGTCGGACGAGGCGCAGACCGAGCCACGAGAGATGCAGCAGTCACAAGCAGCTGTGTACTGACTGATGTTTGTGTGGTTGCAATTGAACGGCTCTGAATTGTGAACCCCGTGCAGATCAGTCAGGCGCCACACTTTCATGGGCTTCCAAGACGCGCTAAGCCACGACGACGAGGACCCCTCTAAATAGCTCTGCTCTCCTACCTCGCACCCGCAAACTCAAAGCAAACAATTCAGAACCTCGCCCACCGCTCCGTGTCTTTCCAGTCCGGGTAGACATACGGGAGCTTCACGGGTACCTGCTCCGGATACGCCCTCGCAATCAAGCCCATCAGCTCCTCAACCACAATCTCGTACGCTTTGGGTGACAAATGAAGCCCTGTGTCGCGGCATCAGCATCTTCTCGCCCCTAAATACGCGTCCATTTGCAGGCAGCTTACCATCGTACATGAGTTCCTCGAGCACGGCGTGCCTCTCGGTACTCTTGGACCCAGGCAGTGGCTCCCCCGCTACCCAGCCGATTCTGGTCATAAAAATAGTCCAAAGATCTAGGACGGGTATGCCGAGGTGCTCGCCTACCTTGCGCGCGGCATTTGCATAGGCTTGCGTATGCTCGGCCGTGCGCTGGAGCGCTCTATACCCCTTGGCTAGATCGTTCATCTCCATCTTATACTCATTGACGGGAGGAGGTGTAATGATGATCATGCTGGGATTTTGGGCCTTGACCGCCTCGTGCGTGCATATCGTCCTCAGGTTCTCCGTATACTGGTCCAGCGGCACGTGCTGTTTATTAGTACTTTCAGGGAGTGAGGCGTCGTTGGCACCGAAGAAGACGGTCTGGTGCAGGGATCAGCGAGACCATGCGAGACTGCCGAGCGGGATGCATACCGACCATCAAGCGCACTTTGGCCTCGCTGGCCGCCGGAACGAGTCTCGGCAGCACTTGCAAAGCCCTTTCCGTGTTATAACCGCTTTCATACGAACCCGTCAGACGGAGAAAAGGCGAACGAGCGGATAGTTGGATGCCTTACTTGAATCCTCGATTGACAACATCAAGGCGGCGCTGGTAGGCTGCGGGGCAGTTAGCTGGGGATGCGGGCGCGGACCTAGGGTCGGCGTCAGGTGCGCACCATGTTGTAGCGGCGCAGTCAGGCCGAAGCCATCCTCAACCGCGCCAGCTTGGGTGATGGAGTCTAAGAGAGCGGTCAACATCCATGGCGCGGACAGAGAGACAACAGCTCACCTCCAAAGAGGAGCAGTTGCTCGTAGGCGGCGACCTGCCCCCGCCTCTGTTAGCGATGAAGTGTACAACACAGGTTCAACTCACCATGACTCGTAAAGATGAAGAAAAGGCAGTCTGCAAACGTTCCCGCACAGCAGCAATCATGGATCGCTTCTAATGGCGTTAAGCGCGGATCGCGCCGCGTGTCACATGGTTCTGCATCGGCCCCTGTTATGACGCCGTTAGCTCGCCCTGCCCCACTGACACGATAGCACGACGTGCTTTTTGGCGCAAAATACCATGAGGCGCGTCGACTTCGCGCCCGTTTACGCTTACCCGCGTATGGGGCCCGGCTACTGTGGTTGGTGCGACTCTGAGACCAGTGTCAAATGATACCACGCACCCCGGCAGATCGTCTTTTGACCGTGCTTCCTTTTGCCCTTTGATATTACCTACGCCAGTCCCCCCGACCTGCACGCTTTCTTCCCGCGCATGAGGGACCGGAGGGACTACAGCAAACCTGACACCATGCCCAAATCCACCACTTCGTACCACAGCGACGATGACGGAGACCGCAGTGGCACCCTGCATGGCTCCGGTTTCCTAAACCCTGATGATAGGCCTAGTGCTCCTCCCTCTCCCGTGGCACGCAGGCACAAATCGACCCGCCCATCCGACTCCGATCTGCGAAGCCATATCTTCAACCGCGGCGCCGATGAGACCTCCAGTCTCCTGCGGCACAGAGACAACGACCATGGTGGCTACCTAACCGTGCCCGATACCACGCCGGGCACGCCGAGGCCTTACGTTGGAAGGCATAACAGCGGGAGCTTGCGCCTTCCACGGAACCATAGTCGGAACCACAGTCGCAGATTGTCTTTCAGCTCAAGGCTGGTGAATGCCCTGGGCGTGGAGCGGCGTCAAGCGATGGGTAAGTGTATATATATGGCTTTGGGCAACCATCCATTCATGTGAAACAAAACGAGACAAACGCTGACACATGCGTGCAGAAGCAAGCCTTCAAGAAGCCAGACACTCCGTCTTCCGCGACGACCGCGCTTGGTATGACCAGTTTACCTCGACCGACTGGGTCCACGATAGTATCGCCGATGCCTTCCGGGTCAAAGGTCTGCGCAACAGGAAGGACTTCCGCGGCAAGCTACAATCGTGGTTTGATGGCGCTCAGGGATGGATACTTGTGGCCATTATCGGCGTCCTCACAGCTTTTGTCGCATACCTGGTGAACAGCACGGAGACCATTCTATTCGACTGCAAGTCCGGCTATTGCAAGACGCATTGGTTATATAACAAGAAGAGCTGCTGCTCGGGCGCCAGCACCTGTGATGATTGGGAATCTTGGGCAAGGTTGCTTTCCGGGGACAGGTTCGACGATGTCTGGGTCGAATTTGCAGCTTTTGTGTTCTTCGTGGTGTCGTTGTCCTTGCTGTCATGCCTTCTTACCTTGACAACCAAGACAGTCATACCTTCGCGGTTTTCCCTCTCAACCCTCGACGAGAACCTAGGTGCCGATTCGGCACTGCCGACCCCTACAACCGACAATAAGGGAAGGAAGCGGAGCATTAGCCCAGGCGAGACATTTGAGAAGGCCCAGCAGCGTCCACCTATGGTGTATTACTCTGCCGCCGGTAGCGGCGTCGCAGAAGTCCGGGTCATTCTGAGCGGTTTTGTGCTTCACGGATACCTTGGATTTCGGACTCTTGTCATCAAAACCCTGGGACTTATTCTGAGTGTAGCTTCAGGCCTCAGCCTTGGCAAGGAAGGCCCTTACGTCCATATCGCAACCTGCATAGGTAATATCGCCTGCCGTCTCTTCTCCAAGTACAACTACAACGATGGAAAGCGGCGTGAGGTTCTCAGTGCTAGTGCTGCAAGTGGTGTTGCTGTTGCGTTTGGTGCTCCTATTGGTGGTGTCCTTTTCAGCTTGGAGGAAGTCAGCTACTACTTTCCACCCAAGACATTGTTCAGGACTTTCTTCTGTTGTATTGTAAGTTATCCGTTGCATAACCAACCGCAAAAACACTGACCACTTGACAGGCCGCGGCTCTCTCACTGAAATTCCTCAACCCCTATGGCACTGGCAAGATTGTTTTGTTCGAGGTTCGCTACGTCACCGACTGGCAGTTTTTCGAGATGATTGCCTTCATCATCGTCGGTGTCCTCGGTGGCGTTCTGGGCGCTCTGTTCATCAAGGCTTCTAAATTTTGGGCGACTACCTTCCGCCGTATTCCTTTCATCAAGAAACGCCCCATATTTGAGGTGTTCTTGGTGGCTCTCGTAACTGGCATCGTCAGCTATTGGAACCGTTATACTAAGATGCCCGTTGCGGAGCTCTTATTCGAGCTGGCCTCCCCCTGCGATACCTTCACGGAAACCGGTACCGGCCTCTGCGCCACCAAAGAACGGATCCCAGAGATCATTTGGTATCTCTTCTTGGCTTTCATCGTCAAGGCTTTGTTAACCGTCGTTACCTTCGGCATCAAAGTCCCTGCTGGTATCTACGTCCCGTCCATGGTCGTTGGTGGTCTCATGGGTCGTATGATTGGTCATATCGTGCAATATCTCGCACTTAACTACTCGCACACGGGTCTATTCGGTACCTGTCGCGCAGATGCCAACCCCGAATCCTGCGTTGTCCCAGGTGTATATGCCATGGTAGCTGCCGGAGCCACCATGTGCGGCGTCACTCGACTATCCGTCACGCTTGCGGTCATTTTGTTCGAGCTCACCGGAAGTCTCGACCATGTGCTGCCATTTTCACTCGGAGTCCTTGTTTCGAAGTGGGTGGCCGATGCCATCGAGCCCCTCAGCATCTACGACTTGCTCACAGACATGAACTCGTACCCCTTCCTCGACAACAAGTTCCGCCCCGTCTTCACTTCCCAGCTGGGCGACATCACTCCCCGCGTCCGGGAGGAGCGCATCATCGACATTTCGAACTCGCCTCTCGTCCCCGCCAAGCGGCTGCGCGCGCAGCTCGAGTACCTGCACATGGGCGGCGAGATCGACGGCGGGCTTCCCATTGTACGCGACGGCATCCTGGTCGGTCTGATCCCAGCACCAGACCTCGAATTCGCGCTCGACAAGCTCGACAACGAAGACAACAGCTTGTGTCTGATGTCGACGGAAATCGGGTGGCACGGACACGGAGAGGAAGAGGAAGAAGCCGACGACGACCCGACTGATTTCACGCAGCACATCGATCCGGTAAGCTCCTTTGACAGCGCGATCAGCGAGATCCTTTTCATACTAACAAATACGTGTTGTAGGCTCCTATGGCGCTTGAATTCCGCTCGCCCATGGATCTTGTCTACGAATGCTTCGTCAAGCTGGGCTTACGCTACATCTGCGTGCTGCGCGACGGCCGCTATGCCGGCATGGTAAGCCATCTATCCTACCCACCATCCCATACTATTGCGAGGATTGGCTGACTGACACGACTCACAGGTCCATAAGAAGGCGTTCGTCAAGTACATGAAGGAACTAGAGGAAGAAGGCAAGAGATAGGATCCGCGTCGGCCCTGTCTATACCGAGCTTTCTGCATCCCGGCGGCATGAGCTGTCGCTGCGCGCGTCTAGCTGTGACTGCCTGCCTGGCCTTTTAACGTCCCGACACGCATAACGAACGGAGTTCCGTTTTGGTGGTTACTTGGTTTCTTTTTCGTCCGAACCAATTACATCTCTCTCTTTCTTGTTCGTTGTCTGATATCCTGGTCCACTGCACGTACACTATCTTTCAGTGCTTTTGGATCCTTCTCTCCTTTTTTCCTCTCTTCTTGTCCCTCTCTTTATTGGAATATATGTGGAGTGGTACCTATGTCTTTCTCATGGGAAGCATTTGCAAGGATTTGGGCATGTTTGTGCTTTGGGCTTTTTGCTGGGTTGGAGGTTTAGATTACTTATACGGTTGTTTTATTACTAGATCTAGAATTTGGGCGGCTGATCTGTCGTGAGAGCAAGTCAATGAACTGCGAGATATGTAGTAGAGAATGACCGTTGAATAGATTGTCGGCGCGGTATGGCGCTGCTGTCCGTGGTGTCTTAACAGATGATGTGTTGGTTGCGACTTTCGGCCGCTTGTACGGATTACCCAAGTAGGTAACTAGGTAGGTAGGTACACCGCGCACCGACACGGCATGAAACGACGAGCCTCCGCAACAGAAGACATATACCTAAGGCTCGGCGAACCAAGTACCGGCCATCACAAAGCCACGTTAGCTACAGTCCGCGCCCGCGATAAGGCCTGCAGACCCGCAGGCCGCAGGCCGCAGCGGTGGTGGTGGCGCAAGGCGTGGGGGCGGAAAGAGCTTGCCCTATCACGCCTGCATGCATGCATGACAACAGCCCGTGCCCCTCGGCTTGCAACCCACGGCCTGGGGATCCACAGCCCACAATATGCAGCCTACGTCTTGCGTCCTCCGGCCTCTGCGGCCTGGTTGCCTAGCGGAAGGGCCAAGTGCGCTGGCGCCGGCTTATTCTCAGCCTCATTGCGGGTTATAAGACGCGCGGGGCGAGGCTGGCTGCGCGCGCGCTTGTCTGCCTGTTTGCTTGCCTGTCTGGCTGTCTGTCTGTCTGATTGCTTGCTTACTCACACATCTTTTTTTTTTGTCGCACGACTTGAGGCTGTTTTGGTCTTAAGCTTGGTCTTGGTCTTGTCTTGGAGCCTTTTGAGGTGTGATATAAGTTGTCTTGCTGTTCGGTTTCTTTAACTACGACGACGACGACGACGACGACGACGACGGAAACGCGAGTGACGAGTGGGCATATCATGGCGGCGGTTCAGGACGCTGGGCTGGAGAGAGTTGTGGATGGGCCGGAGATGGAACAGGAGCGCGAGGTCCTGGTGGTGCAGGAAAAAGAGCTGGAGCAAAAGTACGAGGAAAAGCGCGAAGATGCGCACGATGCTGAGGAGCGAGAGGAGGAGCAAGAAAAACACAACCACGATCATGACCACACCGAGGAAGAGACTGACTCCGACGTCATCTGGCGCTCCCGCACAACCCGCGCCGGCATGCCAGCACTAGTATGTCTGCACCTTCTCACACTCTCCTCGCAAACTCACTGACTCCTCGTAGCTCCAACCAATGTTCGACAAGGGCGACAAAGTCTACTTCTGCCCCAAAGGCAACCGTCGCGCCAAACAAGGACCCTTCCGGGTTGTAACCAGCAAGGCAGGCAATACCGGCGGTGTATACACTCTCGAGACGCCGAAAGGGCCTATGCATAATATTGTTGAAACTGAGCTTATACAGGCTTAAGGGGAGGGAAAGAAATGTCGGGATAGCGGGAGTTGGGGTGTTTGGGTTATTTTTTTGGCCTGGGTTTTTAACGGGATCTGGACCGTTTGCCTACCTATTTTTTCACTGCTATATATACAGTCTTCCTGTATATCCTAAAGGTTATAGACCATCTCAGTCAATATTTCAATCAATCAATAAGCGGCAAAACTATCACTTACCTCAACCAACCCCACTCTTCGGTCTAGCCGACCAAACGCGCTCGCCAGTCTCACGCTTCGCCTTCCACAAGGCTGGACGCATCTCCACCAATCCCCGGTCCGGCTGGCACGCTGACCACCGCCATAAGCAGTGCGACGTTACTCTCCATACATTGGTCGAGGATCCGCGCCCTGGAACCGCCACAGTGCCCTCATCGTGTCGGCATCCCTGTCAGCGGTCCCGCTCTCGCAGAAACAGTGGGGGGCTGAGCAAGGCTTGCCGGCGTCGACGACGGGCCAGCCAGCGTCACCGGGCTGTGCAACTGCTCCTGTGAGCCTCCTGGCACGCACAGCCCCCCCAGTCGTAAATAATCCAGCGGGTTCGCTGCCACAATCTACGAGCCTGTGAGTCTACTAGTTAACTACAGCACTTACCGTTCCCGTCAAACTGCTTTTTGCTTGGTTTTGGGGGCCAGTTAGATCGCACCATGTCAGAGAAACCTCCAGACGAGATTCAGCCCCCACTTGCACAGCAACACCACCAACATCAACAACAACAGCCTTACTCGCCGAGAACCAGCGTTGCCAGCCAAGGCCAACCGCAATGTGACCCGGAGAAGATCGCGCTGGAGCGGCCCGACCCACCGCGCAGCTACACGGACGGCACGTTAGTCGACACAACGAGCCCTCCAGCGGACATGGACATGGACATCGAGCGGGACGCGGAGGCGCAGCTACCACGGCGCGCCACGACCGGCAGCAGCATCATGCACAAGCTGGGCGGAATCAAGCAGATGGCGCGCAACCTGACGGGGGGCCTCAGCCAGCGCGAGCGCGACGACGCCGACCTCACGCCCGAGCACATCGACTACCACCCCAACGGGTACCCGCGCCTCGCCGCCTGGATCAACAGCGACGAGAACTTCCTCATGTGCCGCCGTTACGGCTTCCTGCACGCCCGCGTCATGCTGTACCGCCAGGACGAGCTGCGCGAGCTGGAGCAGGCGCTGCTGGACCTGGATGCCGAGGACGAGGAGCGCGATCGCCGGTTCTTGATGTCGCGGGAGAAGGATGACCGAAGAGAGGGCGCGGAGCGGAAGAAGCTGATTAACGAGATCGATGCGAAGTTGAAAGAGTATGGTGAGCGTTTTCGAGCCGGGTGGTGGTGGCGTTGATGTATATGGAGCCGGCTTTGCTGACCACCGGTGTTGAAGACGACGCCGTCATGCGCGCCCGCCACATGGCGTCTTTGCCCAAAGCCGAGGACCGCAACTACGACAGCCTCGCCAACTGGATGAGCAACCAGGCGCCGCTCTGCGGCACGGAGGCGCGCTTCGTCGAGCACCAGCAGGACTTTGTCGCGCTGCTCGACCCCAAAGAAGGCGGCTGGTTCGACGCGTTCATCGAAGACATCATCTTGCCGTTGTTCCCCCGTAGGATGACTATGGTAAGCTTTGTTTGCTCTCGGAAGTGCTGAGACGGAACTCACTGACACGGCCCCAGCTCATGTTCTCCGACCGCTCTCAGCGTCTCAGTACTCGTGACAAGCACACTTATCTCTTCTCTAAGCCGCGTATCGACCGCTTCGCTCGTATCCTCGTCACCTGCCTTGCCGTTGCGCTGCTCATGGCGCCTGTCGTCGTGTTGTTCCAAGACGGAGAATCAGGCGCGGTGAAAATCGTCGTCATCCTCGTCTTCACGCTCGGCTTCTCTGCTGCCTTATCTGTCTTTACCAAGGCAAAGCGGCACGAGGTGTTTGCTTCTACTGCAGCGTGAGTGGTTCTTCTCTTCCCTCTTTTACTTTTTTTTTTTTTTTTCTTCTTTTCCCTCATTTTCTTCTTTTTCCTTCTCTTTTGATTTTTTATTTCCTTCATTTTCTCATTATCAGCGGAAGTTACTGTGCATTTCAATCTGCTCTCGGGTCCAGCGTGCAAAGAATAACCTGCTGCAAAGCCATGTAACCTTTCCGACCACAACCACTCCTTGCATACCACTACAATAATCCATCTACATTACCTACTCCACCTCATCCCCTTTTGCAAACTCGTGACGCACCAAACGCATACTAACAACCCCACGCAGATACTGCGCCGTACTAGTCGTCTTCCTCGGGAACTTCAACTAACCCTCCAAACCAGCTATACTACAAAATGTCAGAAGAGCAGGGGCCGGGCTGCTAAAAGCTGCCTGCTGGGCACTGGCAGCAATGCCAACGTAAAAACTATATACTACTCCACTCGCTAGACGAGACGCTAAAGCTGGAGAGAGGCAGCGCGGTCTGCCTGTTATACTACCTATGAGAACATGAGAACGAGATGAGAAATGGCAATGGCAATGATAACGAAAATGACAATAACTATTATAAGTAGTTGGACATGTCTGAATATTGCGCAGCGAGAGTAGCAGGAAACAACTTCAAGAATCCAAACAAGCACTGCCTCTTAGCTCGGAAGAGGTAGTACGGTACCGGTCCGGTAATGGACAGACCACAAGTCTGGAGCTCTTGAACAAGACAACAGCTAGAAGACCACGCAGCTTCGTCGGCATTTGAGAAAAGTATGTCAGCGAAGACTAACGACAATACTTGAGCTGGACAGCAACTTTCGCCCGTCAAGGACATCCATCGGTACGCAGGCCATTGCTTGCGTAGCCATCAGCATACCTTGGCCATCCCAAAGCAAAAACCATCATAACCAGACAGCGCCAAAAAGGGGGGCCAACGTAAACATCCTGGCAACAGGCAAAAGAAAAGACAGCACCAGCTAAAAATGGCAGTTCATTAAGCAGCAATGTCTTCCACAAACATGCTATACATCAAGCAAAGAACCCCTTTACTCATACGGCTTCATCAACTCATTCCCCTCCACCATCTCCGCAAAATTATCAATAGCGGTCGAATGAGCCCAAGGCTTCAAAGCAATCTCCTCCCTTATAGTCTTGCCAAAGCAGCCACTCCAGCCATTCCTCGGATACTTCTCGACAACATTCTTGATGGTATCGGGATGAACCAGCTCCTTAAAGTCGCCCATATTATCAAACATGGTCGCCAACTGCACCAGCAGCCCGACACAGCTAATCATGCCCGTCTCGCCCGGGTCCTGGTGCCTTATGACAGCCTCAGCAACGCTCTCCGCCTGGCTGACATTGGCGCCAAAGCCCTTCAGGGCGTGTAGCGCCTCAACGCCGCCCCAGAAGTCGAAGCTCATGTGCGTGCGCCGCAGGTTGGCGTGCGTGGTGCCGATGTCGTGGAACAGGCACGTGAGCAGCCACGTCTCGGCGTCGAGCCAGCCGTCGGCGAGCCAGTGCGGGAACTGCGCGCTCACGATCGCCATGCCGTAGTAGTAGACCCGAAAGCTGTGGTTCAGCGTCTCTGGGCGCAGCTCGCCCGACACGCGTGCGAGCGCTTGCTGCACGAGCGGCGTGTCCGGGTAGGGCAGCTCGGCGGGGGAGTACGGCTTTGGGTCCGCGAGCTTGGGTTTCCCTTGCAGGATTGTGGCAGGGTTGCGCGGCACGGCTTGCCAGCCGTAGGGCTTGGATGTTGCGGACATTGACGTGGTGGTTGGGGGTGGTGTTGAGAGCTGGCAGTGGTGGTAGAGGAAGAGGCGGGGTTGGCGTCTGTTGAACGTCGGCGATACGGACGGATATGGACCCTTTCTCGTCCTTTTGTAGGCGTACACTCACGCCTTTCGAGCGACATGTGCGCCTGAATTACGAAGTCGAAACCCCGCCCTTGAGGGGTCGCTAGCCGTCATCGTCGGGCCGACGTCATATCTGAAGGAAAGTGTCAGCGAACACGGGGTCCAGGACAAGCAGCGCCCTGTCTCTATTCGCTGCTTTTTTTGAGCGGTCGCATGGCCATTGCTATTCTCCGCGGGATATGGCCGGAAGTGCTATGTTTTCGACGTAGAGTAATCAGAACGCGAGATTCGTGGTCAGCGTGCAGCGAGGTCGTTGTTGCTTTGTAAGGCGACATGGGTCTCGGTCCGTCGGAGGGCACTCCGGGTAGCCGGTGGGATGCTGGGTGTGGTTAGGTAGAGTAGGTTGAGTAGATTATATGCGTGTAAAACCAAACATGCATGTCCTCGACATGACGTGTACCAAATTAAGTCTTCACACGTCAGTTTCCTCGTACGAATTGCTTCTCCGCAGATACGCGATGTTGATGGACCCTGTCTCGTCTAGCTGATGCATGAACTTCGGCATCCCCGCATGATTGTCCGGATGCCGTATCTTTTTATCTCGCATGCTCTTCAACATTCCAGAATCCAAACTGCCGACTTTTTTCTCCTATATGCGTCGGAAAACCAAGTGCGCGAATCTATTTTGGTGAATGTATTTCGCGACTTCGCGAATTGGTTCTTCGATTACCCTTTCGATGGCCGTGCAGGTGCCGAACTTACAACATATCTTATTGACAATTTAGGTTGACTCCGACTCATCGTGAAGGTTTCAGCTTAATACAAAAATGCCAAAGTTCCTTGGTCAGCTGGCACTAAGTAGTACCTTCAACCTCCTGCGGAGACCGAGGCGGCAACGACATTCAAAACCAGACGGTTGGGGTCCTTCTCCGGTCATCAGCCTTGCAGTCAGGGCAATGTGCTTCTCATGGCTAGCTGATTGGCCGTACATCATACATATGGAGCCAACCAGTTTACTACTGTAAGAGCAGCATGCAGCCGTTTAACCAGGGACCGGCACAGGCTAGCGTTAAAATCCTGGAGCCCGGGACGGAAAACGGCCGCGTGTGTGGATCTACCACGCGCGACTGTTGTGGCGGTAGCTATAGGAAGAAAGAAAAAGTCCGTCGCTTTCCATTATCCTTGGATCAGGAAGCGGGTTTGCACGTTTTGACTATCCGGTCGGCTTACCCGGGTACCAAATATACCAATTCCAACGAAAATTTGGCACCTTATTTCCGTAGCCCTGTTAACCGGAGTTCCCAAATAAGGGATCGCCTGAAGCTTTGGTCGTGGCTATATGCGAAAGAGACAACTGCTTTCCGTCATCTTTCGACATTTATGATATGAGGTAAGGGTTTTCCTTTTTCTTTTGGAACTAATACCACGTTCCTTGGCTTAACTCCGACAGTTACGAGCTCCAGTATCATAATCAGGCGTTATCAGACCACCACATGGGGCGGGAGCATGTCCCGTCTTCTTCTGGAACGTCTTAGAGAAGAGCCAGGGGCGAGCAACTGCCCATTTCCGGCGGACATGTGGTAAAGAATGCGGCTAAAAGCAGGAAAGGGACGGTAGTTGGGTGTCCCACGTCTTGTGCACGTAAGGCAAGGCAAGCAGACTACGAGTAGGAGTACGAGTAGGTACAGGGACACCGACGTGGCTCGGTGTTAAGGCTAGTGTCCACGCGGAGAACCAATCTTGTCGTCTTTTATCGCTGATATTGATGTTGACAGGCTGGCAAGACCGGAACACTACTTTTTAGTAACGCGTGACCAGGACGGCGGGTAAGGCTCTGTTTCATTCGTCTCGAAGTGGAGCCCTGATGAGATCAGATACGCCGGAATAAGCAACGCTGCCGGTATTGAACCATGGGCCATACTCCTCGAAGAAAAAAGGTACGCGGGATGTCAGGGACGAGCCTCCCTTGCTTCGCTCCAGGCACGACGGCGTGGTGGCTGAACAATTTTTAAGAAGAGGGTGCTGGCGTCATCAGTCACTTTCAGGGACCTGTTGAACGACATCTCGAGAACAGACAAGAGCCGGAGGGATGCTGCAGAGTAAGATCAGACAGCCTAGAGATATGTCTCAGAGTTGCGGCTCGGGGACTAGACTGGTGGTTGGTGGGGAAGAACACCTAAGAAGGCCACTACAGGCGTTCCGAGACCCGACGGAGATCCATTGTAACCGAACGCCCCGACCGACAGTTCGCGCGCATTAACACCGACGACCGACCCGAGGTTCCACGTCTACCCGTGTCGAAAAGTTTCAACACACCACACCTACTCCTGCGTCATCTCATCACCTACACCGATATATCCGATGTCTTTTTCAAGCCATGACAGCCCTACAGCTTATCCCGAGCGCCCTCGCACGAGGTGCTCGGCTTTAAGTGGATGAGGCTGTCTGCCCGCATCCTCAGCTCCACGCGCTGATGCCGATCCCAGCCTAGGCCAGGATCCTTCAACGACACGCGTCTTTGATTGGGCCAACTCAAGTCGGTGAGTTTATATCTCGGCTTTAGCAACAGTCCGAGTAGCCTATTTCCGATTGCAATCGCTATTCGGCCCATGGCGTCATCCGAATTCATAATCCGCCCACATCTTATGAGTGGTGTTGGGCCGCTTGCAAAATCTTCAGGGCAAGTCTTTATGCTTTCTTAAATCCATCGTTTTCGCGGTGCAGAAGCCACTTCCACGCCAAGAAGAAACGTCCCTAGAAGACATCAGAGTGGACAAAGAGCTGGACCGTTTCCGGTTCGCCCAAAGCCCCATACAAGATTCAGCCACAGCGCGAGCCGAGCCGTCATATCTCGAGCCCTGTGCTTTGAGAGCTTCGACGCCATGGCCACACGAACCCGCGATGGCGCAACCGGCCGTGCCAGTCTTGACGTTACCGAGAACACCCTGGAAGCAACCGGAGCTCATGCCTCTGCCAATGCGGACCCTCGTCCCGACTCCAACTCCGTCGCTCTAGCGGAAGAACGTGGATCAATCGACTCTGCTAGCACAATCGATCGCCCTAGCATCGACGAGAAACGAGAGGAGGAAAAGCGCGGCGTGCAAAAAACGCGGCAGCCCCCGATGGTTGGGAGCAGTAGCGATGTGGATGATATTGAGAGGCAGAAGACGAGGGAAGAGCCACAACAACCCGAGAAGCAAGAGAAAGATCCAAACTTGGTGGAATGGGACGGGCCAGACGATCCGGTACGTCGTAAAAGCTGGGATGTCTTGGCTGAATGATTTCTGACTTGCTCCCCAGGAAAATCCCATGAACTGGTCAACGAAGTACAAATGGATGATTACAATTCTTATGGGTATGGTGACTTTCACCATCACCTTCGCATCCAGCGTCTTCAGTACCGCGACAATGGTGGCCGCCCAAAAGTTCAATGTTTCCACCGAGGTCATGACTCTCGGAACGAGTCTTTTCGTTTTGGTAAACAGCTTCTCCGTCAATACCGATGCTGGACCATAGTAGCTAACGTTGCGCAATAGGGCTTTGCATTCGGTCCAATAATCTGGGGACCTTTCAGTGAGCTTTACGGAAGAAAGTATCCCCTATTCGCGGGATTCTTCATCTTTGCCATCTTCCAGATCCCGGTCGCCGTCGCCCAAAACGTCCAGACGATTATGTTGTGCCGATTTTTTGGCGGCTTCTTTGGCTGCGCGCCGCTTGCCATTGTCGGTGGCGCATTGGCCGATTTCTGGAATCCCGTTGACCGCGGTATTGCAGTGTGCGTCTTCGCTGGCGCTACATTTATAGGCCCAGTTGCGGGACCCATAGCCGGCGGTTTTATTACCATGAGTCATCTAGGATGGCGGTGGACTGCGTATATTACAGCCATCCTGGGATTCGGAATCGGCGCCATTGGATTCCTCTTCATTCCGGAAACGTTTGCGCCCGTTTTGCTGCAACGCCGGGCCAGGAAGCTCCGCTTTGAGACGGGAAACTGGGCTCTGCACTCGAAGAAGGACGAGACTCCGGTAGACATGAGGAGCATCGTACGCAAGTATCTTCTGCGGCCGTTCATCATGATATTCCTGGAGCCTATCCTTCTCCTTATCACACTTTACATGTCGGTTGTTTACGGGGTATGTTGGATCTTGAAGCCGGAAAGCTGTGACAACTTACTAACGGGAAGCAACAGGTGCTTTATTTGTTTTTCGAAGCATACCCAATCGCATTCCAAGAGCAACGAGGCTGGAACGAAGGCGTGGGCGCTCTACCCTTCATCAGCATCACGATCGGTGTGGTAATCGGGGCGCTGATCATCACCTACACGTCCAAGACGCGGTTCAAGCGTAAGATGGAGAAGCACGGGAAGGTGATACCGGAAGAGCGGCTGATTCCGATGATCATCGGAGGGTTCCTGTTCCCGGCAGGCATGTTCTGGTTCGCGTGGACGAGCAGCCCGCACATCACGTGGGTGCCGCAAGTCATCGCGGGCATCCCGATCGGCGCGGGCATCATGATGATCTTCTTGCAGGGCCTGAATTACATCATCGACGTGTACCTGATGAACGCCAACAGCGCCATTGCCGCAAACACGTTCCTGCGCAGCTGGGCCGGCGCGGGGTTCCCGCTTTTCGCCGTGGCCATGTATCACACGCTCGGCGTCGCGTGGGCAACCAGCTTGCTGGCTTTCATCAACGTCGCAATGTTCCCCGTCCCCATTCTGTTTTACTTTTACGGCGCTCGGATCCGGAAACTGAGCAAGTACAGCCCTCAACTCTAAGGCTGTGCGCAATGTGTTTTTGTGTCTAGATTTCACGATGGATGCTGTCATGATTTAGCGTTGGCGTTTGACTGGAGTACATACGTAGAATCTTCCCTCATGGAACAAAGAGACTAGACGGTGGAGACATGTATACCAAATATAATATGAGTCCGTGTAAACATCTCGAGCTGAGGTCCAGGTCGGTGACTGTCGTGAAAAGTAAGCAAGTATAGGAGCACATGTAGAACCGATTCAGGGTCGCGCCGCGCCGCCACGAAGCTGTGTACCTGCAGAAGAACCACGAACCAAACTCGCATCCTAGTTAGCACACCGATCAGTTTGTTTACACGCAATTAGCTTCCCGATTCCAAGGCGGTTGCGAGTATGATTGCGCAAGCTCAGGATGTCATCAGAAGTACTCAGCTACGTAGCCAGCAGCACTCAAGTGTCATCAACGCAAGAGCCCAAAGCCCAACCTCAAACAACCATGTCCACAGCCACAGAGTTAAACACTCTATCTTGCGGGGCGCAAAACGCTTAGCATCATACTCGTAGCCGGCAGCCCAAGTGGTGCAAGGCCGGGGCGCCTTGGCCATGATCGCCTGACGTCAAACCGGGGCACCTTGGCAGTTGGCAGCAAGCACCAGCAGCTGCACAGCCACGCACCCATGATCAATCACGATCACGATCATGATCCGCGCCGACGGCGACGGGCCCGACAGAGCGGGCGGGCGGGCAGGCCGGGCAGACCGGGCAGCGCGGCCAGACCCAGCGCAAGACCCGCGCGTGGAAGGCCTGCCTTGCGTCTTGCGTGCGTCGGAGTTGAGTCTTGTGTCTCTCGTCTGTCTGGCCGTTCGCCGCGCACCGCATACACGAGCGCATGTAGCTTGTTCGCGTGGAACAGAAGCGAGCAGAACGGAGCAGAAGAAGACGCAAACAGGTGCGCACACATACACACACGACAAACGGGAGCGCGCTTGTTCGCTGGTCGCATTTTCGTCACCGCGCAATGTGATGGACCTGCCTATGCTGTCCCAACAGAGTTTCGGCGCGCGCGCAACGTCAGCAGCAAGGACGCCAAACGACGCCAGCAAACAAAGCGACAGTCTGTCCGTAGCTAGGTGCGATTAGCTCTGTCTGTCCGACGGCGACGGCGACGGCGAACGGACGCCCGTGCCGAGTGGCCCTCTCACACTGCGACACAGCACCGGCACACAGCCGCGGTCTGAGGACGCTAGGCTTGTAGGTTGTAGTGGTAGCTTGCTTGCTAGCAGCAACCCTGGCGAGCCGCGAGCGACGCCGACCTGCCTGGTGTGCATGTTTCTAAAAACAGAGCAGCGGGTTTGCGTATCTGCCCGCATTTTTTCGTTGTGTGACTGCAAGGAACCGGGCGGGCTGCTGTGATCGGCGCGCAGATTTCGAAGGGAGCCGTTCCTTCCAGCCTTGAGGGACCGCGTAGCGTGTTGCGCTCTAGTGCGGCCCTGAGTTTAGTACTGTAGGTATTTTTTATCGCTATGACGGAGTAGCCGAGTATGTGCCATAGGTCTGGGGAGGCGGCGGAAGGGCCGTTTTTTTTTGTCGCATGTCTGCCACCAGCTTTCTTTCCCCGTCTGGGATTGTTTGGTCGATACGATGGAGCTTGGGCGATGCGGAGAAGAGGCGTGCACAGCGATAAGGGAAGCAAAAGCCCTGGGCGTCGGGGCGGGCCTGGCGGGGAGAGATGGAAACCTTGTCGTGCCCAGAAACGCCCAGCGCGCCCAGCGCCCAGCCTCCTCACCCCACAAGCTTGCAAGCTTCTCGAAAGCGGCACCACCGGCACCCAAAGAGGATTCATCGCGACACTGATATCATCGGTGAGGCGCCTTAGGGCTCCAATTCATGTCACCCTATCCTATGGCCGTGTTTTTGGTGCGCCCTGCCACCATCTCCACAGCGTTTGGGCCGGCTCGAGCGCTGCGCGTGCTGCATCGTTGTCGTCGCGGCCTACAGCGTTGCCCCTGCTCCTGGACCCTGGTTGTGCTGTGCCTGCCCGGTCTTTGCCTATAAAGTTGGCCGCCGCCAACCTCTCTGCCGTCGCCTGTCAACATCAGACATTAACTCTTCCACACAAACAAACACTCTCACAACTACAACTTTTTCTCACTCTTCTTATCGTCATCCATACCGTCTACGTTTAATCCGTAATCACAATGTACTTCTCCACCATTGCCGCCGCCATTCTCCCGCTGGTCGCCATGACCGTCGCTGCGCCTGCACCCTTCACCAAGCGCACCCCCGGCAGCGTAAGTGCCCGCATTCCTCGTCCTGCGCGCAGGTCTTTTGTGTCACGCCGCCCACTAACATGCATGCCTCGCAGGTGACACTTTGCACCGGCCCCGACCACACGGGCGACTGCCTGACGCGGACCTTTGACGACTGGGAGCAATGCCACACGCTGACGGGCGACCTTGCACCATTGTACGTACATACCTACGCACAGCACCATTGCTACCAATCAACTCCCTTCAAACGAGAACCACGTCACTAACCCTTCTCCGCCACAGCTACCACAACCTCGGCACCTTCGCCCCAGACGCAGGCGCCCTCTGCCGCGTCACCAACACGGCCGAGTCATGCACGACGCACGGCGACCTGTTTGTCGAGAACCCCGAGGGCGCCAACCTGCTCGACGTCAACGGCGTCGACTACGGCTCTACGGCCACGTCGTTCCTCTGCCAGCGCTGCAACTCGTGCACCGGCGGCGGCTTCAGCAACTCCACCGTCGCGCGCCTTTAAAGAAAGAACCATGAAAGAAACGAAAGAACCGAAACGAAACGAACGGAAGATCGAAAAGTCTTTGTTGTTTGCTTTGTTGCCTGAGACGAGACGTCCGACCGCGCCTTGGCATCTCTCCTTAATGTTTTTTTCCAGCTCTCTCGAGAGAGATCCGCGTCCGGGACTGGTTTGGTGGCCGCAAGGCCCTAACCCCTGCCTAGGCATACACCCATCCTTACCTACCTATTACCCCAGGCCTTCGCCGCCGCTGTCTGTCGATGATCATTCTGGAGCAGCATTGCATGCATGGCTTAACGCGGCGTTTATTGTCTTTATTACTCTGTGCTGGATACCACTAGCGTCCGGTCTTTTTATGACATTCATACCTATGAAGTTACGGCTGGAATTGAATAGATCAACTAATGGATAATGTTGATTGTGCGCTACTATTGTTGTTCAGAGACCCTTAACTGGGTGTTGTTTGTTTGTGATTTTCTTGTGTGGTGATTTAACTGGTGACTTATGCGTCGATCTCGAGTCTTGTTGCTACCTTAAAATTATTGAAGACATGCCAAACGAAAAAGCCATTTCCGAGACCTCTATCCTCGTAGCTGGTAGCCGGGATCAGTGTTTAATCAGCCCATTCAGGGCTCACTCTTTGACTGGGTATAATTCTATTTGGTAGAAGAACAAAGAGAGCATGAGCATTAAAAGCATTATCCTGCCGCCCAACAGCCACGCCATCCGGCATCTACACAGCCACCAGTAAACCACACGAGCGTCCCTCCGCTTCCCCCGCTCCACCCCCGACACCACCCCTATCGCCACCCGCCCACCCTCCCCTCATCCCAGCGTTCCTTCCTCTCCCTCCTCAAATACGCCACCTTCCTGGCCTCCCTAATGCGTCGCACAAACTCAACCACCTCCCTCTCCCCCGCGACGCCCCCCTCCTCGCCCTCGAGAAAACTCTCCTCGAGCCCGCGACACAGCGCCTCCTGCTCTGCAATGGCGGAACTAAGCCGCTGGTACAGGGCGGGGGGCCCGAACGCGGCGAGCGCGGCGTCCTGCTCTGCTTGCTTGGCGCGCCACTGCGCCTCGAGTGCGCGGAGGCTAAGCAGCCGCGACTGCACGCCTTGCCGTGTGTGCGAAAGGTGCGCTTCGCTGCTGCGGAGCGAGTCGGCCAATGCGAGGTTTTGCGCGAGCAGCGTGCTGAGCGGGAGGGTTGATGTGGTGAGTGAGGCGTGCGCGGTTGTGGGCGCGTAGATCAGCGCGCGTTGGAGGTCGGGGCTCTCGAGGATTTCGGCGAGCTCGGCCGTGCTGGTGTGCGTGTCAGTCGTGTCGTTCAGTAAGTGAGTGAGTGTGGGTGCGGGTGCGAGCAGCAGAGTCACGCACGTCTTGTCCTTCAGCCCAGCAGGCAGCCAGCCCTCCTCCGGCGGCTCGACAGGCGACGCAACCGGCGCTGGGACCGCACCGCCCGCTGCCTCGCTGCCTGTTTGTGCCGTCTGCTGCGCGTGCGCGACTTGCGTGGGCGTCGGCGGCAGCGGCGGGCCTGTCTGCGGCGTGCCGCGCCCGCTGGAGTGGCCGGAGGGCTTTGGTGGTGGTGGCGGCGGCGTCGACGCCTGCGTCAGTGCGAATTGCGTCTGCGAGACGTGCGGGCTGGCGTAGCTTGCCATGGTGGTGCGTATGGTGGGTGTGAATGTGGGGAGAGTTCGGGCGCGTCACTACGTAGATAGGTACCTAGGTACCGATGCCGGGTCGGCGGAGGGGGCACCTGTCTTACCCCACGCTCGTACTCGTATATCCAGGGCCAATGTTTCTCCGGTTGCTATAATCGTCCGGGAGGAAAAGCGGAAAAGTGCAAGCGCAAGCCCCCGCCCCCGAGATAGAGTTCCCCGCCAGCGCGAAAGAAGCCTGCCCGCCAAGCCTGGGGGAGGAAAGCATGATCGCGCGCAGCCACACGCGGGACACCTGGGGAAACGGTATCCGGGATGCCAGAAAAAAAGGCCGCCGTGCTCCGCTGGAAGCTGTGGTGCCAGGCCTATGTATGTGCCTAGAGTGCTAGAGCATCCGCCAACAGCCCAGGCGGGCGGGATGCCGTGCCGTGCCTGTGCCCGTGACGCCGGGAATCTGCGCGGCGGCACGACTGAGCTTCCTGGCGCATGACTCCCAATTCCGCGTAGACCGACTGGCTTATGTAGTAGGTATGAACTGCTCACTCGCTTGCAGGCAACGGGGCTGCTTGCCATGCCCTTCAGCCTCGCTGGCCCTGGCCCCCACATGCACTGCCCACCCCAGAGCCGTCTGTCGCGCGACGGCAGGCTGCATTTAGAACGTGTCGGCGCGCGCTGCGCCTCGAGCGGCAGGCACCTTCTTCGACATTGGGCGGACTTCTGCCTCAAAAGGCTGACACCACAGCGCTCGAAGCCTGAAAATTTAGATGGCTCACTCGTCTATTTCTTCTTGTCTTCTTTCTTTCTCTTTCCTCTACACACTCTTTCTTTTCTTCTCGTCGGATTAGATGGCGCCCCTCGAAGTCGATTTCCATTTGGATGCCCCGCCGGCTCCATTCCACAGGCCTCTGGATGCGCGACGGAACGATGCCCGCATCGCGTTTAACAAGTCGATTGACGGTGGCTATGAGGATGGGCATACCGGCTACGCGCAGGTTAATGTCCTCTTGATGTATTGGGAGGCTGACGACTTGTCATGCCAAAAAGAAGTACATCCCCTCGAGGAGCTCTATTTGCAACATTGTCTGACTAAAATTTGTCAGGTTGAAGAACTCGAGGGAGTTTTTAGGGAACAGTTCCATTACTCCACCGAAATTTTCAAGATCCCGTCGGCGCCTTCAGTCAGAGAGATTGTTTTGAGTAAATTGATAAGCTGGTCTCGCGACTCCCGCAACCAAAACAGGTTAAACATCATCTACTACGGCGGACACGGCGACAAGGTAGAGGGAAAGCGCGACGGCCTCGTTTTCATGGGCCGCAGCAAAAATGACACTGGCGGCAGTGCTCCCGCGTACTTTGGCCTGCACGATATCTACAGGTTCTGCCTCGAGACCAATTTCGATACGCTCCTGATCATAGACTGCTGCTACTCAGCGCGGGCCTTCTCACCGGCAGAGATTGACCTACGGAAGTTTGAGCTGCTATCGTCTGCACCGCCAGATCAGCTAGCAATGGGCCCGCGGTTTGCAGGCTCCTTCACCAAATCCCTCAGCGAGTCCCTGACGTCTCTGCTCAAAATATACAACTACCGGGGCTTCACGACCTCGGCGCTCTACCGAGACCTCTACTTCGCACAGCCCGATAAAATAAAACCCTTCCTCTTCGACCAATCGTCCAAAAACTACGGGCGGATCTGGCTGCGGCCCTTCCCCGCCCCAGTCCCAGCAAGCAGTAGCAGCATACCCTCCATGCCAACCAGCGCCAGCACGCTGCTTCTCTCCCCGCCGAAAGAAGAAACAATTTATATCGAGCTCAAGCTACACTTCGCCAAACTGCCCAACGAATCCATCCTCGCCGACCTCGCCACCCACATGCAATACCTGACGCACGTGCGGCGCACCGAGTTCATCGGCCTCCACGCCCCCGAGGAGGAGCTCCGCCGCTTCATGCAGACCATGCGCCAGGTCCAGCGCCTCAAGCCACTGCTCCGCCGCATCCGCGAGCGCCTCACCAAGCGCCGCCTACAGAGCGAGGGCATCGTGGAGCCCGGCATCGCGCGGCAGTTGTCGCGGCGGTTGTCGTGGCGGACGGGCCCGCTGGATCGGCTGAACTGGAGCCGCGACTGTGAGCTCGAGGGCGTGGAGGTGGGGTCGTCGACATCATCATCATCATCGTCGTCGTCGTCGTCGTCGTCGCCTCAGGCAGTGCCAGCGGGAAGAACGGACGGGAGACACAACCGCGGCAGCGATGCCCCTGACAACAGGGCGTTGCAGCCGCAGCGTGCAGCCCCGACGCACACGGTAGGCCGACTCTTCTCGTTCGCGTACACGGTCAATGGGACGGGGCTGTGGGCGGCGGTGGCAGCGGCGATACAGCGACGGCGAGGCAGCGGCGGCGGGCGTGGACGCGTGCCTCTGCTTCCCACGCTGGGCGTGCTGCTTCGCCGGGCACTGGCGCTGTTTGTGCACATAGCGATTGCGCTGGTCTCACTGCAGCTGGGCTGGTTTACCTGGCTGCTTCGGCGGTTGGAGTGTGAGGAGGAAAAGGAGGGAAAGGAGGAGAATTGATTTGAGCTGGTTTGAGCTGAGCCGAGCTGCTGGGCTGAACTGGACTGGTATTCACTTACTTACTTACCTACCTACCTACTTACCCCTCACGCTCTCAAACAACAGCAACAGCAATAACACTCCCTCCCACCCACCACCCAACAACCGACCGACCACGCCACCATGACCGGCTAGCCTCACAATCAGCATCCGCCCTCATCCCATCTCCCTCCTCAACAGCATCTACCCACCCGCCGCGTCAATACCGTGGCCCCAATGAGCGCGACAGTCGGCACGGCCCAGCCACCCTACTCGCGCGCGCCAAAGCAAAGCCGGCAAGAGCGGGCTCCTGGCCGCACAACGCAAGTGATGAAGATGCTGCGCGCGCAGGCGGTTGCACACGACGTCGTGGAAGGTGTGCTGTTGTTCGTGCGCAGTTGAGTGAGGTTGGGTGAGTGAGGTAACGAGGTTGCTGGGGAGGTCGGGGTGTATGGCTGCGTCTTGGGTCCGTGGGAAAGGCGTTCGCTGCGCGATGGATGCCTTTTTGGTGGTGGCTGTTTGCCGGGTTTTTACTTGCTGGTGACGGTGTCCGAAAGGGATTCACTTTCCCGCGAAACTGGTAAGGATACAGATGGTCCCTGTGGAAAAGTCCTTGTCTAGCTACGGGTCTGAACATTGGACATGAGTGAGGAGGTCTTAGAACGCACATATGTCACATATGTCCATTCCCTACAAGCATCATTATCTAACCAAGCAATGAATCCCCAAACTCGGTCCCTTTCAGGCAGTGATGCCCGGTCATATCCAGTTAAATAGCCACTACTTGTGAACCTGTTCTCTTCCTAGTATCAGATGACACGGTCCCGAATCCCAAGCATGAAAATCGCGACATGTGCACTCCTATTACTGATCTCCTGCCCGCGTCATGTGGCCGCTCCCCGGTCCCGGTCATCTGCTCCCTGGAAACCCCAAGCACAAAGGCAGCGGCGATCAGCTTACGCGACAGCCAGCAAGCACCAACATCACGGCAGCCGCGCCTCGCCCCAGCAACCGCATACCTACCTAGCAAACGTAGCAAAAGCAGCGACCGCGGATTCCCATCAGTTTGCAGCAGCTCTAACCCTCGCTCGCGCATCTTTACCTCACGCCTCACCCACCCACCCAACGTACGCCACTTTGCGGCCGTCCATAATGCCAGCACCGGACAGCGGCGTGTTCAGCAAAATCGTCGACTCCGTCATCGCCACTCTCGAGCAGCGAAGAGGCAGTGTCGACGAGCACGCGCGCCAGGAAAACGCCGTTTGTGCGGACCAGCGCGCGGGGGATGCGGAGGAGGAGAGGCGGGTGAGGGCGCTGGAGGAGGAGGAGAGCCGGCGCGTGCGTGAGTTGCAGCGGCAGACGGACCAGGCTGCTGCGCTTGCTTTGGGGGGGTTGAAGAGGGGTAGAAGGCGCCGGGGGAGTGTGGAGTAGCGACGGTGGAGTGCTGTGTGGGTGTGGTGGGAAGGGTGGGTTTCTTCTGGGTTCTTGGTCTGGTGTGCGTTAGAGAAGGAGTACGGTGCAAACGTGCTTCTTTGCCGGTCTAGACGTTTTGGCGCTCTGGGGAATATGGTCGATGCGCTGCGCTGCGTATATTTGGGAAGTGGAAGCAGTGTTTAACAGGCTTACGGCGACGTGCTAAGTGTTTGTTTCCACAGTTATGGATAGAAAACAGAACCATCTGTTGCTGATCGCAGTCGGGCTTGAAACAGGTAACCACCTGAATCCCAGGCGTCCTTGTCAACACAAATCCTCAAATCTTACACGCCGGCGTCCCAAACCCCACAGTCCGCCTCAACCTACCCATAACAACAACAATCCCCACCCAAACCAACAGCAACAAAAAACCCACCACAAACATACGCACGCCCTCTCCTTACCTAACGTCTGCAGCTCCAACACCCACGTACTCACTCCCCGTCGTCAAGCAACCACAGAGTCCACCCTGCACACATCCCACAAGGCCAAATTTCTCCGAGCGGGGTCGCCGCCCGCGTAGTTCGTCATGGCCTGCAGCCTGAGGCGAGCCAGCGTCCCGAGGATGGAGAAGACGACGAGACAGGATGGCGTGAAGAAGTTGGCTCGTGTTTGTTTTACGGTCGAGGTGGCTGACGGCTTGGGCTTTTGATGCTGGCTCGGCATATACCTCCTGCACGCGGGCTTCTTCGAGATCCTCCGTATGGCGGGTCTCTCTCGATGGAAGATGGGGCAGCAGCTTCATCAAGGTGCGAGACTTCGTCTCGTTCTGCTTCGCAATTGTCCTCGGCTCCTGTGTCTTCTTCCTTGCTTTGGCGCTTTTGTGCTTCTTCGAGCGATGAACGCTCCACTTGGCTCTCGGTTGGTTGCGGTGCCATGGCCTCGTTTGGATTTTCTGTTCCTTGGGGAGGCAGGTCGCTGTCCGTAGAGATGACACTGAGTCCAACGAGGGCACGTTGTGTCGGTGGCGGATGGTGGGGTGCGTCTTTAGGGGCGCTTATGGCCACAACTAGTAGTGCAACTCAAGTTCTGTTTTTCTCTTAAAGCGGCACAGAAGGGAAGGTTGGCGAGCAGTCACAAGAGTGGACGGAAGTGAATCCAGATCGTATTGAGGCAGCGCATCCGAGACGGCTGATATACCCGTAGGCACCGTTAATACCCTCGATATTGAAACGATCTTTAAGGCTGACAGACAATCCGTGTAAAGGACCAAAGGTCTTCCCTATGGCTTCGTAATAGCGGTCCATCTCTCTTGCCATTTTAAGAGCAGCGTTGAAGAAGATCTCGCAGAGACAGTTCGTCTAGACAAGGCGATATCAATCACTGATTTAGTTTTGTAAGAAACAGAATAACGAACCGATGATGCGTAAGTGGTGCACGGTGACAAAAGGCCTGTATGACCTCCGTAGCTGGCCAGTCTCCGGAGTGAATTTTAAGAATAGTGTCTGCGGGAGAATCGGTTATGTCGAGCTCGGGCCCTCGGCCGGACTGAGACGTTTTCGTATGAAGTCAGTGACGTCAGGCAGTCGAGTATTGCTTCTAGCAAAGCCTCCAATTTTGCTTTTGCGGTGTCTTGCCAAGTTATTTTGTTTGCAGCTGCGTGGATGGAGAAGAATAAGGCGGCAATGACTATAAGATACGTTCTGTTCTCCAGTGCCCCATATGGCTGAATAGCGTTCCCTAACTTACCGGCGCTAAACAGGGGACCCGGGGTTATTAATAGGGCTGTGAACATTAAATAAAGACTGATTACACCGTTTGGGGTGGCCAGCAGCTTCCGACTGTCAAGATTAGCGTTGACTGTTCTCAGCGGTTCTCTCGTTAGCGGGAAAGATGCGCGAAATGCTACGCAACCTCTACCCTGATATACCGATGAATGCCTTTGTGAGAATCGGAACTTACTGACCATTTCAAATGTTGTAACCAGGGTTAGCTGTATACCAAAGTCGGAACGCTGATTTTCCGCGGCTTTTGAAAGAAATCTTGGTTCCGAACCCAGGTATATGAACCCTCTAATCATATACGCACTACAAGCTTCTCGTATAACAAATAAATGGATCCACCGGAAATCAGTGAGCACCGCGCAGGCAAAGGAATTGAGATCTAATCTTGCAAGGAAGATTTAGGACCTATGGACATCGATGAATATCCAGGAGACTTTCAGTCTCCTCACGGAGCTGTCCGCACCGAACATCTGGACAAGGAGACTCATATCCTGAGCTCTGTGTTATGGAGGCAGATTCACCTAGCATCTAATAGTATTGTTTGTCCAGATGATGGAGCTTTACCATGGATAGCGATGTTCTCCATACCAGTAGGTGCTTCAAACGCTTGTTGCCTACGTGCACTACTAAGTCGGCCTCTAGAAGATACTCATTAGTAACGAGAATTCGGATAAGAGGATTTCAGCATACAGTTATAGAAGTTGCAGTTCCGCTTCAGAACACTGGTGCCGAAGCCAGACGCGATGCACATAACACCGTCCTGCAAGCATCGCAGGCAGGGTAGAGAGCCATCGCACTACGCATGGTTAATAGCAGATGGACGGAGGGAACAACACCACCGACCTTGATCCTCTTTACCGGTCCTTGGCACGCGAACGAGGCTCGATAATTCTCTGCGCCGGCCGCTCCGGGCCGCGCCCCTTGGACTGATTATAAACATGGCGGTGGGTTTTGGAGATGCGGTGGATGGGAGGATGGCTCTTTCTCGCAAGGTCTATTTTCGTCCATCAATAGTCCGAGCGTTCTGATATCAGAGCCTCGGAAACGCTAACTCCGCAAGCAGATGTAGCTAACTGTAATTGGAAATCCATGATCCTTCCCGAGCCAGCCGATACGCCACGGGTTAGGCCCTTACAGTCCTTTGTCGAATCCCGGTCAAGAAGTCTATATATCGGGGGGCAGCCTGACTTGAACGTTACTATCCATAAGAGCCATGGATACAAAAGGCAGCGCTTGCAACGAAATAATGCTAAATATCATATTCAGCACTCGCCAATATGACCATCCATAAGCTACCTCCACGAGAGGTCATTGTCTAAGTGTTCCTTCCACTCGGTCCGCTCGGCCAGGGAGGATTCGGCCTCATGCAACTTGGGAAAATTGCGCACGGAACATTTGCCCGGACGCACAATCTCGGAGACGGGACGATGGGGATTCACTTTCCCACTGGGAGTCTTTGGTGTGTCCACTATTACCATTGGCATGGAGCTACCTTCAAGGTTCTTCCTCGTCCCTGGCACAGTCTTTTCCGTTGCCTCCACGCTTCTGTGGATCTTGGTCGCAGTGAGGAAGGTTCAGATGGCCCTTACCGGCGAGCTGTTCTTTGCGCCTTGCCTGAAGAGTTTAGATGCTGGAAAGGCCAGCCAAGGCAATTCCGAAAAGTATAGCTTCATCAAGAAAACAAAGACGGCGCACATCAATGAAATTTCCAGGCCAGATGTACTAGAGAGGCTACACACTCCGCGGAGAGTTATTAGTTGTAAATATTGGGAATCTCCACAAACTTTTTATGAAGTTCAATTTTTAATTAGACAAGTCTGTAGACCATAAATTGTTCATAATATTGCCAAATTAATGAATCCTACAGAAATCAATAACAGCTGATATCATAACCAAGTCATGATAGATTATTACGACGCGTAGTATGGATTCCTAGCGTAATTACAAAGACCACAAGCGGGCATAAGACGAGATGATAGATCGTTTAGTCATAACGAGTCACTGTCCAACAGTGCCAAGCCAGGGTTTCTTACGGGCCATGAGGCGCGGGACAAACAAGTCGTGGCCGAGCGCGACAAATAAAGCAGGGGAGACGGGCAAAAGTCCTGACCACACCAAGGCCAGCGTCGCAAATGCTTACGCAGCAAGCCCAAGGACAAGCGCCCCAAAGAGGTCCATTCCGGCAGGCCTGCCCACCGCTATTTTCGCCTATTCGCAGCGACTCTATTGGATCTCGCATCATCATCATCATCGTCAACACCAAGACCAGCATCGCATAAACCCTTTCTAGGCCACCGCCCGCCGCCGGCTTATCGTCCCTATTTCGCGTTACCTGACCCGGAGCTTGACATCACAGGCAGCCTCTCGTCATACGGCGCCCCGTATCGTGCGCGAGCACAGCTTTGCTCCATCCCGGGTCATGCCCGCGGAGGAGGGGATGGGGGGAGGCAGTTCGACCATCCAAGCAGCTGGACGCCTTCTCCGCCTGCCCTGCCCATCTGTTCTCGACGCGTTCTGGACTCGGGTCAGATTATTCGGTTTTTGCCACTGCCCCCGTCATGCTTCATGCGAAGCAGGAGGGCTGCCGTTTGAGTTACGGCTAAATTGCCCTTTTCGCTGCCATGGGAATGTGAGTTGGATATCGCGGCCGACTCCGCGCCCACGCGGCATGGTTGCCGTGGGTCCGATGACGGCCGATCCTCCGATCACCGTCGCACAGTTACTCGAACCCCGTTTGTGGCTAGTGGTTTAGCCACAAGGTACTCTTTTTGTTGGTAAAGCAGGGCGTGCTACTTCGGACCAGCCGTTAGTCTACCGAACAACACCACTGTAAACAGCCAAGCCCTCATGTTGAGAAGGAGGATACCGAGTGGAATCATAAGGCTGGAGTAACATCTGACAAGTCACTTGGCAAGTAGGATGATTCTTATGTAGTATTTAAGCTGGCTAGAGGCGAAGAGCATGAGTTTGTTAGCAGAAAGCCAACAAAGGGAAAATTACTTAGCCGACAGAATGGGTTCCAGATATACCAGACGTTCATCACTGCACGTCTTCATTCTTCCTCCCGACTCTGCCCCTCCTACCTTTAATTCTCCTGTGCCGCCTCTCTCCCCTCCGGGCTGCCGAAAAGTAGACGACATGGAAGTCAGTCAATCCCTATCTGTGGGCCCACCCACCCCAGATCATTGCGAGAACGAGGATAACTTCCCGTTTACGGCAACTCTACCGGACTTATTCGTTAAATTTATTGCACTCGAGCCCAAGATAAATCCATATTATGAAGAGGTAAAGAAGGAATCCGAGGAGTGGATGAAGCAGCACCTATGGAAGGACCTGAACGAGCAAGAGAAGAAGAAGCGTTGTGCAGCTGATTTCTGCTATTTCAGCGCTATCATATGCCCGGACGCCAGCAAAGAAAGACTGCGTACTGTGTGTGATTGGATTTACTGGGTAAGAAACACTGAAGCTGACGTTGAAAGGGAACAACACACTGACCTCTTTGTCAGGTGTTTGAGTTCGATGATCGTGCGTGGCACAGGCTTTGAGGTGTGAGACATGCACTGACGTTGATAGAATTCGATGAAGGCGAGCTGGGCATCAACCGTGAAAAGGGCCTGGCCGAAGTCAGCGGCATGGTATCCATCCTCGATGAACACGAGAGCAGCCCTTCCGATAGCGACCGTAGTCCTCTGCAGCAGTTGTTCAAGGACATCTGGCAAAAAATTCGCAGCGCAACCGGTGACGGTATGCAGCCCGACAACACCTGGCAAGAAAATCAGACTGACCGGTTGCGCAGGCGCGAGGCGGCGATACAGCGAAGCCAACGCCCACTTCTGCCGCAGCGTGGCTAAGCTGCATGACGAGGAGTTTGAGGACATGGTAGTCATGGAAAACATCCGCCGTTACCTCCAAGTGCGCGCCCAAAACATTGGGCTTTACCCTCTGCTTGCGCTGGAGGAGTGAGTGAAACAAAACCCAACGGCCCAAGGCAAGGCGCAGATGCTGATACGTGGAAAAGGTACGCCTACGGGTTGAGGCTGCCGCGGGAAGTGTTTGAGAACGAAGCGATTCAGGAGATCGAGCGCCTCGTGGCGGAGATGCTCACCCTGTAAGTGGCGCGCAAGCCAGCGAACGTGGTCGGATTAGGCGCTGACGTAGCACCACGCAGGCAGAACGACATTCTCTCGTACCACCGCGAACATGTAGGTCAGTGGTACACGAGCAGAGAGCGTGCACTGACTTGGCATTAGAGCGTGGGACACGGACAGAACCTGATATCCATCTTCCGGCGGCGGCTAGGACTGTCGCAACAGGCAAGCTACGACAAGGCGGACGAGCAGCTGCACCGGTGTTACCGGCAGTGGTACCTGGCGCAGGCGGCGGTGCCGTCGTGGGGCGAGCGGGTGGATGTGCAGGTGCAGCAGTACCTTGGGGCGTGTCTGGACGTGCTCAAGGCTAATGTCCGGTGGAGGTGAGCTAACGCCGAGGCTGGAGCGTTGCCGGGGAGGCGGAAGAATGCAGCTGATGTTTTCAGTTTCCGGTCCCAGCGCTACTTCGGAAAGGACGTGGACCGCGTGCGCGAGACGCGCCAGGTCGCCCTAATCCCCTGACACGGTATTGGATGTTTGCGGACAGCGCGCCCGGTGGTTTGGGGCTTTTAATTGCACGGCATTGAGGGGCATCAGGGGAACTTGGGAAGGCGGGCGCGGAGGTCATTGGGATCGGCGGTAATTGCACTGGCGGGCGGGCGGGAGGTCGACGACTAGGTACGACTAGGTACGACTAGGTACGACTACCTAAGCAAGGCGGCGGCGGGCGGCAGGGCGGGAACGTCATGGTCCAGCGGTCCAACGCTCAAGGTCCTTCAGCAGTTGTGCAGCGTGCGGCGCGAGAGAATATGGAATAGTCATGGGTATCATCTAGATAGAAACGTGCGGCCAACCAATTGAAATGGCTTGGCCGAGTCCGCCTCAGGCAGGCTAGGGCTGATCATCCATAACAACACGGGGCGGCCCTTCTCGCCCCCCCTCCCGACTCTCCTTCTTCTCCTCGCGATCTGCCCTCCACTGCGCGGCTTCACGACGCGCAGTAGTCCCTCCAACCCTCTTCGCCTTTTCATGCTGGCATCCTGTCGCTAGATAGGGGCCTGCTCTGGCGCCGACCCGCCTTTAACAGCGCATCGTCCTCCCCGTTCCCCTCCGTCACCTCCACGACGCCGGGCGCATAGGGGACCTCGACGCGGCGTCGTCTTTCTCTTCACTTCTCTTCTAATCACTTTACTTTTTTCCAATACACTCCTTTTTTGACTTTTAGCTCTGCCTAATTCTTCACCTCCTCAAAACCCGCCGAATCCCCCAGGATCCCTGTTTCCTTCGGCAGCCCGCGCAACCTCACCGGGGGGGCATACCACCACATAGCGACCCCGCTCGATCCCCCGCCTGCACTCGACACCCACCATGGTCAACTCGGCGGCCGACCCGCCCAAAGTGGTCGCGACCGACACTGACAATACTGACGCCGATCCTTTCGTTGCCTCACCCGCCCACTCGCAGAACTCGCACAACTCGGCCGACGCGAACCGCAGGAGATACGCCGGCTTCGACAATCAGCTCTTCTCCATATACTCGGAAAGCTCTCCTTCCCAGACAAAGCGCGCTCTCGAGGCACATTTGGCCGAAACGGAAAGGAGGCTACAGGATGCATCGCAGCTGGGTACCGTGCTCGTGCAACAGAGGGAGGAGCTCGGCGAGCGGCTCAAGGAGGTCGAAAGGCAGCAGGATGCGACGGAAATCGGGCCGGAACTGCGCGCGAAGCTCGTAGAGCTGGAGCGCGAGTTCAACGAGGTTGGCAAGGATACTGCGAGGGCCTTCATTCCGAAATCGCGTACACCCAGCAGCACCAACAACAACAACCAGTTCGTCGACTCTGAAGGCAACTCCATCTTCGCTAGCGAGGCCCAGCCCTCTCCGTCCAAACTCAGCGTGCCCTCAAGGAAGCAGCGCAACCAGCAGCCGACCCGCATACACGACATCAAGCTTGCCACCGAGATCAGTAGCTCTCTGCTGAACCAGGTCAGGGAGTTACAGGTTGCCTTGGCTGAAAAGGATGAGCTCCTCAGGAACGTCAGCTCCGAGCGGTCACAGTTGGAAGTTGAGGTTGAAGGTTTGACGCACCGACTACGTGCTTTGGACGAGAGCGAGCAGCGGTACAAGGATGAGAACTGGAGTCTGGAGACCAGAATACAGGAGCTCATGGCCACACTCAAGGAGGCGTCGAACAAGGAACACCGGTTAACCGGGAATCTCAACACATCCAAATCGGAAAAGGCTGCGCTGGAACGCGAACTTGAGGAGCTTAGGCATGCCCACAGCAAGCTGAACGAGGAATACCAGTCGACTCTCAGACAATATGAGGCTGAAATCCTTGGCTTGCGTCGCAATGTCAGCTCCGGGGAGGCAGAACGCAGCGCGCTTCTGCGCAAGGTCGACGAGCTCACGTCGCAAAACGAGGAGCTCGTCCGGGCTGTAGCGTACCGTCAAAGAGCGGAAGAATCGAATTCAAGTCACTCGGGATTGGATGGGGATGATACAGGCTCTGGACGAGGTACCCCTGATTTGTCTCCTCCCCCGTCACCAAGCAGATTCACTCCTCGTCATGGCCAGCTCGAAACCGAGACACTCAAGAGCTCTCTGCAACACGCTCATCGTATGATTCAAAACCTTAAGAACAACATCCATCGCGAGAAGACCGAGAAGATGGAGCTCCGAAGAGTACTGCAGGACACGAAAGACGAGCTCGACATTGCCCGCCGGGAGGCCGGAGGCGCTCCGGGTAGCGCGGCCAAGAAGCGGAGGCCGAATGAGAAACAAGAGTTGTTCAAGAAGCCTCCCCCCAGGCCCGACAGACTCGGCATGGCGCGTGGCACCAGAGATGAGATCATCGTTGACGATGGCGAGTGGGAGGATAATGACGAACACGACGTTCCGAACACGCCAAGCAAGAAACCAGTTGCATCAATTGGAGGCGTCGGTCTTAGTCCCTTCGGCCGCCGGATCTCTCGCTCCCAACACTCGAACAGCGACTTGTTCCAATCTGCTACTGAGAGCTCGGACGTCTTTGAGACTGCTAACGAGCGCGACACGTCTACCGAGACTGATGCCTTCCAGACGGGCGCTGAGACTCTTGACGGCGACGATACTGATGAAATGACTGAGACCGAGATCGAAACTCTCGCCAACTCTGCTCGTCGTCGCCGTCCTAACCGTGCGGACCAATCTCGCGCCGCTGTCCACCGCAACTCGTACTTGAGCACGGCATCGACCTCCGGAGACGAGATTGACCAGAGTGATGTGGACATCACGACGCCCAAGAAAACTGAGCAGTCGCGCTACCGCCTCAAGGTCAACCGCGGAGGTCGTCGTGTGGTGTCTTCCGCCGCCCAGTCTATCAACGAGAATGCTCCTGCCGGTTCCAAGTCTCCTTCGCAGAGCTTCATAAGCACTGCAAGCTTCCGAAGCGACGGCAGCCAGTACGAGGGTGATGGTGGCAAGAGCCTCCTTGCCGAACTCGGCAACATGAGTGGTGAGGAGAGTGAAATCATAGAGAGCGACCCCGGCACTCCTGGAAGCTCAATGGTCTCTCCCAAGGGATCTCCCGACCTCCGTAGGCACATCGCTAGCCGGACCATCAGCCGCAAGGCTTCCTCTGCCAGGCCCCACATGGTGGACTCATCAACGAACACCGAGCCTTGGGACTCTTCATCCAAGGGCATCGTCTCTAGCACCGCTGCCGCCTTGGGTGCTGCTATCGCAGGCTTCGCCACTGGCAGCGAGCGCGCCGGCGACGAGACTCCTACCGACTCACGGCAATTGGAACCCTCTGCCTTTGACGATGACGCGGCCTCCGATGACAGCCAAGAAACGACCATCGATACTGCGGCACCCTCCGGGGAGTCTGTGGCTGCCGCGGCAGCCGTCGCCGACGACATTGCCGCTCCCACCGCTGCTCACTTGGAGTTCTCTACCGTCGATGCTCAACAGATTGAGCCGCTTGAGCCGGAGGTCAAGGTTGCGGCGCCCCCTACGCTGGACGTCTCCGCCATTTCCTCCCTCGGTTCCGAGCCAGAGCCGCTGGAGCTCGCCACTCCTGTTGTGCCCAAGCTGGAAATCTCCACCGTCTCGTCGCAACAGTCTGAACCGGTCGCTCCTGAGGCCCCTGTCGTACCCAAGCTGCAGATCTCCTCAGTTTCCTCCCTGCAATCTGAGCCCATCGCTCCCGCGGCCCCGGCTGTGCCCAAGCTGGAAATTTCCTCCGTCTCTTCGCAGCAGTCCGAGCCCATCGCTCCCAAGGCTCCTGTTATGCCCAAGTTGCGGATTTCGTCCGTTTCTTCGCTGCACTCCGAGCCTATTGCCCCAGCGGCGCCAGCTGTCCCATCTCTCGACCTTTCGTCGATCTCTTCCCTGCACTCAGAGCCGGAGGCGCTCGAGCTGCAAGCTACTCCCCAGGCTCCTCTTCCCGCGTTGGAGCTTTCCTCCATTTCCTCCGTCCACGCGGAGGAGCCTGCTCTGCCCTCGCCTCCTGCTACTAAGGTGGTCGAGCCGCAGCCCCACAACTTCGAACTTTCTTCCATTTCTGCTCTGCACACGGAGCCCATCGCGTCGGAGCTTCCCGCTCCTCGCGAAGTTAAGCCCGAGCTACCTAATTCGCAATTGTCCTCTATTGTCTCTCTTCAGTCAGACCCTGTCGCAGCCGAACCTCCTGCGGCACCGAAGATCGAGCTTCCGTCGCTGGAGCTGTCTTCCATTTCTGCTCTGCACTCGGAGCCGGTGGTACCGGAGCCTATTCCCTCCGCCTTGTCCCCTGTCTTCGGCCAGGAGATCGAGCCTGAGGCTTTGGAGCTGTCGAAGCCTACTCCTTCGACTCTCTCTCCTGTCTTTGGTCAGCAGATCGAGCCTGTCGCCCCCGAAGCACCGAGGCCGACCCCCTCGGCTTTGTCTCCTGTCTTCGGCCAGCAGATCGAGCCTGTCGCTCCCGAAGCACCCAAGCCGGCTCCCTCGGCTTTGTCTCCTGTCTTCGGCCAGGAGATCGAGCCCGAAGCGCCAGAGGCACCGAAGCCTACTCCTTCGGCCCTTTCGCCAGTGTTCGGCCAGGCAGTCGAGCCTGTCTCGTTGCCGCTCCCCGAGGCATTCACGAAGCAAACGCCGACTATCGTCGAGCCTACCCCTGCTCTCTCTTACGCAGGTATCTCGTCGCAGCACATTGAGCCCGAGGATGCCATCGCGGCAGCGGGTACGGCAGCTGTCCTTTCGAAGGATGCGTGGAGCGGGGCTGAGGCTGAGCGCTCTGCCTTGCCCGGCACTGATGGTTCTAGGCCTGGCTCGTCTTTCTTCAGCTCTGTGCAGATCGAAGATGCTGGAGCTGACCAGCAGAGCAGGCGGCTCAACGTCGACCCACAGGCTGCTCGTCCGGATTCTGAGACTATCCCTGAGAACAACATGGCCTCTATTGCCAGCAATGTGGCTCCCGATGACCACGTCGTTAAGTCCAGGAAGTCGGTGTCCGAGCATGGTACGCAGACGATGGTCTCCTCCGAGGTGCTCGACAAGCTTTTCAAGGCTTCGCAAGAACAGGCCATCGCTGCCTCTGCTGTGCGCCCGACAAGCCCCACGAGGCCCCCTTCGACTTCCGACTCAAAGGAGTCCAAGATGCCGAAGAGGCCCACCAGTGCGCAGAGCATGCGCAGCCGCGAAACCCCGCCGCCGCTGCCGGCCGACCACAGGGAAGTCATCGCTGCAGCTTCGCTGAGGGGCCACAACAGCACGGGCAAGAAGCCAGCCTCATCGTACTCGACGTACAAGAGCCAGAACAGCTCCCACGCTTCGCAGTTCCGTCCTCTGACGCCGAATGGCGACCGTCCCACCACTCCTCAAGCTCACCGGGACGGCACCACTCCTCGTCCTCTCCGCACCAAGAGCAGCGAAATCTCGTCTCCTGTTTCTCGCCGGACGTCCGTCTCATCATTCGCGTCTGAAATGGAGTCACGCTTCAACATTCCCATGAACCCGGTCGCTCGCGAAGGCTTCGATCACACGACTGATCCTCGCATGATCCAGGCAATCACTCAGACTATGATCGGAGAGTACTTGTGGAAGTACACGAGGAAGACGGGCCGTGAGGAGATGTCCGAGAACCGCCACAGGCGTTTCTTCTGGGTTCACCCTTACACTCGCACCCTCTACTGGAGCGACCAGGACCCGGCTACCGCAGGCAAGACCCAGCTGAAGGCCAAGAGCGTGCAAATTGAGGATGTTCGTGTGGAGACCGATGACAACCCGCTCCCTCCTGGTCTGCACCGCAAGAGCTTGATCGTCATTACCCCTGGTCGTGCCGTCAAGTTCACTGCCACCACCGCCCAGAGGCATGAGACTTGGTTCAATGCCCTGTCTTATCTCCTTCTCCGTACGAGTCAAGAACGCGATGATGAGGACAGAGAAGCGCCCCCCGAAGACTCTCAGGAGTTTGACCCCGCCTACACCGGCCCCCGCAGTACATCTCGCCAGACCGCTAGGTCTCGGCAGTCATTGTCATCTTACAACAGCCGGACAACGCGGACTTCGTCACCCTACCGTACTCAAGTGCCAACCCTGGTGCAGCGGAAGAACGGTGTCGTCAAGCGTGCCGTGACGCCCGGCTCTGCGTCGATGTCTGGACGCCTCAGCAGTCTGAGCGGAATGTTCTTGCCGGCCAACCTTCGGGGCTCATTCTCGAGCCGCCAAAGTCGTCATGAGGGTTCGATATATGATGCATCCATCGTCCACGATTCTGCTGAAGACCTCAGGCAGGTGATCCAATCACAAGAAGAATCAGCTGACAGGCTGGAGAATGTGAGGGCTTGTTGTGATGGTGAGTATCTGTAATCACGTACATCATTTTTACGACTGCTAATACATTGAATAGGCAAGCATGATGTCGGTTCCCTGTCCCATAAGCCAAAGCCGATCAACTCGCCTCACACCTACCACTCACACTCGCACAACCACAATCACAACCACAATAGGCGGTCGTCGCATGCCCGCGCAAGCTCTTACGGCACCAGCACCGTCCTCTCCCATCAGTCTTCTCATCACTCCCACCAGACTGACATGGAGCCTTCGAACTCCAGTGCGAACTAGAGCAGCTCAGGCTTGAGTTGTACCACACGTGCACGTTTCTTTTGTTCCGGTCGTTGATGAACGCCAGCCAGTCTTTGACTTCTCGTCGTCTCTCTGATACCACACTACAGTCTCCACGACGCGTTTCCTGGAATCCTTTTTTCTCCTTTTTTCCTTCAAAACTCTTTCTCTCTACATTTGATATGGCCACGGCACAACAAGCTTAAGGGCGTTTTCAAGCGGAATCACGGGGTGGTCTTGGTGGATTTATGGTTTTTCCCCCGCTGCCGTTATCCCGCAGCGTTGCATCACCACGGCGCTTGCTCTTAGGCCCTTACGTCCTGTAATCTCACAATCCCATCTCCAACCCGCTACCCTCTTTCGCGAGAGCTTTCCTTGGTCGTTTTTTCTTGGGGAAAATTAAAGGTATGACGATGTGTGTGGGGGGTTCTTTTACTATTGTATGCCAGACCGTCGAGTGAACACCAAAAAAAAAAGGCAGCAATGGGAGAAAGCTTCTAATTGAAATGACGTTGAATGTATGTGTGAATGAAGTACGGGCTTTGATGTGTGTTTGTGTGCGTTAATTGTTGTAGAAAGTGCAAGCAAAGTGAGGGGAATTGATGCCTGAGGCACGCAAATGGGCCATGCCAAGACTTTCCGGGGGTTTCCCGCGACGCGGATTAGTTTTGGCAACCGCGACTGGGAGGGACATCACTTTTTGCAGGCGGCCACCACCACAACTCATTCCACCGGTCCGCTCTCGGGAACTCGCTCAAAATGTCTCTTTCGATACCCAGTGCCCCCAACTCGGGGCTTTTCAAGCAGGGTTACCAGAAGTATGCTCCACCGCCCCTCAACACCCCTCCGTTGCCCGCAAGCTCTATCTGGAGACCCCTCCATCCCCTTCTACCCCATACGCCAATGCCACTAACACCGCTTTAGCTACGATGCTGAAGATGGCGCCGTCATCCGCAACATTGAAGCCTGCCGGACGATTACCCAGACGGTCCAGACGTCGCTGGGCCCCTATGGCCGCAACAAGATCGTGATCAACCACCTGCAAAAGATGATCCTTACTTCTGATGCTGCCACGATATTACGGGAGCTGGAGGTCGTTCACCCCGCCGCGAAGCTGCTGGTTATGGCTTCCCAGCAGCAGGAGGCCGAGATGGGCGATGCGACGAACCTGGTCATAGTGCTGGCGGGCGAGCTTCTGAAGAAGGCCGAGGAGCTGCTGCGCATGGGCCTCAAGACGAGCGACATCGTCCAGGGCTACGAGAAGGCACAGAACGAGACGCTGAAGGTGCTGGAGGGTACGTACAATCCCGGACGTTGGTGATGATGGTCATAGGGGTGCTGACTAGCTTGCAGAGCTCACGGTGGACAAGGTCGAGGACATGAGGTCGCAAGCCGAGCTCAGCAAGGCCATCCGCACGGTCATTGCCGCGAAGCAATCGGGCACTGAGGACATCCTCGCCGACATGGTTGCGGAGGCCGTCCTCGCCGTGCTCCCCAAGAACCCCGTCAACTTCAACGTCGACAACATCCGCGTGGTCAAGATCATGGGTGGTAGTCTGGAGCAGAGCAGGGTGGTCAAGGGTATGGTGTTCGGCCGTGAGCCTAGCGGTAGCGTCAAGAAGGCCGAGAAGGCTAAGGTGGGTGTCTACTCGTGCCCCATCGACATCAGCCAGACGGAGACCAAGGGCACGGTCCTGCTTCACAACGCAAAGGAGATGTTGGACTTCACCAAGGGCGAGGAGGCTCAAATCGAGACTGCCATCAAGGAACTGCACGACTCTGGCCTGCGCGTCATTGTCGCTGGAGCCACCGTCGGCGAGCTCGCCATGCACTACCTCAACCGCTACGGCATCCTGGTCATCAAGGTTCTGTCCAAGTTCGAGCTCCGCCGCCTGTGCCGCGTCGTTGGTGCCACTCCCCTTGCCCGCCTGGGTGCGCCCATGCCCGAGGAGATGGGCTCGGTCGATGTTGTGGAGACGCTCGAGATTGGCGGTGACCGTGTCACCGTCTTCCGCCAGGAGAACGAGCAGACGCGCACGGCGACGCTCGTCCTGCGCGGCGCCACTCAGAACCACCTGGACGACATTGAGCGCGCCGTCGATGACGGTGTCAACGTTGTCAAGGCCATCACGCGCGACCCGCGCCTGCTGCCAGGTGCCGGAGCGACGGAGATGCAGCTCATCGAGCAGGTGACGGCGATTGGCGAGAAGACGCCCGGCCTCTCGCAGTACGCGATCAAGAAGTACGGCGAGGCGTTCGAGGTGATTCCGCGCACGCTGGCCGAGTCGGCGGGCCTGGACGCGACGGAGGTGCTGTCACGGCTGTACACGGCGCACGCGGCGTCGGCCAAGGGCAAGGAGGCGGGCGAGGTGTACTGGAAGATGGGCGTGGACATTGAGAACGAGGACAAGACGGGCGTGCGGGACGCCGTCGACGAGGGCATCCTCGACCTGCTCGTCAGCAAGCAGTGGGCCATTAAGCTGGCGACGGAGGCGGCGCGCACGGTGCTCAGCGTCGACCAGATCATCGTGGCCAGGCAAGCCGGCGGCCCTAAGCCCCCTGGCCCCAATCCCAACTGGGATGAGGACTAGATGCATGCGCAGGCATAGATGGGGTATGCATGCATGCTTTGATGATGGGATAGGATAGGATAGGTACGCTAGAATGGGCACGCACGCTTGCTTGGCGCTTGCTCGCTGGAAAACGTGTATGTAGGTAGCCGCTGATGTCATGTCTAATCCTTGGTTACTGCAGTACCTACCTATGTACGAGTGCGTGAGTTGCTTGTGAGTGTGATGATGGTATGATGGAAGCTAGGTAGGTAGCTCTAGGGGTATGTGATGTGATATAAATGGTGCACCCAGCCCGCGTCGGAGACAAGACCACTTCATATGTATGTGTAGTACTGTATGTACAACATACACTACGCTACAGCTCTCGCTCTCACTCTTGTTCTTGCCCTTGCTGGAGTATAACTAGCCAACTAGCAAGGTATTCACACGCCCCGTCTCGCGCCGGACTAACTACCTTACGGCTAGGTTAGGTACGGCACTCACCCACTGCCTGCTGCGAGATCGGTCTATATGCGGGATCAAGAGTGCGCTGCAGGCCGCTTTGTGTGTATGCTGCTTTGGGGGTATTGGGTATATAAACGTATACGAGAGTGGCTTATAGGGACGGAGGGGTGTGAGATGGCAGTGGTATATAGGGATACGAGGGCGTTTTGTAAACGGTTAGGTAGGGCATACGAGCGCACGAGCGTGTCTTGCGCCTGACTGGCTGTGTGATTGAGACAAAAGCATACGTGAAGACGAGAGTACGCTATATAGGTACGCGGACAGAGATGGAGGTATGCGGAAGCACGAGAGCATTGCACAGCGGTACGAGGGTATAGATGTTCAATTCAAGAGCACACGGGTAGCTGTCGAGCTGTCATTCCTCCTACCTACCTACCAACCAACCAAAGCCCTGATACCGCCCCCCTTCCCCCTCCCCCCAAACCATACGTTTATTTCTTGCCCCTTCCCTTCGCATTAAACGTCTTGAGCGGATCAGACTTCCTCACGGGCGCGCCCTTCCCCATCCGCTTCTTCGTCAACCTCGCCTTGCGGATCCTATTCTCGCGGGCATCATCCTTCTTAAAGCCAACAAAGCCGACCTCGTTCGCGAAATCCTTCTTCGCGCCCGCAGGCATCAAGTACTCGGGGACATGCTTGAGATGGGGCTGGGTACGGGCAGTGCGGACCTCGCCATCATGGCGCAGGTGCGCCAGGTCCTGCGGGTTCTCCTCGAAGTGGCGCTTCAGCTTCTCCGACTTGAGCAGCTCCTGGCGCAGCTCGCGCGCGCGCGCTTCCCGCACCGCGATCCGCGTCACCGAGCGCAGCGCGTCGCCCAGCCGGTACCGGAAGCCTTCGAGCCGCGTCATGTCGAAGGCGTACGGCTGCACCGCGTTGCCCCGTTTTTCTTGCGACTTGATGATCTTGCGCAGCACGTCTTCGTCGTGCTGGGCCGACTCGATCGATGTCGGCTTGTGCTTGCGGTACTGCTCTTTCGGGATCACAAACGACAGCGCCATGCCCGTCTTGCCCGCCCGCGCTGTGCGCCCGATGCGGTGCGTGTAGGATTTTGATGTCGTGGGGAGGTCAAAGTTGAGGACGAGAGAGACGTTTTGGAAGTCAATGCCGCGGGCAATACCGTACTCCTTGTCCCTCTTGCGTCCCTTTCTCTTCTTCTTCGGAGGCTGCCCTTCGCCGTTTTGGGTCTCGCCATCCGCTTGGTCTTCGGCATCCTGCTCCTCGTCCTTCTCCTCCTTGTTCTCTTCCTTGTCCTTTTCTTTCTCGTCTGCCTCATCCTCTTCCCCTTCATCCTTGGCCTTCTTCTTCTTCTTATTCTTCTTGTCCTCGTTGCCCATCACCTCATGCTCGTCGGTAGCAATGATAATGTCGTACACGTTCTTGTTGAATTCCTCCACAACGTGTAATCTCGAGTTTACTGGCAACTCGGAGTTGAGGACGCAGCTCTTGATGCCAAACTGTTCAAGGAATAGTTTCAACCGGTAGCAGCGGTCGATGTCTGCCACGAATACGATGGATTTGCCCTTGATGAGCTTAAGCATGTATATCGCGTAGATGAGAAGGAACTTCTCATCCTCGGCGCACCGCACAATGTATTGGCTGATCGTGCCAGTGTCCTTCTCTTCCTCGTCCAACTCCAGCACAACGGGGTTCCGGGTGAAAAGACCCTTCAGCTCAGACACGTCGCTGCTTAGCGTAGCGCTCATAAGGAACGTCTGGGTGCCTTTCGGTATGGACTTGGAGATGCTCTGGAGATCATCCTCGTAGCCGTACGAGAGCACCAAATCCGCCTCGTCAATGACCAGATGCGCCAGCTTGTCCAGGGATAGCGCGGAACTGTTTAGGTTGACACACGCCCGGCCTGGGGTCGCTATGACAACATCGGGGTTGTCCGCCAGCCGTGCGCGCTGCACCTGGTCGTCCTCCTTCATGGTAATGTTCGCCGTCCGCACATCTTGCCCGCAAAACGCCGCTAGGGACTCGATCGTCTTGGTAACCTGTCCAGCCAGTTCACGGGTCGGAACGAGAATAAGGGCAGTGGTGCATTTGGAGAAGTTCGGGTCGGCTTTGCGCTTCAGGATGGATTGCAGAACCGGAAGGACATAGGCGGCGGTTTTGCCGGAGCCGGTCTTCGAGCGAGCTGCGCGTTGTTAGTGTACGGAAAGAAGAGGACGTGTGTGGCGTGTCATATTACCGAGAATGTCTTTACCCTCGAGGGCAAGGGGTATGGCTTTGGCTTGCACGGGCGTCGGGTTCGAGAACTTCTGCCGAACTATGCCTTGGAGAAGGCGGGCGTCCAATCCAAGGCTGTCGAAGGATGCGCTTTGGGATTGCGCAGAGGTAACGACCTCAGCGTTCTCGGGGACATCGTGCTCGTTTAGCTTTCTCTTGACCATGGTAAAATGTTTGAAAAGTCAGCGCAGAATGTTGTTAATTCTGCCGGCGGAGTTGCTCTGGATAACTGCAATCTCGAAAAATTTCGGTCACGTGCACAGCTAGCTGCTCACCGCCTTCGGTGACCTCTTGCTGCCTTCCGACCCGGAGGTGAGGCCCCGGATATTTTGCCCTCTCCTCAACTGTTAAGTGAAGTCTACTATGATCACCGAGTATTTCCTTTTTATTGGAGTATTTTATGAGTTTGCAAAGACACGAAAGTATTTCATAAGTAAAGAATAACTCACGTCTAAACACATTCACATGAGCGAAGCCGGATAATCGAAAATAAACAACCCTTCATTCAAAGAGCAAACCAACTGCTGTATGGGGTATCTACAGAAATGTTGGCCTTATTTAACGATCCCAGTAGCCATGCACCCGAAGCGCTGGCTAAAATAACTGTAGGGTTGGGAAGTCAATTTTCTGAGCCGAAGCTATCCGCTCCAGAAAGCATACCATATGAGCCGTCGTGATAACTCAATGCCCACCGACTTAAAGACCGGGTAATATAGCCACTCCCATCATTGTATGCCCATAAACTCCGCTACTCCGGCCCATGCAATTCAAGCCGCATCGTGACGCCGGTCACTGGTTGCGGAAATTTTTCTTCTGGTAGAAGAGGTCGGTTCTGGAACTACCCAGGTTGATGATCTTGGGACATCCGTCGCGGTCTTTCTCAAGGCGGGTGCATTCGAAGCAGTAGAAGGCGTCGGAGATGCCCTAACAGCTTAATGTTAGCACAAGCTATTTTCCTAATCGGACTCGATGCGAGGATATGTCGCGAACTTACTTCACCTCCGCAGACAACGCATTTGTTTTGGAAGTTGCCGAACGAGCACTCGTCACAGATGCGAACAAGAGTGGTTGGGCGGACGTAGCTGTCGCAGACGGGACACTTACCGTCGCACTTGTCGCAGAGGCGTCCGATGGCGATGCCGGCCTGCTTACGGCACATGACCAAATCGCTGAGGTCTTGTCAGTATGCGCAGTGAAGGTGAGGGAGAGATAAACGGAGACAGTTACTTACGGGTGATGGCGAGACATGGCCGGGAGCTGGTTTCAGGCGCGTATATGTAGGTGCGGTGAGAAGGTTTATAGGAGATTGTAAGTGGGAGCGGGCGGAAGCAGTTGTGGCGAGGAGGTGGTGGGAAGTGGAGGGAGGCTCTGAGGATTGAGAACTGAGGAAGCTGTACGGAATAAGCTCGTGATCCGTGCGTCTAGCTTCCGCCCGCACGACAATCGCCGTTGGTTACGTGCGGGCGAGCAAACGCGCCAACACCAAAAGCTTCCTTCACCAGTTGTCACAAGCGATGCCTGAAGACGAACCGTAAGTCGCTCGCGACTCTTTGCGCAGTCATTATCATGTACTAACCGTGTCGCAGTATCGTCGCCTCGGCCGTTGTCGTGCCAGACGCGCCGGCACCTCCGTCGCCGCCGCACGACAACCCGCCGAAGCGCAGGCAATCGTCTGTCTCCGAAGCTGCCAACAAGCGCCCTCGCCTGAGCATCGACGACACCGCCAATGACGCCTCCCCGAACGGCGCTGAATCGAAGCCCACCGAGCCCGACCGTGGCACCGATCGGCGCCGTAGCAGGCAGTTGGAGGAACGTAAGCGCGGCCAGAGGCTCTTCGGAGCATTGTTGGGCACGCTGTCCCAGAGCACATCGTCAGCAGCTCAGAGGCGTCGCGCAGATATCGAGAAGAAGCAGCAAGAGAAGTTGAAGCGACAAGCTGAAGAGTTTGACCAAAACAAGAAGGAACGGCTCGAGGAACTTGATGGCATCAGGCGCCGCGAACAGAAGAAATACGATGAGCAATCGGTACGTCGCTTGGTATACTGCAATAAAAGACATGTGTTAACTGGCTTAACAGATGCGCATCCGCCATTCGAATCTCATCGCCATGGCGCACTCGCTCAAGACCAAAACAGAACCGGCACTCGTACGTCACCACCTTGCCCTCTTATTAACCAGACCTCTGGCTGACATCTACCACTCAGTACTATTTACCCTGGGAACTAAGACCAGAAGATGAAGCCATGATCAAAGACCAAGTAGAAGAAGCCGAAGCGATCGTGGACAAGGAGTTGGACGAATTCAACAGGCAGCGGGACGCTGAACGAGAACAGGCAGCTGCAAGAGCAGAAGAAGAGAAGAACAGCGACGTTGCAATGGAGGAGGCTGACGCAGAAGCTAAGAAGAAAGAGCCTTCTTCGGAGACGGTGGGTGCAGAGGAGCCGACTGCGTCAGAGCCCCCCAAGTCTCCTCCAGTGGAGCAAGATGACAGTACTAACCAGGCTACTACTACTACTACCGACGCCGACATGACAGCTGTGCAAGAAGCAAAAACCACGTCCCCGACCCAGGCCGAAGCTGATGAGCAGGCGTCGAAGGAAGCCGAACTTAAAAACAAGGAGCAGCAGGGAGATGACAATGGCGAGGAGGTACTCGAAGCAGAGGAGGATACTGTCATCTACTAACGGTGCTGCTGTCATGATAGCGTCTGTCCGTCTCGTCTTTGTATACCTCTTGCACGATCTGTCTAGCGCATTGGCGGAATTCTCCAGCACTTGATCGTTTCGACCATGTCATGATACTACAAAAAAGCGAATATATGGCTGCAATCGTGGCGCTTGTTGGAGTATTCGGTGCATTTACGCGCTTTGATTATGGTGAATATGTCAAGGTGCAGCTCCGCGCGCCGTCGATCGTGGATGACCTCAACGCGGGGCCGCGGGAGATCGGCCGAGAAAAGACGGCCCGCGAACACACCACTGCGACACCGGACCGTCAACACACATCAGTGAAGAGCTTGGGACATGTTTACTTAGGGTTCCCGAATTTCTGATTCAAGAGTAAAAAAATGGTCGACTATTCGCTTTACCTTGTCACGGACAACACCCCCGCCATTCTCAAAGGCCGGGACCTGGTGTCTGTCGTCAAGGATGCCGTTGAAGGAGGTACCTCATTCATCAGTTGAAGACACATGAGCCGGTGCTAACATGATGCGCAGGCGTTACCATTGTGCAGTTGCGCGACAAAACTAGCGATACTGGCGACATGATCAAGATCGCAAAACAGCTGCACGAAGTCACCAAGCCGCACAATGTCCCGCTGCTTATCAATGACCGTGTCGATGTCGCCCTAGTTGCTGGTGTCGAAGGCGTACACATTGGTCAAGATGACATTGGTAAGACGGGCATTGGATTTTGTTTCGATTCTATACAGCTCTCAGCACTCATCTGCTCACTCGTGTATCACCAGACCTCGCCAGCGCTCGCAGAATCCTTGGAAAAGACGCCATCATCGGCGTTACTGCATCCTCGGTGGAAGAGGCTCTCCGCGCCACTGAGGGCGGCGCAGACTATCTCGGCATAGGCACCGTATTCGCAACACCAACGTACGTCCATCTATACGCGGATGAAGCTCTAGGCTAACACACCACAGCAAAGAGAACACCAAATCCATAATCGGCACGTCGGGCCTCCGAGACATCCTCACCGCACTGACAAGCTCCTCGAACCCATCCATCCCAACCGTCTGCATCGGCGGCATCAACGCCTCCAACACGCAGCGCGTGCTCTACCAGTCCGCAACGCCCAGCAAACAAATCGACGGCATCGCCATCGTCAGCGCCATCATCGCCGCCGCCTCCCCCAAACAAGTCTCCGCCTCGCTCGCCACGCTCATCAAAACGCCCCCGGCCTTCGCCGCAGCACAAACGGCCTTCCCGCCCCTCTCCCCCACCAGCATCCGCACGCACGCCTCCGCCATCCTGCAAGCCCTCGCCAGCACCACCCCCCTCAGCCACAACATGACGAACCAAGTGGTGCAGAACTTCGCCGCCAACGTCGCGCTCTGCATCGGCGCCAGCCCCATCATGTCGTCCAACGGCGCCGAAGCGGCAGACCTGGCGCAGCTGGGCGGCGGCCTCGTCATCAACATGGGCACCTCCACGCCTGACAGCTTGTGCGCCTTCGCGCAAGCCCAGCGCGCGTACAACGCTGCGGGTGGCCCCGTCGTCTTCGACCCTGTGGGCGCGGGCGCGACGGCCTTGCGTCGCAGCGCCGTGAAAGAGCTGCTTGCCGCCGGCTACTGCGACCTCATCAAGGGGAACGAGAACGAGATCGGCACGGTGGCGGGGACGGGTGCCGCGTTGCAGCAGCGGGGCGTAGACAGCGGGACGAGCCATCTCAGCTTGCGCGAGAAGGCCGCGCTAGTGCAGCGCGTGGCGGCGCGCGAGCGGTGCATTGTGCTTATGACGGGCGCGGTCGACGTGCTGAGCGACGGGGCGCGCACGCTGGCGGTGCGGAACGGCCATGCCCTGCTCGGCGCGATCACGGGGAGCGGGTGCGCGCTAGGCACGACGCTGGCGGCGTATTTGGCTGCGGGGCGGGAGTGCAAGCTGCTGGCTGCGCTGGCCGGCGTCCTGCATTATGAGATTGCGGCCGAGCGCGCGGCACGCAGAGACGATGTTAGAGGCCCGGGGACTTTTGTGCCGGCGTTTTTGGACGAGCTTTATAGGGTTAGGGGGGAGACGGTGGAGGGGAGGTCGGAGTGGTTGGATGGGGCGAGGGTCGAGGATGTTACTGTGGGGGTGTGAGGGTGCGGATTAGATGTTTGCTGTATGTACATGGCGCTAAGCAACATTTAGGCTACATGAGATCACTACCTAGAAAGCGGTGCTTGTTCAGTCATTGACAGCGTCAAGGTAGCTCGGCACAAGGCAAAGGTTCAAGCTATAAAGCTGCAGTTGGCTTCCCCTATAGCGGGAGTCAGTGACTGCAGGTTGCTGAGAGGGATACATTCAACAAGTAAAGCTACAGGGCCCAGATATTATCACCGCTCCTTTTAATTGCTTTACTTTTAGTATGCATCAAGTCAAATCTACTGGAGCCTAGTCGGTAGTTACATAAAGCTTTAACCCTATATTTAAGTTGTCGCTTGATACTTTTATGTAAGAGGCAAAGAATCGAGATATCGAAAGCTTAAAATTAGGAGAGAAGGGCAATAAACTATAGGAGAATAAGGGTGTGAAGGTATCAGAGGATAAAAGTAGGTTCATACACAAGCACAACAGACATACGAAAACGGAGATAAAAGTAACACTAGAAGCGCGCCTAGCCCGATCAGTACTAGCAAGCGTATATCTATCCATGAAGTCACGACTTAACGCAAACCACCCACCAACAGCACCACACGTAAGGCCAAAACAAAACAAAACAAAAACAACAAAAACCATGATGCGCACCATCCCCTCACACGTGGATCTACTAGTGCTAGGTGCAGGCTGGACCTCGGAATTCCTCACGCCGCTCCTAACCTCACAGGCGATAACCTTCGCCCTAACGACCACCAACGGCCGCAACGGCAGCATCCCCTTCAAGTTCGACCCGGACTCGCACGCACCCCAGCAATACGCGCGCCTCCCCTCCGCCAAAACGGTGCTGATAACGTTTCCGCTGCGGGGCGCGGGGCAAGCCCAGCACCTAACGACGCTGTACCGGGCTTGCCACGGCGAGCAGAACCAGTGGATCCAGCTGGGGTCGTCAGGGATCTTTACGGGCGCGCACTGGAACGACAGCAGCGGCGCGTACGATGCGAGTAACGAGCGCGCCATCGCGGAGGATGAGCTCCGCGCGTGCGTTGACGGCGCCGTGCTCAACCTCGCGGGCCTGTATGGCGGCGCGCGCCAGCCGCGGAACTGGGTCACGCGCGTCGCGAAGACCAAGGACCAGGTCAGGGCCAAACGCGCCCTGCATCTCGTGCATGGCGACGACGTGGCTCGCGCCGTCGTCGCGCTGCATCAGGCTTTTACGCCGGGCTGTCGCTGGCTCGTCACTGATTTAAGGGTCTATGACTGGTGGGATTTGATCCATGCGTGGGCGCCTGAGGTTGAGGTATTGGCGCGCGAGACGCTGCCGTCTGAGGAGGCGGAGGGGCTCGACTATCGGCGGTGGGTGGTGGAGTTGATGGAGGAGGAGGGCGTGCGGGCTTTGCCGAGGGGGGCGGAGGACTTGGGCAGGGTGCTTGATTCGAGGGATTTTTGGAAGGCGGTGGGCTCTTGGCCGAGTAAGGGGAGGGTGGTTTGAGGGGAGGTGTTGGCTGTGGGCTGGAAGGGATGTGTGGTCGATCACTCAGCCTTGGTGTGGTGAAAGTACCTAGGCTTGTGTAGGCGAGGATGGTACAGGTCTTGGTCGATCCGTCAGGTACATACGCCCTGAGTCTTTCGTTGCGGATGTGTTCGCTCCTCCAAAAGGCTGTCGACCATGGAATCTAGAAGCGCTTTCAAACATGCGTCGGCCGCGAGTTTACCCTTGCATGGCAAAGGAGCGGCCTGGATTCTGACGAACAGCTGAACATACCAAACACCTCAACAAGGGAAAGCTGCCTTGCGGACCAAGTTGGTAGCACCCGGCAAAACCGTACGTGGTCTTAGTTGATTACATACCTGTGTAGCTTGTTAGTATCACCGCATGTTTCAGAGAAAACTTAGTAGCCATTACCCTCCATCCACGACCATGGCGTGACCTTGTACAAAGCTTGATTTCGTCGAGCACAAAAACAGTGCGCAGTCAGCGACTTCTTGCGGCTTGCCCATGCGCTTCATGGGCGCGATATCAACAGCCGGCTGGAGCCGGTCAAGGACCTCCTGACTACCCGTCGTCATGGGCGTCTCAATGACTCCAGGACAGATGCAATTGACCCTGATGTTGTGCTCAGAGTAGTCGATGGCGTCGCAGCGGGTCATGGATATAACAGCGGCCTTGGAGGCGCAGTAGGCCGCTGGAGACAGGATAACGACATGAGAACCTGCAGAAACCGAAACAAAATCTGGTACGACCAAGAAAGATACTTACGGGCTTTTGGCCGTGCGACTATACCAAGCTGGCTAGCGACGTTGACGATGCTGCCCCTCTGTCCGGCTCTCTGCGCGTCGTGGCTCGCAAGCGGTTCCTGGTCCAGCATGACCTTGAGCTGCGCTCTCGAGCTGAGCCAGCAACCGCGGTAGTTGATGTTGTTGATCCGATCAAAGTCCTCGAGAGACGTCTCAGTCGAGTTCTGATCGCTGCCCAAGACACCCGCGCAGTTGACGCAGTAGTCCAGCCGCCCGAAGCCGCTGACAACCTGCTTAGTGAAGCTGTCGACAAACTCCGGCGAACTGATGTCTCCAGCCACTGCCAGCACGGAGGCGGCGGGGTACGCGCCGTGGATGCTTTTCTTGGTCTGCTCGAGAAGCTCTGCATTCAGATCCGTAATCGCGATCTGGGTGCATCCGGCTTCGGCGAACGCGCGTGCCGTTGCATTCCCGATGCCTTGGATGTGTGAGATTTCCGTGCTCTTGTGTGTCTTAGATATAAGCAACCATACCGCTGCCGGCAGCTCCTGTGACCAGAGCCACGCCAGGGAAGAGACTAGGAGTCGTCATTGTTTCAAGTCAGTAGCTGGTGGTTGTATTTTGGGTGTCGGTTGTCGGTTGTCGGTTGTCGGTTGTCGGATCCGACTTTGTGTTGATGGGCACGATTGGGCCTTAGGTAGGTAGTAGGATGGAGTGGATGAAGTCATGGTTGGAGGTCAATGATGATAAATCTGATCTGCTTGATCTTCGCGTCAGGGTGTTTCTGCCGCGGATGACTTCCTTCTTCTCCGCTCAACACCACAACTTCCCCAACACGGACGTTACCTCGACATTCCTCGCTGAATCATCACTAGCATTCTCCGGTTGCCTACATCTAAAGCCTTGGCACCATCCCACGGGACTCTCTCCGGTCTAGATTGTTGAGCGTCCCCAGGTGCGTTGCTCGAAACGCCCGCTGACTGGACGCTACTATCACACCATAAATCTTAGGCACAACAAAAGTCCACCGGACATACTTTTGCGATAAGATTTCGCCTTTTTGTGGTTTGGCGTTTCACTTTGCTCAATCCATTTCTAGCCCCACGCTCCAAGACTCGTACTATTCCCAAAGCCTTTGCAGTCATAAGATTTCCAAGAACGCCACAGTGGCCGCAGTGCTGAAGCAGTCTACTTCAAACACTTTCAAAGAGACTAGGGCGCGGTAGCTGAGCTCCTTTAAATCAAAGAAAATAAGAATGAAATGAGGCACGCGGGATGCCTTATAGAAGCCCATCCACCGAATCAGGCAAGAAACACCGAAACCACAACTGGCAACGAAAGAAGGCGACGATTGAGCCATGGACAAGTCAGCGTGGCACAAACGCTGCCGTAAAACCCAGCCTTGCCTTGCATTTTACGCCTCGCCAACCAAGTTTCACCCGTGCGTTTCTTTGACGGTAGCCTGCTGTCGGGACGGGTTTGTTTGATGCCGGTGGTACAGCGCGTGCATTCCGCTTTCCCCCCTGACGTTTGTGTGGTTTCAAGTCTCCAGCTTCCCTTCCAGCAGAGGCACCGGCTGCATCTTGGGCCGCTTGCTTGCTTACTGGTAGCAGGCGCGCACGCCGACGTGGCCGCGCGTTCCGGGCCCGTGGCCGAAGAATGTAACAGTAGTGCCGTTACCTTGTAGGGTTTTGCTACCTATATTATATCTTTTCCCGACGGGACGACAGGGGGCTTTTGTTCAGACTTCCTCAGCCGTTCGTGCAGATACTTTGTGACTCCATCTCGTTATAGAGCGTTGCAGTGCCCTGTCTGCACTTACCCTCCCAAGTCGATCTGTTCCTTGGATCACCCGCCTTTCAGGTATGCCTGCTCCCGTTTTCAGCTGCGAAAGCACGGGCTGATCTTCCCTCCAGATCGTGACCAACTGAGACACCAAACATCCGCTCATTCTGCGTCATTCCATCGCCGAGCGCGGAACCCAGAGACCGGAACCTTCTCCAGCTATTCCAAAGCGTTATAGACCTCGAGCGATCAGCTCAGCATTTTTCGATCTTCGCCCTCCACTACCACCTCGCCACCCTCGATTTTGAAAGCCCTTATCGACACCTACCCAGCCACCATGTGCTACAACAGCATCAAGCACGCCTGTGGCGCACGCGTCCGCCGCCAGTCTCTTTCTTGCTCGTGCGGTAACAACGGCGGCGACCGCGAATGCACCCTCTCATGCGGCACCTGCTCGAGATGTCTGCTCCGAGCCCGAAAAGCCGACGACAGCGACTTTGGTCTCTCCAAGATTGTGTCCGTGGATGAGAGGACCGCGAGCGGCGTGCGAACATCATCCTCATCGGATTCCTCCTCGTCATCTGCGAGTAGCGGCTGCTCGCTGTAAAGGAGAAGCGGACCGGAGCAAGATTAGAGGGAGAGCATTGTGATTGGGTTATTTTGGAGCAACTGGGGGCGTTGTGCGTTTTCCTAAATCGGAACGGTTTCATTTTATGAAGCATGAAAGCAGGAGGAAATTAAACTACAGCTCGCAGGCGAGCAAATGGGGACGAAGGGACGTTATGTTACTGAGATACCTGTACCAGGCGACCGATTTCTTTTACCTTTCAATAAACTATCAATCGACTTAAACGTTGTTGTGGAATTTTCTAGCAGTAGCTATGTGATGTGATTGGTTTATTATAGGCATCGGCCAGATAAACTGGATCATTCGCTTCGAATGCTCGATTCGAGTGTGAGCGAAGGTTTTGATCTGTAGTTCCTTAATGAAACTAAACGATCTTCTATCATTAGCATCGCCCAAATGCCTCGACAAAATAGATCAAATCAAAATAAAGCCGCAAACACAAAACCTTTACAACGCTGAGGATGACGACACTATTAAAAAATCAACTTAGCTTGAAGACAAACGAATGCATTTTTTATACATGATTACGCAGTCGTCGTCGATCCTGGATCGTGCCGCACACATTAGGTCATTAACGTCTCCTCCGCCTCAACTCCCACTCCATGTTGTCGTTTGCATAATGCGATCCTACCTCGTTGTCCACACCAGTAGGGTCTTCTTCAGACGCCTCCTGGCCGTAAACCTTCTCGCCCATGGGCACGTGGTAGGCCTCATCTTCTGCTCCCAAATCCAACTCGAAGCCGGTGTCTCCTAGCAGAGTGTGACCAAGATATGTCAGTGCGTCCAAAACTTCTTTCCCCGTGGGGACAATGTGCTGCTTTGGCAGCAAGAATCCGTAGCTTCCAGTATCCCTAAGCTTAATCTGATATGAGTTTTTGATTCCAATCTCGTGGTAAAACCAATCGAGCGCGCTACCGCCACCGTTTTCAAAACGCGGCAGATAAACTTTGTCTTCTTTGTTGTTCTCGGAAGCCACGACATTGCCTCTGCATGCTGAATCCGCTGTATAGACGTACCCGCCTTTCGAAATACGGATCGCTTTGGCAAGGCCGAGAGCAACCTCCTCGAGATTCTCGAGCGTAGGTGGCTCCTCGTGGCAAGAAAATGAATACGGATAAAGGACCTGCTGAGAGTAGGAGTGAAGGTCCAGGAATCCTACAAATTCGACGTTGTTGTCCTGGGTCTGGTTCTTTGCCCACTCGGCGAAGCGCTTGGCTTCCACGCCTTCGAAAGGCTCATCACCAGCGAAGGTTTCGGAGCAAGGGTTCGCCTTGGTGCTTTCACCATCCCAATGGAAATCAAAAGATCGATCCAAGTCAATTCCCTGGCAAAAGCGGAGTGAGGTCTTTTGGCGGTTCTTGCGCCACAAACGATCGTTTTCCCACGAATAGACGTAGCCATCCGGGTTGAGAGTGGGGATGAAGACCCAATCAAAAGCCTCAAGAAGGGAGGTGGTGGATACGTCCTTGCCGTAAGATGTTATCATGGAATATGCCAGGTAGTTGACGGTGGTAGTGCTGATCCATTCACGGGCGTGCACGCCACCTGAAACAATAATCGTTTTACGTGGTGCGTCACCTTTCTCATTGTTTTTGGGATGCACACCAACGCGCAGAGCAGGTATGTCCCGGCCTTCATAGCTCATACCAATATTGACGTAACGAACGTGGCTGGAGAAAAGAGACTCCATAAGGCGTAACCAAGGCAGCATGACTGAGAATGGCTGGTAGTCGCGGAAGAAAAGGTTCGTCTGCGTGTCGGCATTCTGCGAGGGGTGCAGCGAGTGCGAGAAGGGCTCGTCGGTTGTTGGATACGAATCGTAGACGGCCTGGGCCAGATCATGGCCCTGCATGACTGGGACGTGGGCGTCGTGGAGTGATGCGGGGAGGAGGCCGATGAAAGAAGGCACCTTTGCTGTTAACTGGCGCAAGAGGAGGGGAGATGTGAGGGACTCACGACATCCTTGGCGACGCGAATGTCGACCCAGTTGGCATTGAACTCCCAGACGTCGAGGAAGAGGGTGTCGGCGGCCTCGGCGAGCTTCAAGGCCTCGTGCTCGGTGGAGATGTTGAAGCGCAAGACCATGTCATCGCCGTAGCGGGCCAGCATCTTACCGGGCGGCGGGAAGCGGCCGGCACGGGCAGGCTGGGGGGCATAATGATGACCCCAGGCGGCCTGGATGATGCGATCAGACAACCGGCGCCACGAGGGACGGGAGTCGAGGGCGGCGGTGACGGGGGCGGCGGGCAGCAGGAGCAGCAGCAGGCAGCTGCTGCAGGCCGTGGAGAGGGACAAGCGCATGGTGGAGCGCGGGGCGCATGCGAGCTATGGGAAAATGTGGAGGTGTGAATGGACGTGGGGGAGAGAGGAAGGTTGATTGCTTTCTGCTGACACAAGTGACAGCGGGCGGCGCGCGTCAGCCAGGGCTCAGCTGCCCACCCCAACCCAAGAACGGCATCCGAAACTGCCTTGCTCCAGCGCTGCGTCGTCGGCCCCAATAAGCCCACGTACGCCTCTTACCCCAACCTCCCTCCCTCTCCTCCCGCCCACATCCATCGCATCCTCAGCTCCCAGTCGCTCGTTCTCCCACTATTGCGCTGCCCCATCATCGGCCCGCCCATTCTAGCCCCTGGGAGCGCTGGCCGCGTTGCATCACCGACTCAGCACTCAGCCTTACGGGCCCACCGCCCAGCTTGACAGATCCCAATCCCACGCGGTCCCCTGGTTCTCACCACCCTCCCTCGAACCGCCCTCCCGCCCTCTCCCGCCCTCTCCCGCCCTCTCCCGCCACCCTTCACCAGATGCGTGATACCGCGCCGCCAATGCCGACTTGACAGCGCACCCCCTGCCTCCGCCGCGAATCGCCATGCCACTGAGAGCCTTGCGCCCCGGAAGGAGTGACAAGGACCTCAAGCGACGCAGCACTCTGGATCCGGCCAACCTCTTCAGGCGCGGCGAACAGGCCCCCCACGGCATCAGATCCGCCGAGAACCTCGCTCCAGACCGCGGCATAAGATCCAGTGATGGGCTCCGCCCCCAGACCCAGCAGTCGCATCCCGTCTGGCTGGTCGACACCGAACCGCCTCCCTCGCCGCCTGTCCAAGAGCACAACACCATGACGCGTCGCTTCAGTAAGCTGAGGTCGCGTCACGCCTCGGATCCCCAGCTGTCGGCCAAGGCCAGGGAGCAGGCCGCTGCCGACGCTGCCGCAGCTGCTCCTCCGGTCCCAACAATGCCAGCAGGTATGTGAGAATGCTCACCACTACTGGATAGAACGGGCTAACTGTTCCTCTTAAGCCCCTGCTATTATCATGACCGCGCCGACCATGGAGTCGCCCACGCAGAACCCTCCGACGAAAAAGAAGAACAAATTTCCTACGTTGACTAAAAGAAGACTCTCTTTCGAACCGACTGCCGAGGAATCCATACCGCGCAAATCGACCGAAAAGAAACACTTTGGAAGCAACGGCCGAAAAACTATATTCGGCGGACTGGAGCATCTTCAGGACGAACCTGGTCGCCTCTCGACCAGCTCGGCGCGTGATCTTCCGACTATGACGGGCAGCGAGGCGAATCATGCGTTGCGTCCTGTCGGTGGCAGACTGTCTGACGGTTCGTCGCGGTCTATCGAAAGCACTGGAGAACACAGGAAACCAGTCTTGAACACATCGCATTCGACCTTCTTCCGTTTGTCGAGGAAGAACAAGGAACAAAACCGCAAGTCGCTGTTTCCGCTTCCCGTCAAGATCCCCGCACCACCAGAGTTCCCCGATACGGCCCCCGCTACACCCCGCGCGTCTACTAGTGCCGTCAGCGTTCCCTCTCCTCACCAATCACCGGATGGCACATACAGCCCTCCTCTGACCGCCATTCATCGATCAAACACCGACGGAAGCGCGCACCCCGACCAGTCGCCTACGCATTCAGCGCTTGCTTCCGTAGTGAATGTGAATGGGGCCCCTCTCATTAGGAATGACTCAACGACATCCGCACATTCTGCCAGGTCAACGCCTTCGCTCGCTCCTCCCGTGCGCTTGGGCCGACGTGGTAGATCTTCAACTGTGGGGTCAGTTGAGGGGCGCATAGATGATGGCCCGCCTCCTACCCCACCACAGTATGGACGACATTCGACGTCGACTACAGGCCGGACCAGTTTCAGTAACTTGTTCGGTCTCGGCAACCGTTTCCGTCAAAACTCCGAACCGCAGTCGCCACGCCATGGATCTCCAGGTCAAGGTATGACCTCCGGAAGGGGCTCGCACTCTACCTCTATGAACATCAGTCGCGAAACGTTGGCGGTTCCCCCAAGGGAAGAGGGCGAACCTCCTGGCAGATACCTTGAGCGCCTGGAAGAGATAATGCCGCGAAGCACAATTGCAGCCGTGGTTGCGAAATCCGGGGACGAATTCTCTCTGGCTGTATTAAGAAGTTATATGCGAAGATTCATGTTCTTTGGTGATCCCATAGACATGGCACTCAGAAAGTTGTTGATGGAGGTCGAACTCCCGCGCGAGACTCAGCAAATTGACAGGGTTCTTCAAGGCTTTGCGGATCGCTATCATGAGTGTAACCCGGGCATTTTCGTCTCACCTGGTAAGAGAAAAAGACACCTCGTAGGTCTCAACGTGCTGACAAATCCCATAGAGGAAGCTTACTTCATCGCTTTTTCGATCGTGCTTCTGAATTCAGATTTCTTCAATCCGAATAACAAGCGCAAGATGCAGAAGCCTGACTACATCAAAAATTGCAATGGAACCAGCGCCTCGGAGGTAAACGAAGATGTTCTTGCAACCATTTACGAAAACATCGTCTACACCCAATTTATCCACATCGACGACGAAATGGATCTGCGTAACATAGCCACAAGGGGGAAGAAGAAAAAGATCATCAAAAATGCCGTCCAGGACCCTGCCAGGAGAGCGCAGAAGGAACCTATCGATCCCTATACCCTAATATTCGAGAACAAGCTGGACGCTCTACGACCGCCAATCAAGGAGGTCATGCAGTTTGAGGATCCCTACTGTTACCGCGGGACGGCGCAGTCTCTGGATATGAGATCCCTCCACGACACGTTTGCGAAATACGGTGTCATACAAATTGTGTCCGCCCGCTCGAGGCCAGAGGCTTTCATGTCGCCGACAACTATTGAAAATCCCAATGATGCTCAGGCCGGAGTTGTGGAGATGCCAGTGACAAAGGTGGGAATCCTTTGGCGCAAGGACACGAAGAAGAAGGCAGCAAGATCACCTTGGCAAGAATGGGGAGTCGTCCTCACGCGATCTAGTCTTTACTTTTTCAAGAGTCCTACCTGGGCCAGGAACTTGATGCACCAACATGAAAACAGAAACACCAGCAGTGGCGCGCCTGTTATCTTCAAGCCCGCCGTGGAAGATTTCAAGTCTGATCATACGGTGCCTATGGATTTGTGCGTGGCGGCCATGGATGCCAGTTACAGGAAACACAAGTACGCCTTCGTCATTTTCGCCAAAGGCGGCGCAGAGGAGGTCTTCCTGGCGGACAACGAACCTGACATGAACGATTGGCTTGCCAAAATCAACTACACGGCAGCCTTCGAGACGGCTGGTATCCGGCCCAGGGGCCTGACGGGTGGCAACTACGAAGGCCAGCGGAATCGTGGGATTCGCCGGCTTGAGTCTTCGCAGTCGTCAAAATCTATACAAGGGCCTACTGGAGAGGTCACTATCCAAAGTGGAAAGATTGACAACCACCTTGCTCAGCAAATCGCCAGCGCGCGCAGGGACAACATTCAGCGTAAGGTCGAGGAAGCAGACGAGAGGCTGGGAAATGCCGTAAAACAACTCGACAGCCGCCTCAGAGATGCGCGACACCTGCAAGTCATGGCTCCTATCCAGCCTAGGACAAGAGAGCATGTCATGCATGCGGCTGGGCGGATGGCGGCTAGGTTGAAATGGGTGCGCATCGATATCTGCCGGATGAAGTGCCATCGGGACATTCTTATCATGGATTTGGATGAAGAGAAAAGGGCCGCTGGTGAAAGCCAATTGAGGAACAAGGAGATTGCGGACTCAGCAACGCCTGCAACATCATCACCGGCACCCACTGCGCCACCCTCCCGGTCGTCGAGACTTGGTAGTCTTGTGAGGTTAAACTCAAAGGCGAGCTCCGCAACTGCTCGACCACAGACGTCTCCCAATCCCCCTCCACCGGAGATTGTGCCTCCTCGGGAACCCGAGCAAGAAAAGGATGACGATGTTTTCAGCACGCCCGAGAACTCTCCGCAGTCCAGCCCAGGACACCCGCCTACTGACTGGGTAATTCCACCCATGTCCTTCAGTCCGCTGAGCGAACCAAGACATTCCTTGATCATGTCGAAGGTAGAAAACCCCGACCACCGTCCTTCTGTATCCACAACTGGCGATCAGGAAGGATCAGAGGTGGGCTCGAAACACCGCAGCGGTAGCATTTCCGATGCCGATCACAGCCATCCCCGCAACCAAAGCACTACCTCGATGAACTTGGACGGCCGTCCGTCGACTCCCGAAAATGGAGAACAAAACCCAGCCGGGAGCCCTGATTCGCGCGCCAAAATGCGCCGCAGCATGCACCGCACCCTTCGTGATCCGCACACTTCTGGGGGGCACCGTCGTAGCGGCAAAGGAAAAGAGTCCTCATCGACTATCATGTCTGAGGATACAGCGGATAAAGGGCCTGAAGTCCTTCCACGCGCTCACGGAAGTTTCACCGTTCACGGCAAGAAGGCATCTGTGATCACGTTCGGCTCGGAATGGCAAGATTTGTCTGCTGAGGAGCGCCTCAAGCTGCGCAAGCAGGCCTTGGAGGATGGGAAAAGGCTTGAAATCCCAACTGCTCACGAGGATGACCGGTCAGTCAACGGCACTGAAGGCGCACCGTCGATTTCAACCGCCTCGGAGAGCGCGCATACTATCACCAGCAAGCCAATGGTAGAAAAGGAGGGCGGAGTTGGACTGAAGCCGGCACCGCTCGACCAGCGATGGAACCATCTCTCGGCTCCCGGGCAACAACAGTCTACAAACGCCGCCTCGAGCATCAATACCAGGCCCTCTGTCGAGGATCTGTCCCCCACGACGAAGGAGTTCCCGAAAGAGGCCAAGGATGGCGATGCCAAGGACGAGGAAGAGGGGCAGGCGGGAGGCCCTGATCCCGCGATAATCAGCACACAGCCGCAAGCCGTAGGGGCTTGAAGGGCTTAAGGCTTTCCCGCAATTCGAGATACCCTGTACACTAGGGGAAGCACCTGCCCATTGCAACACAGATACCCACACACCAACCACATTTCTTTCTTTGAATTGAGCTCGACTTTTTTTCCCCCCTTTTTTTTAAAGCCTTACTTTCGCAACCACGCAACTCAGTTTGCGCCTGGCTACTACTTTTCTTTGCTTCTGTTGGCACACGCATCACGGCATATCATCAGCGCGGCGCCTAGGACACGCACCCACTACGGCTTTAAAAGTTTCCTTGCCTTTTTTTCCTATTTTCTCTGTCGGCTCATGGGAAGGGGGGTTCGGGGGCAGGGCTGCTCCATGCATGTGGTGGAACGCCGGTCGGAGATGGGGACGGGAGTGATTTGGAGAGAATTTCCTTTGTCGGATTGAAGCTCGCATGGAGTTGTTGTTTTGTTGTTGGCAGGGCGGATCTAGAGGAGGGGAGGAATCGGGGCATTGTTGGCATTTTCCTTTGGCACATGATACCTTTTGGGCAGTTTCCTCATGCGTACGTAGCGGGAGATGCGAGCAGCGAGAGTGGAAATATAATTGTCTAGCCGAGAAGAATAGGTCATGGAGACATGGAAGTTGAGTTGAGCCGGGGGACGGGCGGGACGGGAGAAATCGGCGCTCACTTGCGAGTGGAATTGCGGGGGAAGGAGCGATGGGGGAACCCGACGTCATCTTTCACATGGGTCCGTACTCGAGTACCTCGCCATCACGAGCCGACAACATCCCCTCGCGCGCGCCTCCCTAGATCTCTCCGACGGCACCGAGATGCATGCGACGTGTCGGCCGAAGCTCGTGCCTCAGGCATGGAAAGGAGAAGTTGTCGGCACCGTCGGGGAGAAGGAGGGAAGTGGGCAGCTTAATGAAGTGTTCCGCTGTCCTCACACTCGGCTCGCGCACTTAGCTCGGCAAGCCTAAAGGCGTAGCTTCCGCTCGTCCAGGAACCCACGCGACGACTTCACCCAGTCGTCCGTCCGACCAACCACGGCCGCTCAAGCGAGAAGCCAATTCCTGGGGTAAGCTACACATGGTGCCTTTGCGTAATGGCCGAGGCTGTTAGGGGACTGCGAATGGGTAGCTCGGTCTAAAGGTAGCTCACTCATTCTTTTCCCTTTCTCTGCTTCTCCTCTCATATACCTCCGGATCCCTTCCCTTTTTTCTTTAATCCTCCCAAGCTTCTACTGCTTTTTTGCTTCTTTGGCGCGACCCCTTACAACCCCGCTATACCTTCATTCCACGCGACCGCAACGTGCGAATAGCAACCAAAAAGACGCAAGAGCTCCGGCGCACACGAAAGGCCCTCTCTCTACCTACCAAACCCCGTTTTCTGCGCCTCGGAAACCCCGCGTTTTTATTGCGATCCTTGGAACTCCCACAGCGCTACAATTCACCATGTCGGCGAAAAACGTATCCGGTCCTAATGGCAAAAAGCCTGCATCCGCGGCGACGAACTTGATCGGTATGCGGCTGGTTACGGGCTAGTTTTGGGAATTGGACTTGCGCTGACTTGGTACTGGACAGCTGGCGGTGGTGCGGGAATGATGGAGGCATTGGCTTGTCACCCGTTGGGTATGTTGCTTTAAAGTCGAGAGGACGGGTTTTGGACTCGAGCTGACGGCCGTAAAGATACCATCAAAGTCCGCATGCAGCTTTCGAGGAGAGCGAGGGCGCCTGGCGTAGGTCACCCCGTGCACCCCACCACATCTACGAGCGTAGAATGTCAGGGTTAACATGTACATTTTTTACCAGACGAAACCCCGCGGCTTCTTGAAAACTGGCTCGGAGATCATTAAGCGCGAGACGCCGCTCGGTCTCTACAAGGGATTGGGTGCCGTCTTGACGGGTATTGTGCCGAAGATGGCGATACGGTTCACGAGTTACGAGTGGTACAAGCAAATGCTCGCAGGCAAGGACGGAAGCGTGTCGGGACAGGCAACATTTATGGGTATGCTCTTCGGGCGAGAAATACTCCCAAAACATGGGCGCAATAGGCTAACCCTCCACAGCCGGTCTCGCAGCAGGTGTCACAGAAGCCGTGGCGGTGGTGACGCCCATGGAAGTTGTCAAGATCCGGCTGCAAGCGCAGCACCACTCGATGGCGGACCCGCTCGACGTGCCCAAGTACCGCAACGCCGCACACGCGCTGTACACGGTTGTGAAAGAAGAGGGCATAGCGGCGCTGTACCGGGGTGTGTCATTGACGGCGCTGCGCCAGGGCTCCAACCAGGCCGTCAACTTCACCGCCTACACCGAGTTCCGCGCGGCGCTGCAAAACTGGCAGGGCACGCATGACCTGCCCAGCTGGCAGACGGCGTTTATCGGGCTGGTTTCGGGTGCCATGGGACCGTTGTCCAACGCGCCAATCGACACGATCAAGACGCGCTTGCAGAAGACGCCGGCCGAGGCGGGCGAGACGGCCATTGGCCGCATTGTCAAGATCGGAAGGTAAGTGCCCGGTGTCGGCTTGTTTAGTTAGGGGCTGGGACATGGGTGGCTGACAGGACTTGCGCACACCAGCGACATGTGGAAGCAGGAAGGCACGCGCAGCTTCTACAAGGGCATCACGCCGCGCATCATGCGCGTTGCGCCGGGCCAGGCCGTCACCTTCACCGTCTACGAGTACCTGAAGGGCGTGTTGGAGCGCGGCCGCGAGATGATGGAGGGCGGGCGCTATGAAGAGTAAGCTAGCTTGCAAGCACAACACAGCACAGCACTACACGACGACGACGACGGCGACGGCGACGGCGACGATGAGCATCTCTCGGTCTGGTGGCAGGATAGGACAGACAGTCCCGCTACCCCCTTTCCTTTTCCTATTCCTTTTCCTTTTTTCTCCCTTAAAGGAATAGTGAATGGCAGGGGCTGTCGCTGTGCCTGAAGCCCTGGACGAGTGATTGCTCTTTGCGACGACGACGACGACGACGACAGACACCTTTCCTTGTTCTTTCTTTCTCTCGGGAATTAACTTTTTCGTTTCTTTAGCAAGGAGAAGGTGTGAAGAGGGCGGGAGGCTGAGTGCGCATACTACTATAGTCTGCGAGAGGTACTGTACTGTACAACCGGCCGAGACGGACGAGATGCGCTGTGCCGCCATGTGTGTGTAAGAAGGTAAGCTGAAGGGCAGGAGAAAGGTGTTGATTGATTAGGTGGACTTGCTTGTCGTCGTCGTCGTCGTCGTTGTTGCGGCTTTGGCTGCTATTGCTGTTACTGTTGCTGCTGTTGCTTTTTTCACACGGCGTTTTTCGTTGCCAGACACGCACGTGCCGTGCGGGGGTTCTGGGCTCTCTATCTATATCCTGTTGTGTGGGAGGGGTTCGAAAACATCTATCTCGTCGCTTTGCTTGCTTGCTTGCTTGCATGCATGCATTTGTCTGTTTTTTTTTTTTTTTTTTTTTTTTTTTTTTTGCTTATCTGGTTTGGGGGGCTGATACTATCTGTATGTATTTGATACTTTGTCAAGAAGAGAACTACATATCCTCATCCTTTTTGGGCTTGCGGTGGGGTTGGTGGCATGGGCTACGTGTTGTTGATGTTTGATGTTGGTGTTGCTTCTTGTGCGGCTGAACTGAACTGAGAGATTTGTCTTTCTTTCTGCTTTCTATGCGCGCTGTGCATGGCGCACGGTACCTGTTTTCTTCGTTTCTCTTGCGCAATTGGCGGGATACTCTATTTGTATAGGCACGCTACGTCGGCAGACCAAGGCCAGTAAAAATCTCGAGACACAGCATCTATAACCACGCTATGTAGTAGGCACAACGCGCACTCTACCATCAAGCATGAAGCATCAAGCGGCGTCCCCCCCACCCCCAACACAGACAGCACCTAACGCCTCCCCGGCCTCTTCGGCTTCGAGAACCCGGCCTTCTTCTCCTCGCGCGGCGCAAACTCCTCGTCGACAGCGCCCTCGTCGATGTCCTCTGGGCTGCTGAACTCGAGGCGCTTGGCGATGGCGAGCTGGGCCTCGTGCTCGGCGAGGTGGACGGCGAAGCCGCGCGACGCGGCGTAGACCATGCGCTCTTTGACTTTGGACGTCGGCGGGCAGGTGTAGATGAATAGCAGGGGCGCGTCGGCGGTCGTGTGGCGGTAGAAGGAGTAGCGGGGTTCGTGGGGCGCGATGGCGCTGCGGAGCGTGGAGGCGGTGGCGGTGCTGCTGGAGGCGAGCTGGATCGTTTCGGTCGGGACGTCGATGTTCTGGAAGGGTGGGGGGTTTAGTGGGGGGTTTGTTTTGTTTTGTTTTGGGGGGTGGTGATGGTGAGAGCAAACGTACGAGCTGGACGAGATTCTCCTCGCCGCCCTCCCCCAGCCTCTTCAGCGCCTCCACCACGCCCTCCTGGACCTGCATGCTAAGATGGCCACTCGTCTGGACCCTACGGGCACCCGTCCCATGGCTCTCCAGCGCCTCGGCCTCCTTGATATTCCGCAGGTCGAGCTCCTCCTGCGTCAACGGCGCCTCGTCGCTCACATGCGCCAAATGCCGCTTCCACCCTTCGGCACTCAGCTCCTCGGCCGTCGTCGCGAAAAACGTTTCCGCGAACTGGTCGCCGCCGAGCTCGCGCGCGAGCGTCAGCCGCGTCGACGCGAACAGCATCTTTTGCCGCACGGGCGCCGCGTCCGGCACGTACGTTATTCCGGCGCAGACGCCGTTGTTGGCCCCGGGGCTGTCGAGCCGCAGCAGGATGTAGAGCGCGGCGTTGGGGGTGAGGTGCGGCGCGAGCAGCGAGAGGTCCGACAGGAAGTCCCCCTGTGCCGCGATGGTGTCCGACGGCACGAGGGCCTCGTCTTTGATGGTGGCGAGGAGCGCCCGCTGCGTGCTGTCGCTTGTGAGGGTTGCAAAGGCTGTGTGCAGCTCTTGGGAGGCTGTGCGTGGGGGAGGGGTGGTTAGCTGCTGTGTACTGGATGGAGGTATGGCGGGGTGGGACCTGATATTCCGGACTGCATTGTTGCGGTGGTGGTGGTGGTTGTGGGTTGGAGTGATTGCGTTGGGCGTGGGGGTGTGGTGAGGTGGTGGCTGCGGAGGTGGTTGCGGAGTTGCCTGTTTACCTACGTTGGCTCCTGAGCCGTGAGCTGGCAGATCGATGATGCGGCGTCGTCGTGGGGCGCGTCGTTCCATGTTTACCCGACTGCGGACCGACCCGGAGCCCGACTTCGGTTCATCGAGGCGACTTGCTGGAAAGGCTACAGGTTGGAGATATTGTTATAGTTTGAATATATTTATGAGCGGTGTATGCTGCTATGAACCAAAGCTTTATATCTAGGTAAAAAATAATGTATAGGGAGCGCCTTCATCTACTTACATGGGTATTCAAACATCTTCAACATCTATATATCAAATACAACCCCTCTCGAGTTGCACATTAACATCGTTTATAAAAAAGTATTTTGTAGAGAGGGCTAAAATATATCTAAAGGGATGTTTGTCCATGATTGCATTATCTCAAACATTCAAGTTCAAAGCTACCTGACGTACCTTTGCTTCTACTGAGAATCATTCACTGAGAAGATAAAGAAGAACGTCTACTCCTCCGACCGTAGTAATTGCAAAAAAGCCATTCATTCGTTACACACATTGTACAATCCTAAGGAGCATCGCATACATTGGTTCCTTTGGCTTAATAAACCTATATGCGGCAGTGGAGCATCTAATCCCATCAGTCCTCCTGCGCCTCTCTAACTTCCTCTTCGTCCAGAACGACAAAGTCCACAGGGCAAGTGCGGTTCTCGACCCACCACAGCGGGACGACACAAGCAGTATGGAAGACGTGACGACGAGGACAGGTCGCCGCAGTGAGAAGGTCGCCGACCTTGAAGTGTCCGTAGCAAATCGGGCACTTGACGTCGCCATCAGCATGAAGTGCACCGATGGGTTCCGGAGTCGCTGAGTGGGAATCCCGGAGCAGTGACTGCAGCTTCCACTGGTGGAGGCGCTGCTTGTAGTTTTCGTCGTCGCTGTCATTGTCATCGTAATCTTGCTCGTATCCTGGTACAGGTTGGCTGTTTTCGTATCCGGGTGGTGGTGGTTGGACTACAGCTGCGGGTTCGGGTTCGGGTGGCAGGCCCCATAGTTCTGGCTTGCTCGTTGGGACTATCAGGTTCAGGGCTGCTTTGATTACGCCTGCGACCGCTTTCTCGCGAAACATGTAGCAGTTCTGGCGGAACTGGAGGTTTGGGGGATTCTTGAACCATTGCTGCACGGAAATTAGTGATCGTTGGAGTCAACGTGCTGGGAGATGTAACTTACCCTAATCGTATCTAGGTCTAGCATCGTCTTGACAAGTCCGATACACTGAGGGCACGGAGTCCCAACTTTATGCAAGAGATCGTGCTCCTTGTCGGTCACTCTCAGAGTTGGGTAGACAGCGTCCAGGCCTGTACACCTGGTGCACACGAGGCCGGCCACGCAGCCGGGGACATTGCACCCGCCATTGCTTGCGCCAAAGACTTTGGAGATGCTTTCCGCTGAAGGATTAAATTCGAGGCGGATCTCGGTGGGATGGACAAACCAAACCAAGTCGCGCTCTTCGAAGAGCTCAAATGGCGGTAGGTCATGTCCGATTGAATTTGTGACTGGAGTTGCAATATTCGCTTCGTACCCTTGGACTGCGAGTGCGATTCGAGCGTCTTTGATGCTCACCTTCTTAAACATTCTCGATTTGCTAGCTTTCTTCGGCGGCGCGAAGGGGTCCGTGTCACTTCCTCGCGCCTGATGGTTGTATACGGCAGCTCCGTTAAGTAACGACCACGTGCCCTTGCGCCCGTATGAATCACGGTCGACGCGCCTCGTGAGGATTCTCTTCGGCTTGTATGGGTCTCCGAACTGGTTGTGCGTTCGCACCTCCATTACAACCACCATCGCCGCGTCGGGGCGATAGTGGAATGAGGCATCGGGCGATGAGATTAAAATCAGGTCACCGGGTTCGAGGTTGAAATCCTCCGCAAGGTCGTAGACTTTGACCGGGTGCTTCTGCGTTGCCTCCATGTTGAGCAGGGTGAAGGTGTAGTGGTGTTGCGTTGGAAGAGAAAAAGTGTTTAAAGTGACGATTCCGACAGATTTTGGTGCGCGTAAATGTAGAAATTAAGGGTCGGCAGTCGGTAGCTTGCATGGACTTTAAGTCGGCAGAAGAGTGGAAGCGAGCTTCAACGCTGGTCAAATGACGAATCCTCGCATTGGTAAACCTGGGTGTCCTCACTTTATGTGCAAATTGTCTTTTTGACCATGCACCCTTTCCATCGAGAGCTCACGGCTTGACTCGAACTTCAACATGAAATGTCAAAGGCGACAAAATATCACATCTTTTTTGCATCGAATACATGGAACAGGCTAGTAGTATATATGAAGTGAACAGTAGTTGCACATACACCACATGTTGTCGCGTAAATTTTGTATGTCACTTCTTCGACACAGAACACTGATTAATAGATGAGAGCACATTAGTGTAATCAACTTTTATTTTTCGAAACGTGCACTTCTATGCGATGGACGAAAAGACAAACTCAGTAAACACGGTAAAGAGCAAGTGCTTTACTCACTGAAATGTGGGATGCTTATATATAACAGTAAGCTTAAAATCGGGAATCAGTCCTATCTCTTAATTTCTTACAGACAAGATATCTATATCTTGCAAAAGACAGTCGCTATTAGAGTATAGCACTGCTTCAAGTAGCTACTGTCCTCTTTTCAAGAGTTCTACTGTGTTGGAACCTGGGTGGGTGTGGTTGCGGCCAGCGATACCGCCTCGCGCTTACCTAGTGCCAACGAAAAAATATAGTCTTCCAAAAACCAAAAAAGAAAGCAGCTACCAGAGGCCCCAGAACGGATACACGTGTACAGTAATACTTACAAACTACGAAGTCCCCACTATGACATGGGGTCGCAGGTGGCGAATGCAGCAAGCTGCAGAGAGCTTCCCGGCTGGCTGGCAAAGGGCAGGCCGTACCATGCCCAACGAGAACGCCTTCCGAACTGCGTTTTCAGTTCAGTAGACATCCATCCTATATGTACTTTCCGTGCTGCTGCCATTGCGGCGAGATTAAGATCGAGTTTTGCCTTCAAGGCTGGACACTAGGGATTCGTGGTTAGTGAGCGGTTCGAACAGAGGGAGGACTGGATGTGCTGGTGGTGCCCTCTGGTAGATGCGAGCGTGGCGATGGATGCGCCAGCCACGCTTTTGGATACGTGGATGGTTGGTTTGCTTGTTATTTTAACTTGAGTTTGTGTGGACGTGTTATCTATGAGATACTTGGCTTCTTTCGCTTTCGATACAAACTGCTCTTTTGCTTTCACAAATTTGTTTAGCCAATCAGTCCACTAAAGTCTTTGAAGCAGGAATTTAGGGGTACTGAGAATGAAGAGCTACAACAGTAGTTCCCTGTAGGAAGATGCTTGCTTGTAACCTATTATAGTCTAGCTCGACGCTCATCTATGGAAAACTTGACTTCATTGAGGACATCATGATCAGAAGCCGTTCATAGCTTCCCTTCTCGCCTTAAACCATCATACAAACCCCACGCCCCCAGCGCCTTCGCGTCGCGTCCGCCCTCCTTCCACAAGTCCTCCAGCCTCACCAACTTCAACGTAATCTTCTCGCCATGCTCTCTCAAGCCCGTCAGCTTACCCTGCCAGTCTTCCAACGTATCCCGCTTCACTCTTCTCTGGTGCAGGAACAGCGGTATAAATTCGTCGCAGCCGCCCGCACTCGGGTACATAGCCTTCTGCAGCCTCTCGCCCGTGGAATCCTCTGACGACGGAAGCGCAAGCTCAGTCAGATTGATCAGCTGGTCCTCCGGCACCTTCAGCCCCGTCTCCTCTTCGATCTCCTTCGCCGCTCCGCCAGCAAAAGTGCCGCTGTCGTCGAGCATGCCGGCCGGGAGCTCTGCTAACGCGAGGCTGCCGGCCGGAATACGCGGCTGTAGCGTCAAGATTACGTATTTATCCTTTTCGGTGTTCTCTGGGACGTCGTCAGGCTGAAGGATGAGCTGGCAGGATCGTGTTAGCACATGGTCCAGAAAGTGGATGGGCAAGGCAGGTATCGCGTCATTACCAGCATGCCGACGCTGCCGCCGCGCAAGAACACGGAACCAGGCAGGTACTCGCCCTCGTCATTCGTGACCTCGGCCGTCAGCTTGACGAAGCCGAGCTTCTTGCCGCCGCCGAACCAGTCGCATGCCTGCACGTCGATCTTGCGCAACTTGTACGGCGCGGCGTGGAATGTGTGGTTTTTGTTCTGCTGCGCCTGGAGCGAGTGCTGTAATGTGGACATCCAGTTCTTGAAGGCGGGGAAGGAGAGGAGCTGGTCTTTGGTGATGTCGCTCGTGAGGTTGACGGGGCATTCCGGCGAGGAATTGGGCAGGGTGAAGGTCGACATGGCGACGCTCGTGGTCGGTGTTGGTATGCGACGGAGGTGTCTGGCTGTTAGTCGTAGTCGGGGAAGCATGGGCTTTGAGTTGCACGAGAAAGGCGCAGCTTCCATGTCTGTTTGAAGTCGCATCCGAATCAGCGACCGATGACGTATTGCACCTGCCTGGCTCGTGCTTCTTATAAGGGGCCCAAGCTCCCATGCCCCTCAACTCCAATCACCGAACATCAATCTCAGAAGTATTCTTGAATATATATCCCCTGACTCGAGCGTCTGATTTGTATATCTTCTATGCTAAGAGCTGCTTGCAGAGCCAATGACAATACCTACGAATCAATTATACTTCACTGGAGCAAACGCAGAAGCAATCCGTTTGAATTAAACTGTCTAAAAATACTTGTGAAGGTACCTTGGTATTATATACGTATACAATTTCATGCTAGTACCAGCCATATAGCATTTGATTATATATATATGCTAATGAGTAATCAAAATTTCACTCTTATTTCTTCCTTGCTACTTGCAGTATGCTGCAGCTTATTTATAGCTTCTTGCGAAAGCAGATACGACTGATAAAACGACTTCTCTTGGCATAGACAGGTCATTGTTACGTGATTGGTTTCCGACTGCATTTTAAATGCGTTACTACCATGGTCCGTTAGACGTAGGATTCTACCAGCCAGAAGTAGCTAGTCAGGGTCTCGACGAATCACGGTAGATCCTTCTAGTTTAGCTATGATTAAATGAGGTGACAAAAAATTTCGAGTCTGAAGACATCACTTCCAGTCTCCAGGACAGCTCCAAATGGCGTGTTTAGGAAACTGCAGTTAGCAGCCATGCATAAATGACTTTTGGTAGCGCCTGAATCCTCGCGCAGCACAGAGAACCCACCAGTACACAGCAGAGACGTGTTTAAGGCCTTTTCACTCACAGGGGAAGCGCAGGTTTCAATCCACCCACCTCACCAGCGCCCCAACACTGCGCGCCTGCATCCTCCCGAATAACAACACCAGAAAACCCTCACCACACCACCAACCAAGCGGCTCAGCACACCTGCCTACAACCCAGCTACAAAACCACGAGCGCCTCAGCACGCAGCGCCAACACCACCACCACCAAGGCGCCTCCCAGCATGACCTCCCCCCTACGCTTCATGACCCTAGCCAGCGACCTGCCAGACCCACCACCCGCAGCAACATCACCACCACCACCACCAGCTCCAGCAGAAACCGCAAGCCCACAACCGCCGTACCTAATACTCTGGGGCCAGCCGCAGCCACAGCCGCACCTACCGGAGCCAACCACCCCCTGGCAAACCCACCACATCAGCATGGCGGACGTAGCATCGCCACGACATCTACTAAGCGCTGGCACCATCGGCGGCGGCGACGACAAGAACACCGGGCCGCATAACGCGTCGCTGGCGCGGCTGCGGGCCCTCGCGCAGATGGTCGCCGTCGTGGCCAGCGCGACGACGCCCGTGTGGCGCGCCGATACGCGCGAGCTGCTGCGCAGCGACGCGGAGTTTAGGGACGCGATCCGTGAGATGGCGCGGCAGGGGTGGGCGGGGTTCGTGGTTTGCGAGCTTGAGGAGCTGGAGGGCTGGGTTGCGGAGGTAGAGGGCTGGGTCGAGGAGTGGGTGGATGTGGATGATGATGATGATGATGATGATGATGATGATGATGATGGGGATAACGACGATGGCTACGAGTATGACGAGGATGACGGAAAAGATTGCGATGGCAATGGGGGTGGTGGCGATGGCGCCGCTCTTGAGCGCGGTTCTAAGAGGGGTGGTGGTGGTGGTGGTGGTGGTGGTTCTAGGAGTACTGGAGATGGGGAACGATCTCGCTAACCTCTCACCTCCTACCTACCTAACACTTTACCCAAGTAGGTAGTGCAAAGCGACGGTTTCGCACGTAGAAACAGAGAGCAAAATGTACGTCGCCATCTCGCGTCGGCGCACCGACGCACCACAGCAAATGGAAGCTCAGTCTGCGTACGCGCCTTGGCATCTATCTCGCACAAGTACCAGCACAGTACAGTACGCGCGCGCGCACCATCAACGCCATCTCATCTATTCCACACAGCAGCAGCAGGCCACGAGCTCCTGCTTCCATCCTCCTCCATCCTTCCACCGCGCAGCGTTTACGACGGATTCGCACTCGTCAGACACACAATCCCGCCCCCTCATCCTTCCCCCCACCCCTAATTCCCCTCCTTGAAAATAAAAAATAAAAATAAAATAAAAATAAAATAAAATAAATCCCCACCGCCCCTCCGAATCTAGAACCCCCAAATCTCAGTCCCCTCCCCGCGCACGCCCACGCACCGCCCCCCCAAGCATAAGTGGGGCGCGCAATTTCCTTAAATATCCACATATCCTGCCACGCGCTCATCTATGCGAAACAAGCCGAGCCCGAGCGAGCGAACGGGGATCCCGATCGGCGTCGAGACTGCCGCCCGGACGATCTGCCGCCGCGGCGATCAGGGTTTCTCGGTTATTTAGCTACGCGCGGCCAGGTGGGGGTGTAGCTAGGGATAGATGGGATAGGCAGATTCGGGAAATAGGTAGAACCTTTGTGAGTACGTGCAATGGATGAGTGTGTGCACAAGGCAGGCGTGCCACCCGAGTACGAATGTCTGTCCCGTCCGCTGCAGAAGGCACAAAAGTGTAAAAAGTGCTATTCGTAGATCTTTTTTCAAACAAAGCAAATGGTGGTATCAATTGCCCCGGCTCCTCCATGCCCAGCCTCTAGACCTAGCTGCACCGAGTTGAGACGACCCCCGAGATAGAAAATACAACTAAGGAAAATATAGGAAAGGAAGGAAATGTTAAGGAAACATAGGAGGAGACTATGTCGACAGTGGTACTTTTACAATGCCAAACAATGACCCAAAACCCAAAAGGAAATATATGTATAGTGGAAAACAACGCAAAAGAAACGAACGTTATACTTCCTTGACGCTTTCCGTCGCAGCGGCGGCGTCTGCAGTGTTCTCTTCCGCCAGCGGTTGCTGCAGCTCCTCTCCCTCCGGAGTACTCTGCATCCTGTCACCCTTCATTGGTCCCTTGCGCTCGACAGCCTGTTTCAGCACCTCGAGCCTTTCCTGGGTGACGCGGATTGCATCCTCCATCTGGCGCTGCGACATGCGCTCGTCGCCGAGCTTCTCGCCCATACGACGAACGTCCTGCTTGCGCACCGTCGGCGCGGCAGGCATACCCATGCCCGAGGTGCGATCCATGCGCACCCGCTCCTCCAGCCAATCCCACAACTCGCTCTCCTCGCGTCGCCACATCTCCTCGTACGCAATGACGCGCTGCGGCGTCGCCAGACCCGGTACTCCCAGCCCGCCGTAAGGTGTCTTGGCCTTGCTCGGTGACCGGAAACTCATAATAAGTACCATCAGGACCAACACCACGATGACGAGCTGTGCGTTGATAAATCCGGGTAGCATGTCTGTAATTGGGCCAAGAATACCATGCAGCGGCTCCAGCAGGCCCCAATCGGCCGCCTTCGCCTCTGCTGGTGCTGCCGCGGCAGGTGTCGAGGCTCCATTGGGTGATTCGGATTCCGCCTTCTTGCGGCCCTTCTTGCCCTTCTTGCCAGGTTTGCCACCTGATGGACCCGCTTTCTGGGAAACGGCCCCGCGCAATGCGGCGACTAGGTCTTTCGCATATGCCAACTGACCCTCGTTTGTACCCTTTTCGATGGGACCTGGAGAATGATGCGTCAGTAAGCGTTTCGCAAAGTTAGATAGAACCAAGTCGTATGAAAACAAATAACAAACACATCAGAGATGGCACGTACCCTTTAACCAACTCTTACCCGACCACTCGATGGTGCAGTTCATAACCATGCGAGTCGAGTTGCCGGGGCCCCACATAAGGCAATACTTTGTCTTCACCAAGAAGATGTTACCGCTCGGCACATCCGGGTTCTGTGTCGAGCAAGTAACGGTAACAGCCTTCTCCAAGTCGAACTGATCCAACGTCTGCGTAACGATACATTTGGTTTGTTTCGGGCCGATGGGAGCGTTCAGAGGCTTGATGAACGAGTAATTGAACTGCTTCTTGCTCTCGCCAAGTCCTTGCTTGTCGTCTTCCATCTGCAAGTCTTGTGACTTCTGATCGTCAATCAACCATTTCCGCATCCATGTGCCGGATTGCGGTCCAAACATCATAGAGTAAACCTTGCCTAGCGGAGCAGGAATGGTAGTATCCATAAGAACGATAGGGAAGTGGTCTCCATCATCGCCGCACTGAGTCTCTCCATGAGATGCTGGGCCGGGAAAGTCTTGAGCATCGGGAGCTCCTGGTGCGGGGGCCTCGGCGGCACCAGCATCCTTGACAGGACCACCGTTGGCGGGCTGGCCCACTGTGACGGCAGAAGGTTTGCGGCTAACAGATTTGCCACCTTGTGTCTCGGCATTGACCTCACTGCCAGCAACGCTGCCCTCGCCAGGTTCCTCGAAGCTTGCAGCGGCCTCCTCATCGTCATCTTCGTCGTAGACTTCGTCCTCCGAACCTTCTTCTGAGCCATCTTCGATGACTTCAGGCGCTTCTCCCTTCTCGGTCTTGTCTCCGTTTCCTGCGCCAGGATCGAGTATAATGCCGTTGAGAGAACTCTTAAGGTTCGGATGGCTGATTTTCCAGATCCCAATCAGGAGATCATAGGTGTTGTCTCTGCTCACAAGACTTGCAAAGACATTGCGAGCATGTAGAGTCTGAATGACGATAGCGTTTGGAAAGATGACTGCTGTGCTCTTCTTTTCAATCGTGACGACCTCGTCGAAACTAATGACAAGGTTGGTCACCCATCCCAGAATGTTGCTGGAGAAGCAGATATGACCTTCGGAGACATAGAGCCTGCCGTGCAGCAAAATGTCACGTTGAAGCGCAGCGCTGTAATCGTCAATGAGATAGTCGTCCTCTGGCACGCTCCGGAACTGCTGATGAAAGTCCCTGTTTCGCTTAGCGCTTGCCACGGCGAAGCCCGTTGCGGTCCGTCCAGCGGTCAAAGTCGTCGTGCTATGGCTCAATGGAGGACCCACGCCTGTGCCGGTGGTTGCGGAGCTCCCACGATGTCTGCGTGTGCGACCACCGCTCAGACGGCTCCGCATGCTACCGCTACGCTTGACCCGAGTCTCAGGTAGGTCGCCCGATGGCCCTGGCTGTGCCTGCGAGTCCGACACTGCTGACAATGATCTTGAACGCTCGCCGTTCAATGCACCCTCTGCGGGTCCACGGAGGTAAGCGTCAGAAACAGCCTTCGCCGCAGCGCTATCCTCCGCTCTTGCCGAAGCTTCATCTGCGTAGCTTATAATCGGCGTAAGAGGCCGCGACCCCACCATCTCTGCATTGGATGCCATATCTTTATTCTCAGATCCAGTCTCTGCAATCCCAAGTTGGCTCAGACTCAAATCTCCCGAACCAAGTGTTTCGATCGCAAGCTTCTTCTCAGGAGAGCCAGGTTGTTCGGGCTCAGACGTATCGGAAGCACCGCCAATAACCTCTTCTCCACCCGCTGCACCAGTATTTTCGGTACCAATCTCAGGCGCGGTTACGCTTCGGTTCCGTTGACTGGGATAGGTGATTGTACTGCCCAGATGAGTAGCGGCGTTTTGGGCGGCAGAGAATACCGATGAGAAGAAGCCGGTTGTTGGTGATGTGAGGGTGCCACCGGGGGTCTTGGTCTCTTCGACGGTCGGGGTCAGGGGGGCTAATATCGAGTTCGAGAGCCTGCTGGGCGGATTGGTCGATGAGCGCGCACGGCGTGAGACGATGTTCCCAGAGGGGGCAAGGATGACCTTGGGATCGGATGGGGATGGCTTGTGGTCTGCTTTTGAAGCAGAAGCGGCGGTAGCAGGTCTAGCGAAATAGTTTGGGTTGGCGTCGGTGGGTGTAGGGGGCGTTAGGATCGTGGTCGGACCATGACCTAGCTCCGGGGCCGTTGGTGGTTTTCTGCCGGTATCGATATGGTCCGGAGCTTCGGTCCGCTTCAACGAAGCCTGCGGCCCTTCTCCAGATTCGAGCGGCGCCTCTTCTACAAGGTCAACCTTGGAGCTGCCACGCGACCTCTTGCCGGTGGAGAATAACGAGCCGAGTCCTCCTCCGCTGCCGGTGCTGGCGGACTTGGTGTGCTCGGTGGCAGACTTGGATGTGGAAGGCTTCTTGGCGGTTCCGAACGTGTCTTTGAGCTTTCTTGCTGGGGATGAACCGCGCCTCTTTGATGGTTGGGGTTCGGCAAGGGTGCTCGCGTGCTTTGGCGCCAGCGTGTCGTCAATGGATTGTTCGGTGTCGGAGATGGTGGGGAGGGAGGAGGAGGTTGAGTCGACAGCCTCGGAGGCAATCAGAGGGGAGGAGAGGGTAAGGTAGCCAGCGTGAGATTGGTGTGGGGAAAGCGAGGGTCTGACGGGCGGTCTGAAGGCGAAGCAGGATGATTAGCGTAGATAAAGGAGACGCAATGGGAGGGGCGTCGCGAAGAGGGCATTCAATCAATGAGAAGATACGAATACGAAAAAGAAGCACCGCCCGTTGTGGTGGAGCGTCTCTGTGGAGGGCGGGCGAGGGTAAACCGTAAAGGAGCGTGGGCGGGCGGGTAGGGGTGCAAGGGCGATCCCCGAATCTCACAGCCCGCGCGCCCCAAGCTCGCCGGCATGACGCCAAGGCGAACTGAGGGCAGATGCAAGCGCCAACCTCAGCAAACAAGAGGGGAAAAGCAAATGATACTCACTCTTCTGACTCGTCCTCTGTCAGGAGGCTGCTGGCGACGCTCTTGTGCAGTGCCAGGTTCAACGACTCCTCGCTCCCGTGGTGGCTGAGCTCGTACTCCAGGCTGTTGGCGGCCTCTGCCTCTTCATCGTGCCGCCGTGCCCTCCGCAGAAGGCTCGACAGGCGATTGGGCGAGTCAATGCTGTCTCGCCGGCTGTCGCTCGAGCTTCTCGCCTTGTCTCTCAGCTTCCCCAGCGCCTCGTCGATCGAAGAGCGCAAGCCACCAGCGTCGTCTTCAATGCCAGGCACCAACGGTGGCGCGGTGAGAGAGTCGCTCTTGCGATGGCGACGGCCAGCGAAGACTTTGGAAAGGCCGAAGCGGGTGGTCGAGCGCACTGAGCCCACGTCCGAAGAAGAATCCATGGTGTCTGGTGCAACCGTGGTGACAGGCGTGGGCAGGCAGAGTTAAGGCGCGGTTGCACTGGACTATGATGTCGCTATGTGACAGCAGGATACTAGGGAACTCGGCACGGCGGCTCGGCGCTGAGGCTGAGACGCTGAGACCTTGGAAGGAACGCGTGGTAAGAGCGCATCCCCATAATCGTGAAGAGCCGCGGTATATCGTGATGTGCTGCTTTTAATTCGTCGTTTCCTTTTCCTGTCCGGGCCAACGTCATCCGCACGCAGATCATCGCGTACCCCAAAGCAGCCGCACCTGCTCCCGCACTCCCGCTCCCCCGTCAAAGCAACAACCACCGCGTCATGGAGACGGCACCACTCACTCTTGTACTCCACTCCCACTGCCCGCGCTCTTCTCTCCCTCTGACAACTACTAACCATCTCTCTTTTCCCAGGCACATGCCCATGCGCGCAACGCTTCCGCCGAGACGTGGAAGGCCAACTCGTCGCAAGCCTCCGATGAGCACCAGCAGGCTGCCGGCGAGTTCTCCAAAGCCGCCAAAGACACCGGCGATGCCGAGGCCCTACGCATACTGCGCCTGCTCGAGAGCCATCATCACCGGCTGGCAAGCATCATCAGCTCCAAGACCGCCTCTGCTCCGACCGCACCCCAACCCGAACCGTCGCAAGACGCGCCCTCGCCCGACGTTGCTCCCCCGGCTGCTGCCACCCCCGCAGCTCAGACTTTGTCGCCCAAGAGAAACCCACATTCGCCGAACAAGGCCGCGCCGCGCCGCAAGCCGCTGCGTGATTCAACCTCTTCGATTGCCAGCAATCTAGCGACTGCCCGCGGCATTCCTGGCTCCCAGCGTCGACCGGCAGCCCCAGCCATATCCGTGCAAAATGCGGACGGTAGGATATTCAACAGGGCGGACAGATCCGTCGCCCATGATGCCAGGAGAGAGGGAGCACACCACATGGCCAAAGCCGCCGCGGATGCTAGCTCGTCTCCGCAGGCCAGCAGGGCCACAGAGGGCGAAACTTCTATGGACAGGCCAAGCAAGTCAGACGAAGGATTTAAACGCTTCTTCTCCACTTTTGAGACCGTTTATTCTGCTCTTTCCGCTCCTCTAGCTTTCGCGGGTCTTCCTCTGATGGCTGAGGAGACCCCTCAACCACCTGCACCCCAGAAACTCGCTGCAAGATCATCGGTCAAACACCCTTCCATAAGCATCAAAGATGGCGCAAATGTTAAATCAGAATCCAACCCAGATCCCTCAACTTTTCTCTCCAAGGCTACATTGAAAGCTCTCGAAGGGACACCAGGAAGTAATTTCGGCCGCCCTGCCGAAAGCTTTTATGTAGTGCCAACCACGGGCGGTACAGTTTCGTACGCCGGTATACTGAACCACAGCGGCAGCCAGGGCCATAACATGCCCTCGCCCATTATTGAAGAAGAAGGCTCCTTTGAAGGCGACGAATTTGTAGATGCCAACGAGGAGCCTGCGCCCCCTTCGCCTAAAGCTTCTCGCACCGGCCATCGGACACGACCCGGATCGGCTGGTAGTGCTGCTGCCGCCGGAGGAGAAGTGGTCCGAGCCAACACAGGAGGTAAGAAGACGATGGAAGAGCTGGAGCTAGAGAACAACATGATGCGCCAGCTCCTCGACAAGCTCAGCAAGAGACTGCACATGTGGGAGGCGTCGTCTCAGTCGCAATCTCTTGCACTGGCGCAGAGCTTCCGGGCTCAGCGACCGTCGCAAGCGTCGCCGCCCACGGTTGGAGGTAGCAATCAGTCTGACACTAACATGGAGCAACGGCTGCGGGAGCTGGAGATCTTGGTGGAGTCAATGGCACGCGAGAAGGAGCTCACGGAGCGGGAGAACGAAAAGGTGACTCGGGAGAACGAGAAGCTGTTGAGCGTGCTTGGCAGGTACCGGGAGAAGTGGGAGGTACTGAAGGCCGGGGCGCGCGGGAGGCGAGAGCGGGGCACAAACGGCGGGAATGGCGCAGTCGGCAACACGAGCGGCGGGGCAGTTGAGGCTGAGGTGGGTGGGGGTGGTGGTGTGGACGAGTGAGGGACGAGGAAAGGTCTTCCAAATATAGTAGCCTTTTACCACGTAGTGTACTAAGCCCGCCGGCTGTACCTAGTACAGCACCTAGCGTTGCTGGCGATCGGCGGCGGGAGGGTCGCAGGGTGTTTTGGAAACGATCGATACTCTGATACCTAGATAGCCCGCAACCAGCCGCCCACCTCTGCGCCCATAGCAACGCCGCATTCCCACCTGCAGCGGCTTCTACAGAGCCGGCTGCCGGCCGGAGCACAGACACGGCGCGCAGTAAGGCAGCTTGATGACGTTATCAAGTGCAGCCCTGACCCCTATTTTAGCGACAAATAGGCATTAGGCCTGGCACTTGACACGGCCACTCAGCCTTGCACCCGCGCGTTCCACTTTGACCACTTCAATACGCCAAGGCCGTTTCAATAATGAACAAAGCCGCCGCGACACCCGACACTTAGTTATTGCACTTCCGCCCTCGCTGACTTTGACATCCAACCGGCCCACGATGAAGTGCCCCGAGAAGGAACTCAAGAAGATCAGCGAGGAGGACGTCTGGAGTCTGTCCGGCACAGAACTCGGCGTCAACTTCCACACCATCGGCGAGTAAGTATCCTGGCCCGCCAAGCTCCGCGCAAATGAGGCCTGACTGTCTTCACAAGAGAAGCGCCCGACTGACCCATCGCCCAGAATCATCGGCTTCGTTTTCAGCGCCATATCCATAGGTGTCAGCCTATACCTGATCTTCCGCCATGCGACGCACTACTCGAGACCGTGGGAGCAGCGACAGTACGTGCCTCATTTTCCGTTCGAAATCGCTTGCGCGGCAACGTTGGGGGTCGGAGGTTGCAAATGTCGAGACAACCGCAGACCGAAGAAAAAAAACACCTCTCGCAGCCATGCCGCTACCTCCGCTCCCGCTGCAGCCTGGCAATGCCTTCGCCGTGTGGCATTGGGTGAAATGCTGACCGCATTGCCTCAGAACAATCCGCATTCTGTTTATGATACCCATTTACGCGACCGTCTCGCTCCTTTCCTTTCACTACTACCAAAAACACGTATACTTCGAGGTCATGCGCGACTGCTACGAGGCCTTTGCAATCTCCAGTTTCTTCGCCCTGCTCTGCAACTATGTTGCGCCCTCCGTCCATGAGCAGAAGGAGTACTTCCGACACGTCGAGCCCCTAAATTGGGTGTGGCCCCTCACATGGGCGCAAAAAATCAGCGGAGGAGAGAACAAGGGCTGGCTTCGGAAGCCGCGGAGTGGACTGACCTGGTTCAACGTACGTCAAGATTCATTGCTGACCGCACGGCACAAGGCGTACCATTGGTGCGGTATCTGTCAGCTGACTGAGACATTACCCAGGTTATATGGATCTCCGTCTTTCAATACTGCTTCATCCGCGTCTTCTTCACCTTTGTCGCTGTCGTTGCGCAGTACTATGAGGTTCTCTGCGAAGATTCATGGTCGCCCGCCTTTGCGGAGGTTTACATTGAAATTTTCCAGGCCGGGGGCGTCACCATCGCCATGTATTGCGTAATTCAGTTCTACATTCAACTCAAGCCGGACCTGGCACAGCACTCTCCATTTTTGAAGGTCCTCGCCATCAAGCTGGTCATCTTCTTCTGCTTCTGGCAAGGCCTGCTCATCGACTTTCTCACGAACCACGATATCTTGACAACATCCGATTACCTCGCGTATGCTGATATCAAGGTCGGAATACCTTCTCTCCTCGTCTGCGTTGAAATGGCCTTCTTCGCCGTCCTGCACCTCTTCGCGTTTCCCTGGAAGCCCTACAGAGTCAGTAAGACTCAAGTCGCAATGGATCCAAACTACACCGCGGACCCCGATGCGCCTCTTACTGGCGAGAAAAGGCCGAAGAGATACAAGGGTGGTATCATGGGGCTTGGTGCCATTATCGATGCTTTTAACATCTGGGACGTTGTCAAGGCTTCCGCACGCGGTTTCCGCTGGCTATTTGTCGGCGTCCGGCATCGTCACGAAGATGCCAGCTACCAAAAGACTGGCCTGACCACACAGGCAAGCGCCCTCGGACCCGTGGAGATGACAGACCAGAGCAGCGCTTACCAGCGAACCCGGACAGATTCCCGCACCCGAGACGGATATGGAGATGAATTCGATAGAAGGTCGAGCATAGACGCCGACGACAGCCCTGGACACAGCCCTTTCGAGCACCCGGACGAACGAAGGGGAAGAGTGCAGCAGGATTATGGATTTGGGCAGCACGGGCAGTTTGACAATGCGGAAACGTCGTATGGCAGGGGCAGAGTGGACTCGGACGCGATGTATGGGCCGGGCAACCGACAGAGGAGCCCCGACAATCACGACGAGAGCGATGAGCTGCACCTACTGAGCCATGCACAGCCACAACCGACCAAGTTTGTCTGATGCGTTGGCCCGACTTTTCCCAGTATGTCCAGTCTGGTGTTGGGGTGTTTTATTGTTGTATTTTTCTTCTACGCCCACGGCTGCTGCACGAGGAACACTGTTAGGGAAAAAGGATGCTATTTTTTCTTATTTTATTTCTTTAGTTACTACTATACTCGCACACAGTGCTCCGCGAGTTTGTCTGGAACGAACCGTAACGACATCAATCAAAGCCTCGGCCCTCAGTTTCAGTTTGTTCGGACATGAGATAAATGGTGCGACACGTCACGTAGGCAGTGCTGGCGATACGCCATCTTGGCTAGTGTGAGGCTAACACAGGTAGGTTGGTTGTATACGTATACAACTGGTGTGATAGGTCTTGGCTGTCTCGGGCCTCGGAGATTCTGTTGCCCCTGACAAGCTATGAGAGTACGTAAGCGGAGGGGCCATTGGGGTTGGCAAAAGCTTGGCTTGATTGCGAGGGTAAGGTAATTTATCTCATGGAGCGCATGCAAAGACGATAGGTTCATAGCCGGCTGGCCGGTTTGAAAGGATGGAGTGCACTATTTTATGCAACTCCTACCGCATGCGGGCGAGGGCCCAGAGCTGAGACGGGCCGGAGTTTAGCCGGTGATGGCATCACGCATCAGGGCAAGCACTAGCACTTGACAGCTTCGCGCTCCGACCTCATCGCGACTGCCGCCCCAGATAATCACATCAATCGCCTTCACTCTCCCCGGCGACTTCGCTGCCTAGGGAGTCCTCCCCGTTGATGCCATGACCGACTACAACAAGCTCACCGTCGCGAACCTGCGCGGCCTCCTCAAGGAGCGCGGCATCCCCTCAACCGGCCTCACGCGCAAACAGCAGATTATCGAAAGGCTTGAGGAAGAGGACAACGCTGCACCCACGACTGGCGCGCAGCCCGAAGCCGACGACGATGCGCCACCAGATGAGGCGGAAGATGAGGAAATGAAGGAATCAATTGCGCCGGATGAGCCGACCGCCCAAGAAGACGACCTCATCGAAAAGGTGTCGGCCGAGCATGAGCCGGATCGGGAGCCAGAACGAGCCGTAGAGCACCACGACGCGATTCAGCCCACAGAGGCCTCGACCAAAGAGCCAGATGCGGTGGCGGAGGTTAGCCCGGCGCCACCAGTTGAAGAACGAACCCAGCGGCCCGGCACCGCAAATACCTCCGTATCGCAGACTCCGATCCCGACGCACGAGCAGCCATTATCAGCACCGGTAGAGGCCGAAGCGGAGACGGCATCGACCACCGCAGATCCCGAGCTCAGTGCGGAGACCTCGCGGCTTGGTTCGGCAGACATAATAGAAGATTCGCGGAAACGGAAGAGGCGCAGTGTCACACCTCCCCTCGATGCGCAGGAAGCAGCGAAGAAGAAGCTGAAACAGGAGGAAGAATCTGGAACTGTGCATCTGAAGGAGGATGGAGGCGTCCCTGTAGAAAAGGGTTTGGCCGATGCGACGGAGGGAGGGGCAAAGTGCAACAATGAGGTCTTGGCTGAGGCGGATGCGCCCGTGGATGCGGCACCTGCGGAGACTGTTCTGCCTGCGAAAACGAGTGATGATGTGATGGACATCTCGCATACCAGAATGGCTGAGGAGAAGGCGGAGCCGAGCGCAGAACAAAGAGAGGATCCAAGTATAGGCGAACGTGGGCAGCAGGTTCTCGCTGAACGTGTAGATTTTGAGGAAGATCAACGCGACCGGAGAAGTCGCTCTCCTGAAGGAAGCCGGAGACCATCTTCACCACGCCATTCCGCAAAACCAGTCAAAGAAGTCCGCTATAAATCTCTCTTCCAGCCTGCATCTGGTCCTGGGTCTGCCGAAACGCCGTCCCATGTCGCCGATGCAGCTGAAGATGATCGCCCAATCTCTCCAGCCTTACACCCCGCCACCCGTGGCTTATACATCCGGAACTTCATGCGCCCACTACAACCGGCGGGTTTGAAATCCCACCTCATCGCTCTCGCCTCCCCTCCGTCTTCAGCCAGCCCCAATCCTGATGTGCTTGAGCTATTCCATCTCGATCCGATCAGGACACACGTCCTGGCACTTTTCAACTCGGTCAGCGCGGCAGCACGCGTCCGGAGCAACCTCCACGATGCGGTCTGGCCGGCCGAGCGCAGCAGAAAAGCACTATGGGCGGACTTTGTGCCCGAAGAAAAGGTGCAGGAGTGGATCGATACGGAGGAGGCAGCCACAAAAGAGGGCGGCAGCCGCATGGGCAAGCGATGGGAAGTCATCTATGAGCCCGTCACACCCACCAACGACGACGGCGACGCAGACGCACCCACGGAAAGCAAGACCAGCGTGCGCGCCGTCCTGCGAGAAGCCGGCGCCCCCTCCGCCACACCCACGCAACCCAACTTCCCCAGCGCGCGCACCAACAGCCTCTCAGGTCCAAGCACAGCGCCCGCCCCGCCCGCACCCTCTACCTCAAGCAAAGACGGCAGCGGCGCCGCGCCCTCGGCCCCAGCCGCCTCCCCAGCCGCCAAGCCCTTCGTAGCACTGGACAAGCTCTTCAGCTCCACCACCGCAAAGCCAAAACTCTACTTCCTGCCCGTGCCCCAAGCGCTCGCAGACAAGCGCCTCGACGAGCTCGACCGCTGCACCAAGCGCGACTGGCGCGCCACAGACGACGACGCAAAGCCTCGTCGCCGCTACACGTTCCAGGACGGGGAGGTGCTGGTGGATGCAGGGCCAGAGGAGGGCGCGGTGGCGGAGCCGAGAGTGAGAGGACGTGGCGCGGAGAGGTTTTATAGAGGTGGGGGGAGGGGAGGGGGCGCTGCGGCGGAGGGGAGGCTGGGCGGGTATAGAGATGGGGGTGGGTATGGTGAGGGGGGCGGATTTGGTGGTGGGCGTGGCGGGTTCAAGGACAGGGGGTGGGGCGACACGAGGGCGTATGAGTTTGGGAGCGGGCCTAGTCGTGGTGGTGGCAGCGCGAGGTGGAGGTGAGGTGGATGGATGTCGTCTTGACTGCCTGGCGTGGCGTTCTTCGACGTGGGTGGCTAGGTCCTTTGAGGTTGCTTTGCTGGGAGGATGACGTGCTGTTTAGCTAGCTAGCTTTCTATCTGATATGATCATGCGTGCATGGATGAATGGATGGATGGATGGATGGGAGGATAGGAGGATGGGAGGCGGAGTTCCACTCAATCAATCAATCAACAATCAACAATCACTTGACAATCACTTAATCAGCTAGTTACTTCATAGACAAGACATAGGCACGAATGGAAGCGCGTACGCATGCACACTTGCACACCACTCATTCATACGGATCGGATGTCAGATCGCGCACTGGATGTTGAAGAAAATAAAAGTAAAGGTAAAGATAGAAAGAACGGAGAATGATCTGGGATATATCCCCGTTCGTGGCTAATTGACGGACTGACGGACTACCGAGTTGACCGATCCCATTAACGCTGTATCGCTGTATCGCTGGCTGCAGTCTGGCGCGCATCGCTCTGGATGATAGATCATGGATGATGGACGATGAATGAATGCATGAACGCATGCATGGCTCGTCGAATAAGAAACAAGCACGCAAGCACGCAAAGGCCTAAGCAACTGAACTCCTCTCCTCTCCTCTATACGGACTGACCCCTCAACCCACGCACACACACATTCGTACACCCACAAACACCCTCACATCCCCACGCCCTCTACCGATTCACAGCCGTGAACCCACCCCCCGGCCCCGTGGCGCCAGGCGCGCCAGCAGCACCGCCAGCACCAGCATCACTGAACCCCGCCGCACCCGGCGCGTCCCTCATCTCTGCGTCCGCGCCAGCACTGCCAATCCTGCGCTCGCCATTCGCATCCGTCCTGATCTCGGGGCCCGCGCTCATCATCTCGCCCGTCGCGCCGCCGCCAGCGCCCAAGTGCGCCGGCGCAAACGGCCGCCCGTACTCGGCGCCGGCAGGCGGGGGCGCGCTGCCGCCGTTTTCCGCGCCGGCGCCGCTGCCACCGCTGCCGCGATCGAACGACGACGTCGTGGATGCAGGGCCCCCGGCAGGAGCGCCACCGGGGGGCGGGCCGTCCAGGAACTGTGGCTGTGGCAGTGGCAGGCCGTGCGTGATGGGCATGCCCGGGTGCTGGACGTGGGCGCCGGCGGCGTGGTGGCCTGAGAACGGCGTGCCGGGGGTGCCGTTGACGCCGAGGGGCGTGAGAGCCGGCGGCGGCGGGTTGCCCGGCCCGGAGAAGTTGAACAGGCCACCTGTCGTGCGGTGCGGGTCGGGCGTCGACTGCGTGCTCGGCGGCAGCGGGGGCATGGCGTGCAGGTGCGGCTGCGAGGGGTTGCTTGCGGCGCTGGGCGAGTGGTGCGGCGGCAGGCTGCCGCTGTGGTGCGATTCTGCGGGCGGAGTCTTTTGCCGGGCCGTGCGCTTGCTGCGCGTGGGCTTTTCTTGCGGCTGGAGCGCAGACTATCGTCAGTGAGGTTGTGGAATCTACACGAAGGACTGGATCTTACGGTTGGTGGAGGACTGGTGCTCCGATCTGATTCATCCACGTTTGGTGCCATTCTCTCCGAAAGCCGCTCCATCAAAAAGGCACGCTCTAGCCGCATCTTCATGATCGCGCGGTCTAGACGCCGCTTCCTCACACGTGCAGCATCGTTGTTTGCTTCGATTTCATTCAGTCTCCGCTTCAGGGCAATGCATTTGCGGTAGTAGGCGGCTTCCACTGATGGTGGTAGAGGTGTTCCACTAGGATCTTCTGCCGTTAGTTCCAGTGCAACAAACAAAAGGCCAAGTTATGACAACAATGCTGAAAATGTGACTATGAAAGAAAGCAGAATCCGGACTTTGCGGTAATGCACAAGTGTGTTGGTAGATTTTTTCCCTTTGGATCCGGAATTGTGCTCCAGGTTCTTCTAGTGATGTAACTAGAATAATCTTCGCCGCAAGGTTCGTCTAACGGTTGGAATTGTCGCCATACAGTGATCATCGAAGTGGCCATAGCTGGGGTGTCGATCCAGCTTTATCCTCAACATCCTAGGTAACCGTTCGATGACATGATCCGCTCGATGGCCGTGTGACGGCGGCTAAACTACCCTCATCGAGATCCAGATGCCCATACGATTCTTTAGACACAGTAATAAAGCCTCTCGATCCTGGGGGGGTGAAAGCAGAATTCACTTGTTCAGCCAGTAGGCTATACATCGAGCCACCAATGCACCATAGCCCAAAACACGTGTGCGACGGATCTTCCATTATTGCCATGGATATCCCCGATATTCTCTTCCGCAAAACAATTGTCCAGGGATCCGTTATAGCGTTTGCGGGAAGTTTGATCAACCGATGGTTGCAGTGGTGATCGGGCTGAAGGTTCGGTTTGCGGGGAATCGCTCGATGCTTTCGATTTTTGGCGTGGATGAATGTTTGCACTTTGTGCTACCGTGGCGTCTGCTCTCCGGGTGGCTGGACTGTAGGTGCTGGTGGTATGCCGAACAGTGACGCGTTGATTGGTAGGCATCGTGATATGCATGGGCCACGTTATATCATACGAGCATCCCGGGCTGACGCGAAAGCCCAGTGGTGTGGTGAATTGGTGACTTTGCTCCAGAAGTAATCCAGGGAACCAGTGTCATGACATACGATGCATATGGTAGTCGGCTAGAGGATGCATTCGGGAGGTGTGTAATGGTGTTTTGGCTTGAAATCGCTGTCGCGTAAAGCGTCCGAGGGTGAAAAGGGTGCCAGGAGTGTCCAGAGGTTGACCGGGAGGGCTGGCGCGATAGGATACAATGCAGGCTAGGGAAAGCGCGGAAGGAAAGTGAGCAACGTACCTGCTGGAGGCATCTTTTTCTCTTCTCCTGGTGACGGGGTGTTCTTTGGATGACGGCGACTTGGAATAGCGGGATTGTGGGTCGGGTGATGGGAGGAGGTTGAAGCAGGGGCTGGCGAGGGTGTTGCTGGAGTGAGAAGAGAGCTTGCTTGGCGTGCCTGGGTTGTGCTTATGCTTGGGCCTGGGAGGAGAGCTCGAGTTTCCGGTGCGCGCAGTAGACCAAAGACGCAGTTGCGCTAGTCAGTAGGGCTGAACAGCTTTCCCCAGCTGTGCAAGTCTGGAGAAACCCCAAACCCCGCGCCTTTGCTCAACTTCGTCCGTTATGCTGTTTGCATGCATGCCTCTGGCCTCCATATCTCGATTTCATCATTTTATCCATGGCTATCCGTTGAGTAAAAGCGTTTGAGGCTCCAGTGCCGCGTCTCACACCTGCTTAGCATTAACTGCACTTAACGTCCGTCACCGGGAACCGAGATCCACCGTCTAGCAAGACAGGGGACGATACAAGCAGTCCCTACAGAGTACTTCTTGCCTAGCTCACAGCCGAGTCCTGGGTATGGGTGAAAAGGTCTTAGAGCACACACAGACTCTACATATTTTAACTGGGTTTCTTCTTCTACTCCGTACAAGTATCACCATCTCGCTTCACCGTAACGGACGTTAGTTGTCGGGGGGGACACCCGGACACTTTACCGTAGGTGCCATTTTTCCGTCTAGATACTACCTACCATGTCGACATGCATATTATGACGCGGCCTTGCCAAGGCCAGCTGAGCCACCCCCTGCTCAACAAATTATTTATACTCTGCTTATTGTGGCTCTTTCACTGCTTTCAGCATGCCGGAACCTACACCAATGGAGTCGCCAGATTTCTCGTCCGACGAAGTCATTGGCGGCATTGGAAATAATCCGGCCACTGGAACATCTCTCGACACGAATGACAATAATTCACACCATACACCCGCCGGCAACTCTTTTCAACAGCAATCCGGTGCATCTCCCGTCGTGAGATTTTCTGGACCGTTTGGCTCGTTTGGAAGCCAAGACTCTATATCATCTCCCACTTTGAGAGATGAACCAGAAGCCCATGAGCGCTTTTCCAACAGCAACTTTATAGGTGTTCAGAATCAAAGCCAGTCAACTCCCCCTGTACCCCAAAAATGAATCGGGCTCCGGCGGCAAAATGTGGTCTCTCGAGGATTTCGCAAAGATGAATATGATCGGCTCATAAAAGCGCAAGAGAAAGCTGCCCAAGATGCACTGCGTACAGAGGAACGCCGCCTTAGGATGCAAGCGCAAGCTCGTCAAGAGGTAAATTATGGATGGCCTCGGATTATGCAAGATGGTTTTCGGAGATATATGGGATTACCGGCTACTGCATCCCAAAACGCTACAGTAAGTACCAAATCCAGCCAAAGGAGCTTTAGAAATACTCGGAGTAAGACCGACAACGAGATTATCAGTCTCAGGTGTTTGTGCCTATGCAACAAGCACAACAGTTGTCAACAGCAACGCGGCAGATGTTTCAAGAACAGACGGGGACAGTTTACCAGTTTGGTCAACAACCGTCGCAGGAATTGCAAGATCATGCCCTACCTATATCGCCAAATCTAAGGGAAGAATTGCAAGACTCAACCTGCTCTCAGAGAAGAACGACAATCGTGAGCGGAAAATGGAGACAAAAAATAAAGAGATATACGGCGTCAATGCCATCTTTTGCACTGGATGCACAGCCAACTGAGTTGACGCATACGAAAGCTATTGCGCCATCTGCTTTGGATGATAAGAATACCGGGACTGGATCCGCAAGATCGGAGGAGTACTCGCCGAGCCCAAGCAATGCGGCTAATTTATATACGACTGAAACAGAAGCTTCCAGAGTATCTTCAAATAATGATCTGGTCACAGATGCGTCTCAACGGCAAAACGGCCTGACGTATCAACCTGTTCAGTCAAGCAATGAGCAGCTTAATTCACAGCAGCCTCTGAATATTGCACAGCGCCAGAGGCACATAACAAAGGATGATTCGACAGGTTCAATCCAACCACAAGAACTCAGCAAGGAAAAACCAAAAGGAGTTGAGACGCAATCACATGTGCAGAGTAACGTAGGAGAGGGCGGGTTTTTCCGCAAAAGAGTCGTAATTCCGGTGAGTTGTTTCTAATCAAAATGTCCCTGGCCTCAGCATCCGTTATGCGGAACTCGATGGATTGGGCTGCAGATAAATGCAAGGTTTCGCTGCTTGGCCATGCTCAAGAGACTTATCTACACTAGCTTGTGCGAGACTTTTTATGCTATAATCTGAACTGCTTTACTGTACCACAAGTGGGAAGGACTTTTGGGCGGCTTTAAGGCGGAAAAATAAATTAAGATAGTGACTAATTCGAACAGATATCGAAGACATGCCCGAAACTCTTCCGCAGAAAAACGCAGAAGCTACACAGAGCTCCAAACGAAGAGGCCAGCCTCATGTCTGGAATGCTCTTTGCCGGCTGGGAGAGCTCTCCCCAATCACATTCCGGTCATACAGACCAGCAGACCCTTCGATGTATAGATCCTGAGTCGCTGTGCTCCAATTGTGACCACGGAAGCAGCATTCCTAACGCCGTATTCGAGTATCCATTGTTGCAGGAGCTGACACAGATACGTTTGTTGCGCATAAAGCCTGGAAAATTGGGTGATCCGCTGGTTTGCGAGCTGTACCCTATAACCATGGATTCGGATCCAGAGTACGAAAGTCTTTCATATGCTTGGGGCGACAAAACCATAACCGTAGAGATTGAATGCCAAAAAAGCCGAATGAACATAGCACATAGCCTACATGACGCGCTCCAACGGATTCGGGATCGTCACGAGGATCGAGTAGTTTGGGCCGATGCTATATGCATCAACCAAAACGACGACAAGGAGAAGGGTCATCAAGTCCGGATGATGCGCTCAATCTACAAAAGGGCTAAGAAGGTGCTCGTGTGGCTCGGTCCGGACGAGTTGCAACAGGCGCTACCAGTGTTTGCCGTTGCCGTTAGGGTGGCGCAGAAGGACTTCAGCACCGTCCCGCAACCCGGCGACCAATTGTGGGAGTCGTTCGCAGCACTCTTTGGACGAACTTGGTTCTGGCGACTTTGGTGTTTGCAAGAGATCGCTCTTGCCGCTTCCGCTGAAGTCATGTGGGGTGCGGCAAAGGTTTCCTGGGAACACCTAGGCTTCACGGCAGCCTGGATACGAACAACTAGTTACCAAGTCATGCGATGCCATCCGATGGAGGGCGTTTTCAATGCTTGTCTGATGTACTCCATGTCCGGCAGCAATATCTACCCTGAGCCAGTCACGTTTCTTCATCTTATGAGCCTTACTCGCCAATTCCAAGCCTCGGATACAAGAGACCGCATCTATTCTCTCCTCGGTCTTCCTACCACGGACGCAAACCCCGATGAGGGAGATCTGTTTGTGGAACCAGACTATACAATAACTACATCAGAGCTGTACGAGTTGTTTGCCAGGAAAGTCCTGGAGACTTCACAGACGCTGCGAATACTTTCAGCAGTTCAACACGGGCCAGAAGTAGAGCAAACGATGCCGTCCTGGATCCCGCAATGGGACCGCCTCTTTACGCACGCTCTGGCTCCTGCCGAGTATATTCTACTGAAAAACCACTCGGCAAGCATCGGTCTGCCAACATCTCAGTTGAGGCTCGAAGAGTCGATTCTCTTCGCTGAAGGTATCGAGTTTGACAGCATTGTCAGTATATCCGACACCTTCCCCGATAGTACCGCTTTTTCCACGGAGCTATGGCGCATCGAACGTCTCTGGAGGACAATGGTTTTCCCGCTCAGAAAATATCCCAGCGGCACTGACCTCAGCACAGCATTTTGCTGGACCATCACCGCCGCAAAAGACTGGTACGGCATGTTAATCGAGGACAAGGACACCGAATCTCACCTTGAAGATTTCGCAGCGTTCCAGCGTCAGCACTTCTCTCAGCCAGTTACTGAAGGTCCGGGGGACCGCGGAGACGTAGACCGCTTTGCCGAAGCGGTGTCGAATGCTTGTATTTGGCGCCGCCTCTTTGTAACCCAGAAGGGGTATATAGGCATCGGGCCGCCGTGCTTACGCGAGGGAGACGTGGTGTGCGTCCTAGCTAATGCGATTGTGCCGTTTGTGCTTAGACAGAACGGGCCTTATCACAAGCTTGTGGGTGAGGCGTATGTGCATGGGATTATGAATGGGGAGGCTTGTCGACGGCCACTGTGGCAGAGGGTGGAAGTAAGGCCGTTTTGGTTGAGTTAAAGAGGGTGTCGGACAATGTACCTCGTCATAGAGTAGAGATCAAGTGACGCGATCATGAGTGAGACTGGAGGTGCAGGTGAATGACGAGTGGTTTAGGGCGCGTGCCCACGTTGTTTGTTTGTTCTAGGGCTGAGTTTGAGAGGGCGGTGCCGGGTAGCGACCTCGCAGCACAGCAGCGACGTCGTCGTTACTTGCAGATATAACTAGGTAGGATTCAGGGAGGGACAGGGTATATAGGGATTTGGCGATGGGATGGCGAGCGACGCAGGGGGAAGGGCGCCAAGTGCTTGTGCGGGTATAAGTCTCACACGAGGCAGAGAGAGGCTCACGATAGACATCACGACGCACGCCAACACACCTGGGCATGCAGTTTTGTTGGCAGCAGTGTGATCAGAAGGCGCACAATCCGACAAGCGTACAACCTACGTAGCAGTGAAAATCGGATTGCTCGGCAACATCCGAGCGGGAAGAACGACCTACCCTCCATCGCAGCCTCATTTTTCTCGTCGATGCGACTGCTCGACGACGACGACGCACGGTAGAGCCCGCAATCGCCAGGCCCGCCCTCTCCACACACGGCTTGTCGGTCGCCTCAGCTCCCTCTGCACCTCGAGCGCCTTCTCCGCGCGCTTCGTCCCAACGCCCGTGCCTGCCGTTGGAGCTACTGCAGCTCCACAGGTAGGCCGCTCTTTTTCAAGACGGCGTCCATCAAGAAGCGTAAGCTCGCCCAAGACCCTCCCGACGAAAACTCGTCCCATCTGCCGGCGCCGCTCAGCACCTCTGCATCGCCGCCCTCTTCTCCCCACCCGCCGTCCGTGGGAAGCCGCTCCTCCGCCTCACCGCCGCGCTACATACCGCCACACCTGCACGACGAGGTTTTTGAGTCGTCACCAGACGACAGCACCAACACCGCCGGGAGCTCGCCCACCGACGCCTACGCCGGCCTGACCCTGTCAACCGCTGGGGACCGCCGCAGCTCATCCGAAGACACGCCCTCCAAGACGTCATCCACGCAGCCCGCGACCCTCCTCCGCTCCGAGCCCCGTGCCGTCTCGCCCGCAAAGCGCTCCGCCTCCGAGATGACGGGCGAGGACGATAACAAAGACCACATGGACATGGACGACGGCGCTGTGAGGGACTCGTCGGTGGACATGCTCCGAGACGAGCGGACAACTGTCGAGGCCAACGGGAATGCTTCGAGCTCCGACACGACGACGGCAACCTCGAACAATGAGTCCAACACAGTCAGCACCTCGGCCACGAGTGAGGCCGGCCCCTCACCCTCGACCTCGGCGCAAAAGCCTGCCAACGACGTGCCTGCCATCGACGATCAGGTTTCGCAGATCATGGCCATAAACGCCAAGGAGCTTGTAGAGGGTCAGAAGGGTTATGTTGTCTCAATGTGGTGGTTATCAAGAGTTTTGTCAAGGGTTTCGGACAGCAAGCAATTCGGATCGTTTGACAAGTCGCGGTCTGAAGGGGATATTGGCCCAATCAATAATACAGAGATTTATGACGAAGGTATGCCCGCTGGCACACACAAATATGTCGTGGGACATGGTAGCTGACTGCGTAAAGATTACCTTGCCGATGAGAACGGTGATATCGCTGATGAAAATGGCCTTCCGTTTATTCCTATCAAGCCCAACCTTACTTATGGCGATGACTTCGAGATATTTCCTGAGGAGGCCTGGAGGCTGATGGTGCAATGGTATGGTGTCAAGCAAGGCAATCCGCCCATTGAGCGCTATGTACGCGATACTGCGCCTCCTGAATCACCTACCAAGAACCTGCAGTACGAAGTTTATCCTCCTTTCTTTACGATCCGCAAGCTGCGAAACGGCTCTGAGCCCATGTCTCATCAACAACTGAAGGAGAACCAGTCGAAAGCGATCAGACTGCTCTCTAGCCGCACGGAAAAGTTCCAAAAATTCCTCAAGAGAGCTAAATCGGAAGCCAGTATTCCTCTAACTACAAAGGTGCAGGTGTGGAGGATACTTGAGCCCATTCAGGCCGACACGGCTGCTCCGCAGGAGAGTAAGCAGACAGATGTTCTCACACCGGCTACGTCGAGGAGCGGTTCGCCTGCAAGGTCATCCTCTGTGTCACTCGTGATCGACATGGCTACTTTTACTTCCATGACCGAGGGCGTCCAACGGGAGATGATCGATGCCAAGGATGAGACAAACAACCCAAAGTACAACGGTAGCGCCAAGATGGAGATCGTTGGCCTTAACTCGAGCCAGGTATTGATTTTGGAGGAGCAGATTGGCGGTCCTGGCGGAGGGGAGTTTGTCTCTGCAAACGCCCGAGGGAAGCTGATCAAGCATGGGGCCTCGGCCAGTGAGGGCAAAAACGTCGATCAGAAGAAAGCGTTGGACAGTGGACGTAGCAGCCCTGTTCCTGGTCCAATGACGAGAGGTCGGGCAAGGAATGGAAGAACTCGAGGAACTACCGGTCTTTCAAACCTTGGAAACACTTGCTACATGAATTCAGCCTTGCAGTGCATTCGCAGTGTTGAGGAGCTGACCATGTACTTCATGCGTAAGTCATATTTTTTCATTTCACATGCAGCCGCTGACTAAGAATAGAACAAAAGTTCAAAGAAGAGTTGAACCCGGACAACCCGCTTGGTTACGGTGGTTCCATTGCAAAATCCTACGCTGGTTTATTGGCGGCGCTTTACGATGAGGCCGCCCCTTCATCATTCTCTCCAAAGAACTTTAAGTATGCTCTGGGAAGGGCACAGCCAATGTTTTCAGGTTACGGCCAGCAAGATTCCCAGGAGTTCCTTAGCTTCTTAGTTGATGGTCTTCATGAGGATCTGAACAGGATTCAAAAGAAGCCTTACATTGAAAACCCGGATTCCGAGGATAATACGCACAAGGACCCTGAAGCCATCAAGGCATTGGGCGAGAAGTACAGGGAGAACCACCGCGCCCGTAACGACTCGGTGGCCGTCGACCTCTTCAACGGATTCTACAAGAACACCATGGTCTGCCCCGAGTGCGATAAGGTCAGCATTACGTTCGACCCGTACTCGTCGCTTACCTTGCAGCTCCCTATTGAAAAGAACTGGCAACATACCTTCAACTTCGTGCCCTTGCGCGGAAAACCCATCCAAATTGTTGTTGACATTGAGCAAAACAAGCCGTTCAGCGCGGTCAAGGAGTTTATCGCGGCACGTGTGCCAGACCTCGACCCGAAGCTATCCGTTTGCGTGGAAGTTTACAACAACAAGTTCTACAAGGTCTTCGATGACAAGAAAGCGATATCGGAACAGAACATCAGTGACCGGGATGATCTCTTCTGCTACGAATTGGACCTGATCCCCACCAACTGGCCGTCGCCTAAGAAGACCAACAAGGCTCGTTCAATGTTTGGCAACGCGTCTGATGATGAAGATCTCACGGACGGCGATTCTCCTTTGGCGGATCGCATTATGGTGCCCGTGCTTCATCGCGCACAACATGGATACAACAAGGGGATGAAATTGTGGCCTTTCTACATTGTGTTGACGCGTGAGGAAGCCAGGAACTTCGATGAAATCCACCGGAAGGTAATTACCAGGGTCGCTACTATGACAACGAGGGATATTCTTTCGGAGGACAGCTTGAACTCTCGCATTTTTGATTCCAAGAACGGTTCGGACACCGTCATCACCACGGAGGAGGACGCTTCATCCACGACCGATGGACGGGTACAAGCGAACTCTGTTGAGGGTGATGAAAGCATTGTGGACGTTACGATGACAGAGTCGAGCGATGCAGACAAGACCACCGCTGCTGACGATAACGCTGATGACACCGTTGATGACGACGTTACCATGCAAGAACAGAGCTCCGTACCAGAAGTTCTAAAATACGGCAGCTACATTCCTCCCGAACTTCAGAGGCTATTCACCATGAAGTATTACAAGGCTGGCAACGAGCTGCTTCCCACCGGTTGGACTGGCCTGGACAACACCCGAGAACTCCCAACCATCGCCTCTCGTATGCCTGTTTCGCAGAGCCGCCGGTCCTCATTCCAATCGAATGCTAGCCATGGTAGCCGCGGAAGCCGCGCGAGCCATCGCTCTGATACGCCAGAGAGCGAGGAGGGCGAGGACACACCACAGTTCTCCAACAACTCCATGGACTTTTCGGAGGTTCAGAGCGAGGATGAACTGGCACCTATGACCACGAACAAATTCGCCAACCGCCAGAAGTTCAACAAGAACCGCGACCGGAAGACGAAGGGCAGGAACAAGAAGATGACAACATACTCGCGCAAGGGTGCACAAAAGCGTGAGCGTCATGCGGAAAGAGCTACTTCTGAGCCCGTCTCAGAGCCCGATGGCAACCCTGCCCTGATCCGTTTGGGTGAGTTGATGGTCTTGGACTGGGACACTGACAGCTTCGATGCTCTCTTTGGTGGCCGCGAGTCGGATAAGAACGACATGCGTGGTGTCGACTCTATGAGGGTTATGGAGACCCTTGAAGACCCCGAGCTCGACGAGAAGAAGAGGCGGCGGGCTGCCAAGAAGAAGTCCGGTATTACGCTTGAGGACTGCTTTGCTGAGACGGCGAAGACTGAGGTCTTGTCTGAGGAAAACGCTTGGTACTGCAACCGCTGCAAAGAGCTTCGTCGTGCTAGCAAGACGCTCGAGATCTGGACTGCTCCAGATATCCTTGTTATCCACCTGAAGCGCTTTGGTGCCAACCGTGGTTTCAGAGACAAGATTGACATTCTCATTGATTTCCCCATTGAGGGTCTCGACATCAGCGACCGCGTCGGACTCAAGGAGGACAAGTCGCTGGTCTATGACCTGTTCGCTGTGGACAACCATTTCGGCGGTCTCGGCGGTGGACACTACACTGCTGTGGCACAAAACTTCTACGACAAGAAGTGGTACGACTACAACGGTAAGCAGAAAGTCTTCTTCTCTGCATAGCTACTTTGCTGACAAGCCACAGATTCCATGGTCAACCAAAAGTCGCCTCAGGGTGTGGTCAGCAGCAGTGCGTATCTGCTCTTCTACCGCCGGCGACAACCCGAGCCCTTAGGTCCAGCATACCTGCAACAGATAGTGCGCGAGGCCTACGCGGCGCCCGACCCGAATGCGGTGTCGGGAAACGGTCAGCGTCTCGGCTCAGCCTCCCCGACTGGGTCTTCGAGCGGCTTGGGCGCAGCCCCGCACGGGGCTGGTTCGGCACCCGGGACGATGACGACGACGACGGAGATGACGGGGACTTCGTATGAGAACGAGGAGGCGCCGCCGCCGTACGGGGCAGACGAGGAGGACGAGGGCGTCAGCATGCCGGGGCTCAGCGGGCTGCTGGCCGAGGACTCGGCGCCGCAGTGGAGCTTTGAGCACTTGGAGCAGAAGCCGAGCCGGCGCGCCGGCAGCGACACGGACGTCGAGTCGGGCGTCGATGCGGCGAGCGGGGTTGCGGCAGGCCTGGACGGCAGCGACGCGGGCAGCATGGCGGACCAGCAACGCCGCCTTGAGGCGGACTTCGCTTCCGATGTGGACCCCGACCCTTACCAGAGCGGCAACGGTAACGTCACGCCCGCTGACTCGGAGGGCGTCGTCAACCTGAACGTGCATCCGGGCGTGCCGGAGCTGGCGGGCACAGAGGAGGACGACGGGCCGGTGGCGGAGGTGCGCGTGGATGAGGATGAAGGTGCCGCGGCGGTGGCGACGGCGACGGCGACGACGACAGCGCCGGCGTCGGCAACGGCAACGGCGGCAGACAATAGCACTAGCGCCGATGGTAACGACAATGATAAGACGGCGAAGACGGAGTAGGTCATGACAGGACAGGACAAGGACAAGGACAAGGACCTAGGGGCGTTAGATAGAAGAATAAGAAGACGAAGAAGAAGACGAACAGGAAGAACAAGAAGAACAAGAAAGCAAGCAAGTCGTGAGGTTTTGTGCGTGCTGCATACCCGCCTGGCTGGGGTTGAGGTTGAGGTCCCCTCTTCTCTTTTTCTTTCTCTATGATATCTTTTTCTCTTGGATGATGCGAGAGGGGTGGCGTGAGAAAACGGAAAAGAGGGAGACTCGAGAGGAAAGAAAAGAAAAGAGATATGCTGGAAGTCCGCATTGCTGCTGCTGCTACAAGCGGCGGTCAGTCTGTCTATCTCTCATCGTCACGGCCTACCTACCTCACCTCACCTCACATCACTTCAACGACCTCACCTACCCAAACACGCCTTCAAACACGCACGCACGCACGGCCTCCTTCCCATGCCATGTCATGACATCCGTACCCGACGCGGACGGAATCAGTCGACTAGTCAATCAGTCTGTCTAGCTTCTTGTCGTTATTATCAGTTACAGTTACCGTTACCGGACATTGTCGTTGTCGGCGTCAATGTTGTTGTTATTGTTCATCGTTATACATTGTTTTCGAGAAGAAGACGCTTTTGTTTCCGCTAGTGGGTGGGCGCGACGTGGGATTGTGTTGTGTGTTGTGTGTTGTGTTGTGTGGCACGGCGTGCACGGCGTGCATGGATGGACGGATGGATGCGTGGGTGAGTGGTGGGTGTGCTGATTTTATTATCTCTGCATGCATGGAGGAGTGCGCGGGCGAGTCGGTTTGTGGTTTTGTCGGTGCGTGATGGGCAGATGCGATATAAAGACGAAGACGTAGGGGGGCGAGAGCTGTGATGTGGAGGATTAAGAAGTGCGTAGCTGGCAGCATAGGAGCACCGATTGCTTGCGAGCTACCGCTACCACTTTACTGCCTACCACAGGTGCCTGCATATCGCTATATCACATCACTACCGTCGTCGCGGCAGAAAAGACGGAAAAGAAAGAGTAGTCGTAGTTAGACTTGCATGCTGAGGCAGTATGGTGAGATAAACAAACGTATGTCACTGTGATTTATTTTGATATCGATTGAAGCTTGCCTGTTGCATATCACGGTTTTTACGGGGTGATAACTTTGTTGTAGATGCAGCGCTGAGTGAGGTCTGTCTGTTTGTCTGTAGCGAACAAATTAGTGGTTAAAGCTTTACCTCGTATGTAAGACAGACATTGCTACCGCACACTTAGCGGAATACCCCAATGACCAGGCCATGAAGAAAGAAAGAAGAAGAAACATAAAGGGCGATACACTCGTTAGTATACTCAGAGCCTGTCGAAGGGACATGGAGCAAGCAGTCTCAGTTCAACTCCATACTCTCAATCACCAACCGACCACATACGTGACCAAAAGCCCCTTTAATTGAGACAGTTACGTCCAGAAGCACCCAAAAATGAAGAAACAAAAATTCCCTCCCGGTCAGCAGCACCCCTTCCAAGTCCTTCTCCGTCTTCCAACCCCTTATGCTCCCCCCCTCTAAGTCTTCCTCTCTCACTCTCTCCTTCCTCCTCACACGCATAGAAAAATAAAGAAAAGAGGAAGGAGGGTCGTCGTTTTCATGCCTCTGCCAATTGCATATCCCCACCCGGAAAACTCGAGTGGGAAGAACCAGCCAAATCCACCAATTACCAACGCCAATAAAACACCCAACCCAATCAATCCCAGCATTTTAGCGCGCGTGGCTCGCGGCTCGCGGCCCGGGGAAGTAGTAGTGATGATGATATAGAACAACCAGAAACGAAAAGACCTTGGAAATTCCACGCAAGCGAGTCATCGGGAGAAGCAGCAGAGGAATTAGTCCCCCAGGCCATAAACCCAAACATGGCTCATCCAACTCGTGCTTTCGGCTTAGAGCACAAGCGGCGCTTGCGGGTAATATACATGCTTGGTAACCGCCAAGACACGGCGGATAAAGCTGTTTCGTGCGCTGCAATTGCAGACCAAAGCAAAAGGAAAAGAGCAGTGCCTTAGTCCTTGACCTTAGCCTGCCTTTTTGCGGTACCGATGTGCGTGTTGTGCACCTATCCAGAGGTTAGTCAACAAAATCTCTAAGTCTAAAACATAAGGGTAATACCTTAGTAGCGAACTTCAAGCTCGTCAGCGTCTCGTGCAGGTGGCCCTGTAGCGGGCTAATCATGACAAACATGAGTGTCTTCGAGTTGCCGCCAAGAGAGTATTGCAGCAAGTACGTGAGCTTGCTGTTGCGGTAAGGCACGTGGCCACCCTCTTTACCTTGACCCAGGGCACCGATGACGTCGCCCAGACAGCTCAAGCTTCGGTTGATGTTTTGCGTCTCCTTTAGGCGATCGCCAGTAGCGCCGGAATGGCTCAGACGCTCTGAACCTGCCAGGTCGACAAGGTTAAGCGTGCCCTCGCTCCTCTCGCCCGTAATGCTGTTGCTACCCTTGAGCTTGAGGATGAAAACGCTGTGCGAGCGAGATGAGCGTGAGTTGGCCATTGTCGCTGCTACGCTCCGGTTCTTGGCAGAGTTGCTAAGCATCTGCTCAACCATGTCCGGGGTATCAAGTGGCACCGTTGTAATATCCGTGATCGTAGTCTGCTTCTTCGCAGGGTCGTGGCGGATCTCGTGCTTTTTCTTGTCGAACTGATGTGCGTCTCCCAGCAGATCGTTAAGGTTTTCGTTATAAACTTCAACAAACTGGCCCTCCATCTTGTACGTCCATCCCTTCTCTTCGAGCCCCTGGGCAGTCGAGTAGATCTGAGCGACGGCACGAGGAATCATACCATCGAGAGAAGACATCGTGTGGGTCTTGCCGGAACCGGTTTGTCCATAGCAGAAGATACAAACGTTGTAGCCGTCCAGAGCGGATTGAACCAGCTGGCTGATTTCCTCAAAGACTTCGGCGTTCTGCGCACGAGGTCCGAAAACGCGATCGAAAGCAAAGGGGTTCGTAGACCTCGTAATATTGCCCATGGCACTCTTCTGCTCCGGGCCGGTAATGACGACTTCTTTACTGTCCGCCTGAGCATCCGGGTAGGCAATCTCGGCGGCGGAATTGCTTTCGTCGCCAAGTGGAGGACGGACACGGCAGAAAACACGGATGTTGCCTTTCAGTTCCTGAACCTGGTTGTGCAGCTTCCGACGAAGGGTTTCTTCGGCCCGCAGTTTAGCTTTTGTCTCCTCGGCCGAGTCGATGGCTTCCTGCATACGCTTCTGCAGGTCGGTGAAGGCCTGAGATTGCGATTTGTTGTCAGATTGAAGGAAGTCAATCTTAGCCTTCATGGCGCTGTTTGCAGATTCGAGGGTCATGGTGTTAGAAGTGGCTTCAGAAAGCTTGTCTTGGAGACTCTTCTTGAGCGTCCTCTCCCTTTCCAGGTCGGATTTGACTTCTCCCAGTTCATGGCGGAGTTCCTGTGCCGCACGTTCCCTCTTTTCGTTGTCCACATCAATGTTCTGCTGGGCAAGTGCCGTCCGCGTCTGCAACTCTGAAAATTCCTTCATCCGCTGCATCCGCTCATTTTCCATCTCTGCTCTCAGAACCTTCTCGAGGTCAGCCTTCTCCTCCTTGTGCAGCCTGGTCAGTCGGTCGGTTTCATCGCGCAACTCTCTGCGCAACTTGTCTGATTCATCAGCAGCATCCCGCTTGACACGGTCGAGTTCTCTCTGATGCTGGTCCCGCGCATCTTCCAACTCATTGCGGAACTTCCTTCTCATATCATCTGTCTCAAAAGTAGCAGTCCTCTTTGTCGTCTCCAGTGCCGTCTCGGAAGCGGATAGTTTCAGCCTTGTTTCCTCAAGTTCGGTACGCAACGTCTCGTTTCTGGTTGAAAGTTGCGCGCGGATCGTCTCGAGCTCGTTGACTGCAGACACCAAGCCATTGGTTAACCCGAGTGATCTTGATGTGGACATGTAATGTATGTCCAGAAGCTCTTGAACCAAGCCATGGGGTAAAGAATCAAACATACTTCTCGTTTTGTGTACGTCGATTTGCTCCTTCATGCTCTCGCCCTTCGTAGTCGAGGTCGCCATTTGGTCCTTGAGCTGACCATACAAACTCTCGATGTCTTCGAGGCGGCCCTTCGTGTCCCATGCTATATAAGGAGCGCGCAAGTTAGAGTCTTTACTTAAAAAGGGGGTAGTTGGTTCTTTGGAGGGAGATCTCGCGCGTCTGCGCGACTGGGTAGTGGGTGTAGAAGGTATAGGTGGCTGTTGGGGTGCAAGGTATGGCTGTGACTTGAGTCTGGGTATAAGAGAAGGTGTAGGTGGCTGAACATCAGGCTCCTCCGGGATCATGTCCTGCACTTGACTCGACTTTGGGACGAGAGTCAAAGCTTTGAAAGCAGTGCTGAGGGACGGTTCCCGGGAAGCCTTGTAGACAGCGCGTGGAGGCTCTGAATTTGAAGGGTGATAGGGTTGTGATTTTTCGAACATCTGAGCGGCGCGGCCATCCTGCGAGACCACCAGGTAGTTGCCTTGGCTGTCATAGCATCCACGTTGCGCTCTGTTCTTGGTGGGCTTGATGGTGTCGTCAAAAGTTGAAACAGAAATAGGCACTTTACCCTTGCGCTTTCCGAGTGATGGCGGGTCATTCGTATCTAGAGCAGTAGCTGGACGAGGAGTCTGTGATTTAGTCCGCGAGTGCGACATTGAAGTGTGGGGACGTTTAGACGTGGCTGGTCGGCTGCCAACGCTGTTGGTGAGGGACGTGTTGCGAGAGGAGGCGGTCGAGCGCGTCGAGGCGGCGGAGAGCGACGACGAATGCGATCCATTGCGGTATCCTGCTGATGTGGTAGCTTTGACTGCGCCATTCACTGGGCGTGAGCTGGGCGGAGCAGCAAGGACACCGGCTATCTCGCCTGCCCGCTCCGCCAATGTCTTTCGCTTGGGCGCTGGCTCTGGCACTGTAGATGGTGTGAGTCGCTGGTATACTGGCCGGATGGGTTGCTTTGACATACGGCCGGACGCCTTGTGCTTGGTACCGCTCAAGGCCGGGGGCATTGCGCGGGCGTTGTTGTCGGAGGCGGAGATTTCGACAAGGCCGCGAGTGAGCCCCGTGGCGGGCGCAGGAAGTTTACTGGGAGGGCGGATGCCGGAGGACTTGGGAGCCTGGGTCGGAAGCATCAAAGTCAGCGCGGAAGAGCGGCGCACGAGGGGTGCTTGCGGCGAGCCTACCGAGTTCTCGTGCGATTCCATGAGGAAAGAGCGAAACCTTTGAAGGAGGACTAATGAACCAAGTCGCAAGCAAGCCAGAGTTGTCTAAGAATCAATCCCACATGGCATTGGGCGTCAAATGGCTGGGTGGTGGGCGATGGTGCGGAGGAGTGGATGGTCTGTCTATGCACCGCCGGTCGATCTGTTTGTGTTTACCTACGTCCGTCGTCACGTGCAGCTCCCCCCGGCCCATGCAACTGGCGCAACCAAGCAACCAGCCCTTTCACATGCGCCCGTTGCCAGCTTTCTTCCCTCTCTCTTCTCTTCTTTCCTCGCCCATGGCCTGCTGACAACACCCCTCATCGCCATGGAGAAGTACTCGCAGTACCGCGACAGAGGTACCTACCTCCCACATATACTCTTCTTGTGCCGTGCCTAACTCTGACCGCGACAGGTTCCGGCATCGCGCCCTTTTTCGCCGTCCCCACGCAGCCGTCCGGAGTCGCTCTGCCCTTCCACTTTTTCCTCTTCGTGTGTCGCGTGCCTCTGCTGCTTACTGCCTCGGCTGTATATTTCCTGCTGCTGAGCTGGCTGCCCGTGGGCTCCTTGATCAAGAAGGCGGCTCTATGGCTTATGCTGGGCATTCCCGGCGTGTGGTGGATTGACTTGCAGATTGATGGTGTGAGACGCGGGTCTGTAAATCCCTCCTCGCAAACACATAAACCTGCTGACCCGCCATTACAGCTCCCTCGCGAAGCACGACAAAAACCGTTTGCCGCATCCTGGCAGCATCATCGCATCGTCATTCACGTCACCACTTGACACGCTCTACCTAGCCACCATATTCGACCCTATTTTCACCATCTCCTACCCCTCAACCCGCAGTGTGCAACGTATATCGCTCTTCCGCGCATTACTTCTCGCCTTCCAGCACCCGGTGGAAGTCCCGCCTAAAAATGCGAAACTTACCACTCTCGCAAAGCTTCTGGCGCAGAATCCGAGTGCAACGATAGTCGTGCTGCCCGAGTGCACAACCACAAACGGGAGGGGGATTTTGCCTTTCAGCCCTAGTTTGCTGACGGCCCCGGCTAAGACCAAAATATTCTCCATCAGTTTGCGTTACACGCCTGGGGATGTGACGACACCCATCCCGGGATCCTACCTGCAGTTCTTGTGGAATCTGTGCTCCAAGCCTACCCACTGTATCCGTGTCCGCATAGCGGAAGCTATGTACAACAACTCCGCCTCGGAGAACTCAGCCTCTACTAGCGCGCGGGCAGCCTCGCCCCAGCCAGGCTACCATGTCAAGGCAAACAGCCTGGAAGGCATGGAATTCGGTGAGCCTGTCGCGGATGCGGATGGAGACTTGAACGCAGAGGAGAAGCAAGTCCTCGACCGCGTAGCTGAGGACCTGGCACGTCTAGGCCGGGTCAAGCGCGTTGGTCTTGGCGTCAAGGAGAAGTCGGATTTCGTCAAGGCGTGGACGAAGAAGAGGAGGTGAACTGGAGTCGATATTCTTGCTTAAAAAGCGGGAATAGTGGCGTCTTCTTCGATATCCGGATAAGTCTTGATTCGTTTCTTTGCAAAGTAAACTATTAGCTCTAACAAGCTGCACATACGAACGAGGTTCAATCCTAAAATGTAAGTTATGATCATTAGAGAAAAATCAAACCGCCAATAGTTTAAACATTCAGATACGGCTGTGACAAGGAAATACAGTTAAGGTGTTTATAGTATGTGTGTGCTCTAGGACCTTTTTACCCATATTTAGGATTTAGGCTTGTAACTAGATAAGGAGTAGTCTAGGGTGGACGGTAAGAGATGTTGGGTAACGGGAGCATACACTCTAAGATCTCCTCGCTTATATCCAAGACTGGACATATAGCTAGGTAAGAAGTATTCCATGGGTGCTGCTTGTGTCGTTCCCTATCTCGCTAGATGGTGAATCTCACTTGACTGCAACGGATTGTGTATCTATATACTTATATATCCATAGGTATATAAGCTTGATCCAACTCCGCCTCTAAGAAGTACTACCGTTCATAGGTGTTCACCTCTATAAAAACGCCTTCAAAGCCAGCACCAATGCCGCCCAAGCTCTCAGACAAGAGCCTCCTCCCTCCCGCCCCATCACTACCACCACCACCAACCTCACTCAAAGCACTCCTCCCCAAACCACCCCCAAAACCACCATGCCAAGCAACACCAGCACCAGCGCCCCTGGCACATGGCTTCCAGCAGCAGAGCCCATACTAGTCGTCGTCGCCGTTGCGCTCGCAGGCACCGGCTTCGCCGGCCCAACCACATACAGCGTGGCCAAGCCGTTCGGATACACGCCCGTCGTGTAGCTCACGCCTCCATGCTCCGCTCCCAAACCCCTCGTCTCGGTCTCCGTCTCTGTCGTCTCTGCCATTGTCGCAGACGCAAACGCAGTTGCAGTCGCAGTAGCAAACGCAGACACAGACTCCGTCCCCGTCCCCGTCCCCGTGGTCGTCGTCACGCGAGGCAAAGGCTCCCCCGTCGGCGTAATGACGGCAGTGACGACGGACGTGATACCGCTAGGGAGGATATTCGCAGAGGGGTCGTAGCTATAGCGGGACGCCAGCGTCGCGACAGCCGTGATAGCGCCTGTGAGTGGAGGAGAATGAGAATCATAGCTGGTGCCAGAGCCGAGGATTTCGGTCGTGAAGTCCAGGAGTGCGAGAAGGAAGAGGAAAGCGTTTGGGTCTGCGGATGTCAGGTATTAGCCTAGCCCAATCTAGTAAGAGGGGAAAGGCCACAAGAGAGAGTTATTGAGGTATGTAACGACGTACCAGGCGAGCGGCAAAACCCCCACAACGCCCAGTTCACGCTGTCGAGGCTCTCTCCAGGCTCACCAGCCGCACGCAAGCACTCCGCGCACAGCGACCACGCATCCGCCTGCGTCGTTCCTGTGTCGCCACAGACGCAGTCGCGGTAGTTGCTGCTCGTGCGCTTGTCGTTCGGGTCGAGTGGGCCGCTGACACCGGTGTCCCAGCAGCTTTGGAACAGGTCGTAGGTTGCGGCGCAGCTGGCGTTGGCTGTGAGGCAGGTGGCTGCGGCGGCGGAGGCGTTGGTGGCGGTAGTGATGGAGGCGGTAGGGCGCGTGGGGTTTGAGGCTGAGGTTGCCTGGATTGGGGTGGCGTTGGGGCTGGAGCTTGGGGGGTTGGTCGTGACGTGCTTTGTGTGCGTGAGAGGCGGGGTTAGGGACTGTGTTGTGGAGGTGTTGGAGGAAGTGAGAGTGACATTACTGCTGCTGCTAGTGCAGAAGACGGGCAGACTGAGCTGGAGCATGATTGCCGCTTGGAGAAGCTGATTAGTGAGCATTTTGGTTGCGTGGGTGTCTGAGCAAGCGTGGTGAGTTTGACAAGTCTGCAGCTTAGAATAGCTGAAGGAGTAGAAGAGCGTTGACAGATATAGAGAAGTTAGACAATGCAAAGGAGTAAGCAGCTTAATGGCAGCACTTGAGTTGAGTTGAGTTGAGTTGAATTCATTTACCCTGACCCATCGCCCTGAGCGATATGCAGGCTTGGCAGCACTTGATTGATTGATTTTCTGGTTCTGAAAGCCGACGTTTCGCTTGGCTTCGGCTTTGAGTAGGGAAACACGCGCACTACTCGAAACCCGGGGTAGGAGTGCAAGTTGCGGTTCTTTCAAAGCAGAAGTGCAGACTTGCGGTGAAATCATGTGGCTTAATAAGAGCTCTTACAATGGGGAAGAGAAAATACTGGGTTGGGTGGACTTCACTTCGAGGCAGGGAAGTGTATACAAGACCTTTTGGTCAAAACACGGTACTATCACTGGTAGTCAACAACCAGAAAGGGTAATAGAAGGGTGTGACGAAGTGAAAGCACGGTAGAGAAGCGTGAGTGAGGTGGTGGCCACGGACCAATAAGAACCGAGTGTTTTCGAGTTGCTATCAGCATCAACTCAAAAAAACAAAGCTAATAGGAGTCTCAGAGTAAGAAGATAGCGTGAAAAAAGCTTGCCGTCAATCAAGACTTGCCAAGACTCAAAAGCACAGCTGCATGAGCGGTTGGCGGAAACGCCAGCTATGCTGACGCCAAGTAGGCATCATATCATGAGAAGATAGGCCCACCTCTGACAGGCCTCCCGTTTATCGCGGATAGGACCCCTGTATTCAATCTCGAAACACAAGGTGGCGACGACCTAGTGGTGGCTTTGTCAGAAATACGCGTCCGGCTTACAATGACGGGCACTTAACCAGAAAGAGCAAATGGGGGATGGAGATCTCTCTGCGGGGGACCAGGTCTTTCATATATGCGTAATGATCTTCTTGGCCGTGCATACCAAGGACAAGGGCAACAAACCATCAAGGGTGCTTTCAATTATTGGATCCGAACATGCTGCGATGTGCAAGGAAGACAAAACTCCGAAAAGCAAACCGGCCGGTACAAGTCCTGTTGATGCGACAGAGCGAAAGAAGAAGCCGAGAGAACCCGCTGCGGCAGAAGACGGACGGATGTAGAAAGATAAGAAAAGATGCAAGTGCGCGTTTGCCGAAACCAGAAGCCTTTCTGTACAGACACGCCGGGTGTGCAAATTGGTATCATGACCAGCGCGGTCGCAACGAATTAAAACGAAGAAAAATGACGACAATCAGAAAATCTCCAGGCCCTCAAACTCAACCAACAGATTCCGCTGCGTGACCCGCGGCCCGCCGTGCCGCCGCTCATAGTGTGTTGCGCCAAGATTCGCGGGCCGCGACGCGTAGACGCCCACGCGGACAGCCTTATCCTCGACACCCCAGAAGAACCATGTCACCTCTCTGAGTTTTTTCCACCCGCTGACCTCGTCCTCGTACCACACCCACAGCGCGTAACCGATGCGTTCCATTTTGATGCGCAGATCCGACCGGCGTCTTCGATGCGACGGCAGCGCCGTCAGCGCCCAATCTGCGCCGTCAGCCGTGGCGCATACCGATGTTGCGTGACAGGCGTTGTTGCTAAACTCCAGGCCGACCTTCACCCACTTGGACGCCGGAGCCGGGGCGACGTAGGCCGGGGGCGCGTCCGCGTGTACCGGGGCCGGAGCGGGCGGAGGAGGTGCTGGCCTCGCCCCGCCGATTCTTCCAGGTGGTGCCCCTGCGAATATCACTAATCCCGCCTGGTCCCATTCGAGCTCCCAGTCCGCCGAAACCGTCACTTCAGCCGCCACGAACGGGTTGCGCAGCGCCGTGAAGAGTATCGGGCAGGTCGACGTGTCACTGCTGGGAGGCTTGCGCCAGAGGTCGGTGTTTGGCTGCGCGGACAGCGTGAAGGATCCCATCCATTCCGGCACAGCCGACGTTGATACATTCAGCGCCGTGAACGAAGAGCTGTCGGGAGGCATGCCTCTCGCGCGGGGGGTAGGGGGAGAAAGGTTCTCGAGGAAGGCCGGAGAGAGAGTTCGAGTAGAAGCGAGCGCAGATCCTGCCTCTCTACGAGAAATCGACCTGTATATGTCCGACCCCGCCTTTCCTCCGAGCTCGCGAGCTTGTTCACGAATACCGGGTCTTGTGGTACGTGAGATAAGCCCTCATTCGCCTGGCAGAGTGTGGAGAGTCCAGGGTACCATAAGCTGACGCGCGAATCGCTCCGTGGCTGCCGCAGGTTTGACACGCCGTAGCAATTGGACGATGTCAATGAGATGCAATTAAGAGCAGCTGTGGGATTGCAGTAAGGGTCGCGGTACGTCGCCCGTCCGTTGTTCGACGATGTTCCGCAAATGCCTGGCAGAGAACGTGTCAATGCACGCGCCTATGAAGCCTAGTGCTGACGCTCCCCCTTCTGGCCTGATGCTTCTAGGGAAGTTGGTATAAGCTTACCGAGACAATGCTCTGTGTAACAGTCCGGTGCTGAAAAAAAAGGGGGGGCCGGATGACGGAGAGCTGGAAAGGATGAGGGCAGGCAACGGTGCAAGTGCAGACAAAGAAACGATATAAATAATCGGCAGTGCATGCGCCCCCAAAAGACTACCTCAGCCGTGGGTGTGGGCAAGCGGCGAGGAGGGCACCTCGAGCTGAGCACTAGCCGCCACCCGCACCAAGAGATGCGCACTGAACGGACGTGCGTACCATCGGGAACGATTCCACGCGGCGCGGGAGCTGGGTCGAGGGAAGAGGTGTTTGACGAAGAGATGGGAGTCGAGTTACAGCGGTGCAGGCACCCGGCGACGGCCGCTACGTGGCAGGCCTCGAGCAGCTTTGGGCAAAGGAGAAGTTGAGGGCGAAGCGCGGGCACGATGCAGCTACCGTCCGGACTCGGCTGTGCATCTAGGACAATGTCGTGAAGCTGCGGCGATGTGTTGTAAGTGTTGCACGAGCAGGGGTGCGCTCCTGCACCCTCGAGGCACAGCCGGCGCGCAACCACCGTCCAGCTCCGCACGTGATGGCCCGCCGCCATGGTCCTTCTTTCCAGAACATCCGCACAACGTCGCACTCTCTTCACCGCCACCACTCCTGAAGATCACGTGTGCCCGCGCGGTTTCATCTCGTGGGACCGCAGTGTTTGCAATATCTAGTTATTTGGCCCTGCCTGCCTGCCGCCATGCGTGCGTGGTGCATGCGCGCGCTGACCAGCTGAGAGGGAGAGATGGTCTGTATGTACCCGCACCCTCCAATACGAGGTTAATAAGCCTTGAGCCTTGAGCCATGAGCCATATGAACAAGTCGCAAGGCTGCTGCTGCTGCGTGTCAACCTCTTGTAGGTACAGGTACTCGAGTGAGCATATCTCCCCGCCAGCCGAAGGGATCGTAACCTTGTCTTTACTCTAGAGGCGGGCGAGGCGGGCGAGGCGGGCGTGGCGGGCGTAGCGGCCATGACTAAGAAGAGGCGGCAAGGCGGCTAGCTGACGGTTCGGGTTGACGGCTCGACGGCAAGCCATCGGGAATCGTTGACGGCAAGGGAAGTTGGAAAGCAAAGAAACAATCGAAGGACCTAGACCTCTACAAATAGACCTGGCTAACCCGCATCAGGCTTGAGAGATCGAGAATATGACGGCTTGACGGGGTTGAGGAGCGGATGATGACAAAAAAACGTAGAAGAAAAAGCCGTGCCTGCCGTCCATGGAAGCGAGAAATGGACGTTTGTTTGTATTTGTCGGAGTGACGGGTGACAGTGGACCTGTCGGGACTGTCGAGCCACTCGGCTGGTTGCCCGGTGCACCGCCACACATGATCAGCCACAGCCTGATTCGTTTCTTTGTTGTTGTTCCAAGAATATCCAGCACTCACATGCAAAAGCTTTTCAGCCGACCTCTCTTGTACAAGTACGAGTCCCCACCCTACGCGTACGCGTACGCACTCCCCCCCGCCACACCCAACAGCCAGCCAACTGGTTGCGCACCGACGTCATCACCTTCACTACCTTCAGCCTCAACCACCACAGCCCCAGCGGCAAAACGCCCCTCATTGGCTCGCTATTCTAAACACCTGTTCGCTCTTCCCTGCACCCTCAGGCGTTTTTCTGGGGACTCCGGAACGGGCGGAGGCTCCACTTCGGCCGGTCGACCAGTTGCCTCGTCTCTAAAGGTGGAGGGCATGACGCAGCGACGTGGCAGTGTCGTAGTGTGTCACTGTGAATAGAAATGCCCTCCCAAGCCTGGCCCGAGACGCTGCCTATATAGAGCCCTAGCAAGAGTCCCAACCTTTCAGTCCGCATCTCATCCTCCTCCTCCAGCATTCGCTTTCTCTGAGTTCCATCCAGCAGCTCTCGAGCACTTTTCCTACCACCGAAACATCCAAACCAAACCCCTCACTCAAACGCCCAACAAAATGCAATTCCTCACCTTCCTTGGTCTCACCACGGCCGCCCTCGTCGGCGCCTCTCCTGTCTACAACCGCGCCGCCAACGAGGCCATCCCCACGCCCCAGCCCTTCATCAACGGCACCATCCCCACGCCTCCCGTCGTCCCCGGCGGCACTCCCGTGCCCACTCCTCCTGCCGGCGGCTCCAGCTGCGGCGGCAGGATTTACGTGCCGGGCCAGTACGTCTGCCACAACGAGCAGGACCTGTGCCCGGTCCTCAACGGCGTGAGCCTGCAGTCATGCGCTGGACAATGCTACGACCCCGCCATCTGGAAGTAAGTAGATACAAGCAGCGATGATCGGCCCCCCACCCGCAAGGGCCAGGCCCACACAGCACTGGGGCCTGAGCGCCCATATGGGCCCGTATCGGGTGACAAGTACATCATACTGACTTTCGTGTCCTTGCAGGTGCCAGAACGGCCAGCTCCAGCCCGGCCAGTGGCCCAACACCCCTGGCGCGCCCGTCGCTACGCCGCCCGTTGGCACGCCTCCCGTCGGCACCCCGGTCGCCACTCCCTACCCGACCCCTGCCCAGGGCCACTAAACGCCCTGCTCACCACCTATCAACTGATAGATGAGGGCGCTTGCTTCGAGGCGTGGCTAACGGCCTCTAGTGCCGCAGCGGCAACAGCGACAGCGTTTCTCTCACGCAAGCCGTCGCAGTGATCCACTATTTACTGCGGAAAAACACGCTGCCTAATTGAGATGACGGAGTAATGATATCGGAGGAACCACGAAACGACGACGATTCTTGCGAAGGGCTTTTAGGGAAGGTATTGGTGGGGGTAACTCATGGGCGTTTAATTCAGGATTCCTTTCTCTTCACATTCTCTTTCTCCGAGGCTTACGAATGGAGTCTCGGACTTTTTGCGGGGTTGGTGGAGGAGGACGACGACGACTTTCCTATAACCAAAAATCAAAGACAAAAGGGAACTTTATTTTCACGTAGAACAGATGAACAAAGTAGCACGCGTCATCCATGACAACGTCAGCCGTGCTTTCCATCATCGATCTGACCACAACTGCTTCTCTTATCGTCACGTTGTTGCGTGCAACGTGCATACTGAAGAGACCAGCACAAGCAACAGCAACCAACCAAACAAACCACAACCACAAACCAAGCACAACGCATGAGATATTAATATAATGTAAGCATGGCCGAGCTCTAAGCGACAGTATGTATGTATAAGCCGAACTGCCATATTCGCGCACCATGCCAACGCATCACACCCGCCGACGATCACAAATTCTGCTGCTTTTTGGGGAAGTGTGTATACCAAGTAAAAGGGGGGTACTCAGGCAGTGAAGGGCCGCTCTGTCGGACTGCTCCGAGCGAGAGAGATACAGATAGAGAGACGGACAGACAAACTACAGCTGCGCACGCATTCTAGGAAAACGATTGCGAGGGGATGAAAGAAGCAAGGAACGAAAGAAAGTAAGGCGATGGTGGGGGTTGGTGCGGCGCTACAGCGAGCGCGCCAGCGAACCAGCAAGTGAGTGAGCGAACGGACGAGTGGGTATGCATGCTTTGTGACCAAGTGCGAGAGGGAAATAGCGCGCGCCAGAGAGAAGAGGGGC